>NW_025767575.1:0-422500 GCF_003918875.1 Haliotis rubra
TGTTGGTCCTCTAGCCTGTCAGTGTTATCTATGCCCATGTGGTGGCTGTTGGTCCTCTAGCCTGTCAGTGTTATCTATGCCCATGTGGTGGCTGTTGGTCCTCTAGCCTGTCAGTGTTATCTATGCCCATGTGGTGGCTGTTGGTCCTCTAGCCTGTCAGTGTTATCTATACCCATGTGGTAGCTGTGGTAGCTGTTGGTCAGTGTTATCTATGCCGTAATGTCGTTATCTGTGTTATCTATACCGTCAGTGTTATGTGGTGGCTGTTGGTTATCTAGCCTGTCGGTGTTATCTATGCCCATGTGGTGGCTGTTGGTCCTCTAGCCTGTCAGTGTTATCTATACCCATGTGGTGGCTGTTGGTCCTCTAGCCTGTCAGTGTTATCTATGCCCATGTGGTGGCTGTTGGTCCTCTAGCCTGTCGGTGTTATCTATACCCATGTGGTGGCTGTTGGTCATCTAGCCTGTCAGTGTTATCTATACCCATGTGGTGGCTGTTGGTCCTCTAGCCTGTCAGTGTTATCTATACCCATGTGGTGGCTGTTGGTCCTCTAGCTTGTCGGTGTTATCTATACCCATGTGGTAGCTGTTGGTCCTCTAGCCTGTCAGTGTTATCTATACCCATGTGGTGGCTGTTGGTCCTCTAGCCTGTCAGTGTTATCTATACCCATGTGGTAGCTGTTGGTCCTCTAGCCTGTCAGTGTTATCTATGCCCATGTGGTAGCTGTTGGTCCTCTAGCCTGTCAGTGTTATCTATACCCATGTGTGGTTGGCTGTTGGTCCTCCTCTAGCCTGTCAGTGTTATCTATACCCATGTGGTAGCTGTTGGTCCTCTAGCCTGTCAGTGTTATCTATACCCATGTGGTGGCTGTTGGTCCTCTAGCCTGTCAGTGTTATCTATACCCATGTGGTGCTGCTGTTGGTCCTCTAGCCTGTCAGTGTTATCTATACCCATGTGGTAGCTGTTGGTCCTCTAGCCTGTCAGTGTTATCTATACCCATGTGGTAGCTGTTGGTCCTCTAGCCTGTCAGTGTTATCTATACCCATGTGGTAGCTGTTGGTCCTCTAGCCTGTCAGTGTTATCTATACCCATGTGGTAGCTGTTGGTCCTCTAGCTATGTCAGTGTTATCTATACCCATGTGGTAGCTGTTGGTCCTCTAGCCTGTCAGTGTTATCTATACCCATGTGGTAGCTGTTGGTCCTCTAGCCTGTCAGTGTTATCTATACCCATGTGGTGGCTGTTGGTCTCAGGCTTGTCAGTGTTATCTATACCCATGTGGTAGCTGTTTGTCCTCTAGACTTGTCAGTGTTATGTATACCCATGTGGTAGCTGTTGGTCCTCTGGCTTGTCAGTGTTATCTATACCCATGTGGTAGCTGTTGGTCCTCTAGCCTGTCAGTGTTATCTATACCCATGTGGTAGCTGTTGGTCCTCTAGCCTGTCAGTGTTATCTATACCCATGTGGTAGCTGTTGGTCCTCTAGCCTGTCAGTGTTATCTATACCCATGTGGTAGCTGTTGGTCCCTATCTAGCCTGTCAGTGTTATCTATACCCCATGTGGTAGCTGTTGGTCCTCTAGCCTGTCAGTGTTATCTATACCCATGTGGTGGCTGTTGGTCCTCTAGCCTGTCAGTGTTATCTATACCCATGTGGTAGCTGTTGGTCCTCTAGCCTGTCAGTGTTATCTATACCCATGTGGTAGCTGTTGGTCCTCTAGCCTGTCAGTGTTATCTATACCCATGTGGTAGCTGTTGGTCCTCTAGCCTGTCAGTGTTATCTATACCCATGTGGTAGCTGTTGGTCCTCTAGCCTGTCAGTGTTATCTATACCCATGTGGTAGCTGTTGGTCCTCTAGCCTGTCAGTGTTATCTATACCCATGTGGTAGCTGTTGGTCCTCTAGCCTGTCAGTGTTATCTATACCCATGTGGTAGCTGTTGGTCCTCTAGCCTGTCAGTGTTATCTATACCCATGTGGTAGCTGTCCCTGTTGGTCCTCTAGCCTGTCAGTGTTATCTATACCCATGTGGTAGCTGTTGGTCCTCTAGCCTGTCAGTGTTATCTATACCCATGTGGTAGCTGTTGGTCCTCTAGCCTGTCAGTGTTATCTATACCCATGTGGTAGCTGTTGGTCCTCTAGCCTGTCAGTGTTATCTATACCCATGTGGTAGCTGTTGGTCCTCTAGCCTGTCAGTGTTATCTATACCCATGTGGTAGCTGTCAGTGTTATGTTGGTCCTCTAGCCTGTCAGTGTTATCTATACCCATGTGGTAGCTGTTGGTGTTGGTCCTCTAGCCTGTCAGTGTTATCTATACCCATGTGGTAGCTGTTGGTCCTCTAGCTTGTCAGTGTTATCTATACCCATGTGGTAGCTGTTGGTCCTCTAGCTTGTCAGTGTTATCTATACCCATGTGGTAACTGCTGTTGGTCCTCTAGCCTGTCAGTGTTATCTATACCCATGTGGTAGCTGTTGGTCCTCTAGCCTGTCAGTGTTATCTATACCCATGTGGTAGCTGTTGGTCCTCTAGCCTGTCAGTGTTATCTATACCCATGTGGTAGCTGTTGGTCCTCTAGCCTGTCAGTGTCTTCTATAGCCATGTGGTGGCTGTTGGTCCTCTAGCCCGTCCGTGTTATCTATACCCATGTGGTAGCTGTTGGTCCTCTAGCCTGTCAGTGTTATCTATACCCATGTGGTAGCTGTTGGTCCTCTAGCCTGTCAGTGTTATCTATACCCATGTGGTAGCTGTTGGTCCTCTAGCCTGTCAGTGTTATCTATACCCATGTGGTAGCTGTTGGTCCCTCTAGCCTGTCAGCTGTGTTATCTATACCCATGTGGTAGCTGTTGGTCCTCTAGCCTGTCAGTGTTATCTATACCCATGTGGTAGCTGTTGGTCCTCTAGCCTGTCAGTGTTATCTATACCCATGTGGTAGCTGTTGGTCCTCTAGCCTGTCAGTGTTATCTATACCCATGTGGTAGCTGTTGGTCCTCTAGCCTGTCAGTGTTATCTATACCCATGTGGTAGCTGTTGGTCCTCTAGCCTGTCAGTGTTATCTATACCCATGTGGTAGCTGTTGGTCCTCAGCTTGTCAGTGTTATCTATACCCATGTGGTAGCTGTTTGTCCTCTAGACTTGTCAGTGTTATCTATACCCATGTGGTAGCTGTTGGTCCTCTAGCTTGTCAGTGTTATCTATACCCATGTGGTAGCTGTTGGTCCTCTAGCCTGTCAGTGTTATCTATACCCATGTGGTAGCTGTTGGTCCTCTAGCCTGTCAGTGTTATCTATACCCATGTGGTAGCTGTTGGTCCTCTAGCCTGTCAGTGTTATCTATACCCATGTGGTAGCTGTTGGTCCTCTAGCCTGTCAGTGTTATCTATACCCATGTGGTAGCTGTTGGTCCTCTAGCCTGTCAGTGTTATCTATACCCATGTGTGGTAGCTGTTGGTCCTCTAGCCTGTCAGTGTTATCTATACCCATGTGGTAGCTGTTGGTCCTCTAGCCTGTCAGTTGTTATCTATACCCATGTGGTAGCTGTTGGTCCTCTGTAGTTATCTATACCCTGTCTGTTGGTTATCTATACCCATGTGGTAGCTGTTGGTCCTCTAGCCTGTCAGTGTTATCTATACCCATGTGGTAGCTGTTGGTCCTCTAGCCTGTCAGTGTTATCTATACCCATGTGGTGGCTGTTGGTCCTCTAGCCTGTCAGTGTTATCTATCTATACCCATGTGGTAGCTGTTGGTCCTCTAGCTGTTGGTCCTGTCAGTGTCAGTGTTATCTATACCCATGTGGTAGCTGTTGGTCCTCTAGCCTGTCAGTGTTATCTATACCCATGTGGTAGCTGTTGGTGTCTGGCTTGTCGGGTTATCTATACCCAGTGTGGTAGCTGTGGTCCTGTTAGTCCTCTTGTCAGTGTTATCTATACCCATGTTGGTAGCTGTTGGTCCTCTGTTGGCCTTGTCAGTGTTATCTATACCCATGTGGTGGCTGTTGGTCCTCTAGCCTGTCAGTGTTATCTATACCCATGTGGTAGCTGTTGGTCCTCTAGCCTGTCAGTGTTATCTATACCCATGTGGTAGCTGTTGGTCCTCTAGCCTGTCAGTGTTATCTATACCCATGTGGTAGCTGTTGGTCCTCTAGCCTGTCAGTGTTATCTATACCCATGTGGTAGCTGTTGGTCCTCTAGCCTGTCAGTGTTATCTATACCCATGTGGTAGCTGTTGGTCCTCTAGCCTGTCAGTGTTATCTATACCCATGTGGTATCTGTTGGTCCTCTAGCCTGTCAGTGTTATCTATACCCATGTGGTAGCTGTTGGTCCTCAGCTTGTCAGTGTTATCTATACCCATGTGGTAGCTGTTTGTCCTCTAGACTTGTCAGTGTTATGTATACCCATGTGGTAGCTGTTGGTCCTCTGACTTGTCAGTGTTATCTATACCCATGTGGTAACTGTTGGTCCTCTCTAGCCTGTCAGTGTTATCTATACCCATGTGGTAGCTGTTGGTCCTCTAGCCTGTCAGTGTTATCTATACCCATGTGGTAGCTGTTGGTCCTCTAGCCTGTCAGTGTTATCTATACCCATGTGGTAGCTGTTGGTCCTCTAGCCTGTCAGTGTTATCTATACCCATGTGGTAGCTGTTGGTCCTCTAGCCTGTCAGTGTTATCTATACCCATGTGGTAGCTGTTGGTCCTCTATGTCAGTGTTATCTATACCCATGTGGTAGCTGTTGGTCCTCTAGCCTGTCAGTGTTATCTATACCCATGTGGTAGCTGTTGGTCCTCTAGCCTGTCAGTGTTATCTATACCCATGTGGTAGCTGTTGGTCCTCTAGCCTGTCAGTGTTATCTATACCCATGTGGTAGCTGTTGGTCCTCTAGCCTGTCAGTGTTATCTATACCCATGTGGTAGCTGTTGGTCCTCTAGCCTGTCAGTGTTATCTATACCCATGTGGCTGTTGGTCCTCTAGCTGTTGTCAGTGTCATGTTATACCCATGTGGTAGCTGTTGGTCCTCTAGCCTGTCAGTGTTATCTATACCCATGTGGTAGCTGTTGGTCCTCTAGCCTGTCAGTGTTATCTATACCCATGTGGTAGCTGTTGGTCCTCTAGCCTGTCAGTGTTATCTATACCCATGTGGTAGCTGTTGGTCCTCTAGCCTGTCAGTGTTATCTATACCCATGTGGTAGCTGTTGGTCCTCTAGCCTGTCAGTGTTATCTATACCCATGTGGTAGCTGTTGGTCCTCTAGCCTGTCAGTGTTATCTATACCCATGTGGTAGCTGTTGGTCCTCCTAGTCAGCCTGTCAGTGTTATCTATACCCATGTGGTAGCTGTTGGTCCTCTAGCCTGTCAGTGTTATCTATACCCATGTGGTAGCTGTTGGTCCTCTGTTATCTATACCTGTCAGTGTTATCTATACCCATGTGGTAGCTGTTGTGTCCTCTAGCCTGTCAGTGTTATCTATACCCATGTGGTAGCTGTTGGTCCTCTAGCCTGTCAGTGTTATCTATACCCATGTGGTAGCTGTTGGTCCTCTAGCCTGTCAGTGTTATCTATACCCATGTGGTAGCTGTTGGTCCTCTAGCCTGTCAGTGTTATCTATACCCATGTGGTAGCTGTTGGTCCTCTAGCCTGTCAGTGTTATCTATACCCATGTGGTAGCTGTTGGTCCTCTAGCCTGTCAGTGTTATCTATACCCATGTGGTAGCTGTTGGTCCTCTAGCCTGTCAGTGTTATCTATACCCATGTGGTAGCTGTTGGTCCTCTAGCCTGTCAGTGTTATCTATACCCATGTGGTAGCTGTTGGTGTTGGTCTAGCCTGTCAGTGTTATCTATACCCATGTGGTAGCTGTTGGTCCTCTAGCCTGTCAGTGTTATCTATACCCATGTGGTAGCTGTTGGTCCTCTAGCCTGTCAGTGTTATCTATACCCATGTGGTAGCTGTTGGTCCTCTAGCCTGTCAGTGTTATCTATACCCATGTGGTAGCTGTTGGTCCTCTAGCCTGTCAGTGTTATCTATACCCATGTGGTAGCTGTTGGTCCTCTAGCCTGTCAGTGTTATCTATACCCATGTGGTAGCTGTTGGTCCTCCTCTAGCCTGTCAGTGTTATCTATACCCATGTGGTAGCTGTTGGTCCTCTAGCCTGTCAGTGTTATCTATACCCATGTGGTAGCTGTTGGTCCTCTAGCCTGTCAGTGTTATCTATACCCATGTGGTAGCTGTTGGTCCTCTAGCCTGTCAGTGTTATCTATACCCATGTGGTAGCTGTTGGTCCTCTAGCCTGTCAGTGTTATCTATACCCATGTGGTAGCTGTTGGTCCTCTAGCCTGTCAGTGTTATCTATACCCATGTGGTAGCTGTTGGTCCTCTAGCCTGTCAGTGTTATCTATACCCATGTGGTATGCTGTTGGTCCTCTAGCCTGTCAGTGTTATCTATACCCATGTGGTAGCTGTTGGTCCTCTAGCCTGTCAGTGTTATCTATACCCATGTGGTAGCTGTTGGTCCTCTAGCCTGTCAGTGTTATCTATACCCATGTGGTAGCTGTTGGTCCTCTAGCCTGTCAGTGTTATCTATACCCATGTGGTAGCTGTTGGTCCTCTAGCCTGTCAGTGTTATCTATACCCATGTGGTAGCTGTTGGTCCTCTAGCCTGTCAGTGTTATCTATACCCATGTGGTAGCTGTTGGTCCTCTAGCCTGTCAGTGTTATCTATACCCATGTGGTAGCTGTTGGTCCTCTAGCCTGTCAGTGTTATCTATACCCATGTGGTAGCTGTTGGTCCTCTAGCCTGTCAGTGTTATCTATACCCATGTGGTAGCTGTTGGTCCTCTAGCCTGTCAGTGTTATCTATACCCATGTGGTAGCTGTTGGTCCTCTAGCCTGTCAGTGTTATCTATACCCATGTGGTAGCTGTTGGTCCTCTAGCCTGTCAGTGTTATCTATACCCATGTGGTAGCTGTGGTGGTCCTGTTGGTTGGTCTCTAGCCTGTCAGTGTTATCTATACCCATGTGGTAGCTGTTGGTCCTCTAGCCTGTCAGTGTTATCTATACCCATGTGGTAGCTGTTGGTCCTCTAGCCTGTCAGTGTTATCTATACCCATGTGGTAGCTGTTGGTCCTCTAGCCTGTCAGTGTTATCTATACCCATGTGGTAGCTGTCCGTGTTGGTCCTCTAGCCTGTCAGTGTTATCTATACCCATGTGGTAGCTGTTGGTCCTCTAGCCTGTCAGTGTTATCTATACCCATGTGGTAGCTGTTGGTCCTCTAGCCTGTCAGTGTTATCTATACCCATGTGGTAGCTGTTGGTCCTCTAGCCTGTCAGTGTTATCTATACCCATGTGGTAGCTGTTGGTCCTCTAGCCTGTCAGTGTTATCTATACCCATGTGGTAGCTGTTGGTCCTCTAGCCTGTCAGTGTTATCTATACCCATGTGGTAGCTGTCCGTGTTGGTCCTCTAGCCTGTCAGTGTTATCTATACCCATGTGGTAGCTGTTGGTCCTCTAGCTTGTCAGTGTTATCTATACCCATGTGGTAGCTGTTGGTCCTCTAGCCTGTCAGTGTTATCTATACCCATGTGGTAGCTGTTGGTCCTCTAGCCTGTCAGTGTTATCTATACCCATGTGGTAGCTGTTGGTCCTCTAGCCTGTCAGTGTTATCTATACCCATGTGGTAGCTGTTGGTCCTCTAGCCTGTCAGTGTTATCTATACCCATGTGGTAGCTGTTGGTCCTCTAGCCTGTCAGTGTTATCTATACCCATGTGGTAGCTGTTGGTCCTCTAGCCTGTCAGTGTTATCTATACCCATGTGGTAGCTGTTGGTCCTCTAGCCTGTCAGTGTTATCTATACCCATGTGGTATCTGTTGGTCCTCCAGCCTGTCAGTGTTATCTATACCCATGTGGTAGCTGTTGGTCCTCTAGCTTGTCAGTGTTATCTATACCCATGTGGTGGCTGTTGGTCCTCTGGCCTGTCGGTGTTATCTATACCCATGTGGTGGTGGCTGTTGGTCCTCTATCCTGTCGGTGTTATCTATCTATACCCATGTGGTGGCTGTTGGTCCTCTAGCCTGTCAGTGTTATCTATACCCATGTGGTAGCTGTTGGTCCTCTAGCCTGTCAGTGTTATCTATACCCATGTGGTGGCTGTTGGTCCTCTAGCCTGTCAGTGTTATCTATACCCATGTGGTAGCTGTTGGTCCTCTAGCCTGTCAGTGTTATCTATACCCATGTGGTGGCTGTTGTTGGTCCTCTGGCCTGTCAGTGTTATCTATACCCATGTGGTGGCTGTTGGTCCTCTAGCCTGTCAGTGTTATCTATACCCATGTGGTAGTGCTGTTGGTCCTCTAGCCTGTCAGTGTTATCTATACCCATGTGGTAGCTGTTGGTCCTCTAGCCTGTCAGTGTTATCTATATGGTAGCCCCTCATGTGTGTAGCTGTTGGTCCTCTAGTGGTGGCCTGTCAGTGTTATCTATACCCATGTGGTGGCTGTTGGTCCTCTAGCCTGTCAGTGTTATCTATACCCATGTGGTAGCTGTTGGTCCTCTAGCCTGTCAGTGTTATCTATACCCATGTGGTGGCTGTTGGTCCTCTAGCCTGTCAGTGTTATCTATACCCATGTGGTAGCTGTTGGTCCTCTAGCCTGTCAGTGTTATCTATACCCATGTGGTAGCTGTTGGTCCTCTAGCCTGTCAGTGTTATCTATACCCATGTGGTAGCTGTTGGTCATCTAGCCTGTCAGTGTTATCTATACCCATGTGGTAGCTGTTTGGTCCTCTACCCCTGTCAGTGTTATCTATACCCATGTGGTAGCTGTTGGTCCTCTAGCCTGTCAGTGTTATCTATACCCATGTGGTAGCTGTTGGTCCTCTAGCCTGTCAGTGTTATCTATACCCATGTGGTAGCTGTTGGTCCTCTAGCCTGTCAGTGTTATCTATACCCATGTGGTAGCTGTTGGTCCTCTAGCCTGTCAGTGTTATCTATACCCATGTGGTAGCTGTTGGTCCTCTAGCCTGTCAGTGTTATCTATACCCATGTGGTAGCTGTTGGTCCTCTAGCCTGTCAGTGTTATCTATACCCATGTGGTAGCTGTTGGTCCTCTAGCCTGTCAGTGTTATCTATACCCATGTGGTAGCTGTTGGTCCTCTAGCCTGTCAGTGTTATCTATACCCATGTGGTGGCTGTTGGTCCTCTAGCCTGTCAGTGTTATCTATACCCATGTGGTAGCTGTTGGTCCTCTAGCCTGTCAGTGTTATCTATACCCATGTGGTAGCTGTTGGTCCTCTGGTCCTGTCAGTGTTATCGGTGTTATCTATACCCATGTGGTAGCTGTTGGTCCTCTAGCCTGTCAGTGTTATCTATACCCATGTGGTAGCTGTTGGTCCTCTAGCCTGTCAGTGTTATCTATACCCATGTGGTGGCTGTTGGTCCTCTAGCCTGTCAGTGTTATCTATACCCATGTGGTAGCTGTTGGTCCTCTAGCCTGTCAGTGTTATCTATACCCATGTGGTAGCTGTTGGTCCTCTAGCCTGTCAGTGTTATCTATACCCATGTGGTAGCTGTTGGTCCTCTAGCCTGTCAGTGTTATCTATACCCATGTGGTAGCTGTTGGTCCTCTAGCCTGTCAGTGTTATCTATACCCATGTGGTAGCTGTTGGTCCTCTAGCCTGTCAGTGTTATCTATACCCATGTGGTAGCTGTTGGTCCTCTAGCCTGTCAGTGTTATCTATACCCATGTGGTAGCTGTTGGTCTCTCTAGCCTGTCAGTGTTATCTATACCCATGTGGTAGCTGTTGGTCCTCTAGCCTGTCAGTGTTATCTATACCCATGTGGTAGCTGTTGGTCCTCTAGCCTGTCAGTGTTATCTATACCCATGTGGTTGGTCCTCTGCTGTTGGTCCTCTAGCCTGTCAGTGTTATCTATACCCATGTGGTAGCTGTTGGTCCTCTAGCCTGTCAGTGTTATCTATACCCATGTGGTAGCTGTTGGTGTTGGTCCTCTAGCCTGTCAGTGTTATCTATACCCATGTGGTAGCTGTTGGTCCTCTAGCCTGTCAGTGTTATCTATACCCATGTGGTAGCTGTTGGTGGTCCTCTAGCCTGTCAGTGTTATCTATACCCATGTGGTAGCTGTTGGTCCTCTAGCCTGTCAGTGTTATCTATACCCATGTGGTAGCTGTTGGTCCTCTAGCCTGTCAGTGTTATCTATACCCATGTGGTAGCTGTTGGTCCTCTAGCCTGTCAGTGTTATCTATACCCATGTGGTAGCTGTTGGTCCTCTAGCCTGTCAGTGTTATCTATACCCATGTGGTAGCTGTTGGTCCTCTAGCCTGTCAGTGTTATCTATACCCATGTGGTAGCTGTTGGTCCTCTAGCCTGTCAGTGTTATCTATACCCATGTGGTACCCATGTTGGTCCTCTAGCCTGTCAGTGTTATCTATACCCATGTGGTAGCTGTTGGTCCTCTAGCCTGTCAGTGTTATCTATACCCATGTGGTAGCTGTTGGTCCTCTAGCCTGTCAGTGTTATCTATACCCATGTGGTAGCTGTTGGTCCTCTAGCCTGTCAGTGTTATCTATACCCATGTGGTAGCTGTTGGTCCTCTAGCCTGTCAGTGTTATCTATACCCATGTGGTGGTAGCTGTTGGTCCTCTAGCCTGTCAGTGTTATCTATACCCATGTGGTAGCTGTTGGTCCTCTAGCCTGTCAGTGTTATCTATACCCATGTGGTAGCTGTTGGTCCTCTAGCCTGTCAGTGTTATCTATACCCATGTGGTAGCTGTTGGTCCTCTAGCCTGTCAGTGTTATCTATACCCATGTGGTAGCTGTTGGTCCTCTAGCCTGTCAGTGTTATCTATACCCATGTGGTAGCTGTTGGTCCTCTAGCCTGTCAGTGTTATCTATACCCATGTGGTAGCTGTTGGTCCTCTAGCCTGTCAGTGTTATCTATACCCATGTGGTAGCTGTTGGTCCTCTAGCCTGTCAGTGTTATCTATACCCATGTGGTAGCTGTTGGTCCTCTAGCCTGTCAGTGTTATCTATACCCATGTGGTAGCTGTTGGTCCTCTAGCCTGTCAGTGTTATCTATACCTATACCATGTGGTAGCTGTCCTGTTGGTCCTCTAGCCTGTCAGTGTTATCTATACCCATGTGGTAGCTGTTGGTCCTCTAGCCTGTCAGTGTTATCTATACCCATGTGGTAGCTGTTGGTCCTCTAGCCTGTCAGTGTTATCTATACCCATGTGGTAGCTGTTGGTCCTCTAGCCTGTCAGTGTTATCTATACCCATGTGGTAGCTGTTGGTCAGTGTCTCTAGCCTGTCAGTGTTATCTATACCCATGTGGTAGCTGTTGGTCCTCTAGCCTGTCAGTGTTATCTATACCCATGTGGTAGCTGTTGGTCCTCTAGCCTGTCAGTGTTATCTATACCCATGTGGTAGCTGTTGGTCCTCTAGCCTGTCAGTGTTATCTATACCCATGTGGTAGCTGTTGGTCCTCTAGCTTGTCAGTGTTATCTATACCCATGTGGTAGCTGTTGGTCCTCTAGCCTGTCAGTGTTATCTATACCCATGTGGTAGCTGTTGGTCCTCTAGCCTGTCAGTGTTATCTATACCCATGTGGTAACTGTTGGTCCTCTAGCTTGTCAGTGTTATCTATACCCATGTGGTAGCTGTTGGTCCTCTAGCCTGTCAGTGTTATCTATACCCATGTGGTAGCTGTTGGTCCTCTAGCCTGTCAGTGTTATCTATACCCATGTGGTAGCTGTCCGTGTTGGTCCTCTAGCCTGTCAGTGTTATCTATACCCATGTGGTAGCTGTTGGTTCCTCTACCGCTACGGAGTCCAGAAAGTGTTACTTCTATATCACCATGTGGTCCAGACTTTTCCCTGTTTCAATATATACTCTCCCAAAAAAGAAACGCATCATGAAAATAGCAATTTAATGTAGCAATGAATTAAAACGTGATTCATTTTACAAAAGCTTTTGCTCTGTTTATGAGTCCTATGGTGTTTATGTTTTGAAACATCACAACAAAACGCACCATCCGTAAAATACCCGTATTTAACAGCATGATTTTCAATTTAGGCGTGTAGTGTCACAGAATACACAATTCACATGCAATGCACGTGAAAATTGGGGATCAGATAGTCTCAATGATGGGTATAAAAGGTTGATCGCTGTCTGTCGATTATTCACTGTATTTGGAATATTGTTGACGAACGCAAAATGCCACGTCGAAGTGAAGCCAACCGTCATATCGCCATTGGTTTGCTTGAAGCTGGCCAGTCTCAACGTGCAGTTGCCCGACGCATGAATGTTCACCAAAGCACCATTTCACGGCTCTGGGAGAGATATCGCCGACAGAATGCGGTAGCAGATACCCCTCGTAGTGGGCGACCTCGAGCGACCACTGCGGCGCAGGATCGATACACCCGGGTACATCACCTGCGTCATCGAACAGCTACGTATACGGCGACCAGTACCGCTCGACAAATACCCGGATTGAGGAGGCTTTCTGCACAGACCGACAGAGTCGATAGACGGAGTCAACGCGACACAGACCAAAGCCAACGTAACGCAGATCAAAGAGAACGTGACACCGATCAAAGAGAACGTGACACAGATCAAAGAGAACGTTACACAGATCAAAGAGAACGTGATACAGACCAAAGCCAACGTGACACAGACCAAAGAGAACGTGACGCAGATCAAAGAGAACGTGACACAGATCAAAGAGAACGTGACACAGACCAAAGCCAACGTGACACAGACCAAAGCTAACGTGACGCAGGTCAAAGAGAACGTGGCACAGGCCAGCGTGACACAGACCAAAGCCAAGGCGACGTGACGCAGGTCCCTACGTGGTCTCTGACAGATGAAGCATTTGAACCACGGAATGGAGCCCGACTGACTTTACTGCTTCATCCGACCCAGAAATCAACGTCTAGCATCCGTGGAACCTCCTGGCCAGATGTTCAGTACCTTCTGTACCTCCAGTATGGAGCCGGGACTGAGGAAGTCCCCTCTATACCTCTCCACCCTCACTTCTATTCATAATATCGCCAGATATATATGGACATATCTCTAATTTCCCTCCATGAGGGAGACATGCACGGGTTACAGAAGACCTGTGCTAACCCGGGTCATCCTGTGGTGGGCTGTGGGTGGTGGACCTGCATTTCTGAAGTTCTTACCCGGATCTTCATGGGGAAACAAGCAATGGGTTATTGAAGACCAATCAGTGGTTCATGGGTTGCTGAAGATGAATAATATTCTGGATCCTCACATTGGGAGACCTGCATTTATTACAGAAGACCAATTGACGGGTTGCTGAAGACCTCTAATCCGGATCTTAAAGGTAACGGTGATGTATGTCCCATTTACTATGATCCTGACAACAAATGGGTGAACGTCTGATAACATCTGTTGCACCTTTTCAAAGAATTTATTCATGTTTTATAATCTCAGCAGTTTCAGATTAATAATCAGCTGATGAAAGAACGCCCTACTTCAAAGTGCGTGTCTGTGACTATTTTCCAATCAAGTATGGCAATCATTCCCTTCAGGTAAAGGTATCAACACCCCATACATAATGCAGTCGGCCTAATTGTGTCTGAACAAAGCCTAACTACAAAGCAATTAACGACAAGGTCTACCACACGATTGCGAGACGTTGCCGATATCCAGATACGCGGGATTTGTTTGGCCGCTGGCTTGCTGTACACCTGTACATCTGCACACCTGTACGCCTGTACACCTGTACGCCTGTACATCTGTACACCTGTACATCTGCACACCTGTACACCAGTACATCTGTACACCTGTACGCCTGTTCTCTGTAGTGAACGACATATGAGTACACGAAAACAACTCATACACAGTCCCGTAGTATTGGCTGACATGTCGTAAACGACCTCGCCTTTTTCTCCTGTCTAATTGCACACTTGATGGAATAATAAAATTGGTTTTAGGCGTTCTGTTGCCAGTACTTGTGTATAGGTGATGGATGAGCATACCACACATGTTCTCTCTACAAACGTCCGTAAATATCAGAAACATTTCCAACCACACCTGTGTACACTGATATGGGACACTCGATATGTCTGCAGAGACTCACAATCAAACTCCACATATCCCCAAACTCCACACAAACAGCGAACTATAAAACCATGTATTAAAAACCACGTACACAGACCGACGCCCAGTCTTAGCCGGTTGCGTGCTGACCCCGCGTTAAGGGAAGCAGGGATCATCAAGGCTTGCCACAATATGGCTGCATCAATAACAGGCGGGTCACCTGGTGTTTGTACAGACACCGGGGATACCCTAGAGGAGGTAACATCGATTATGTAGAGTGTGTCAGCTGTGCATGTTACGTTATATAATGTATTCAGTATGCACGCGACAAACGGACCCGATGACCGGGTATCTTGAACCAATCGAACAGTATCACTCTAACATCAGCCAGAATGTCTATTAAACCGTAATTCGGCAGTCCCTGAAGAAGAATGGCCTTCACCAATTGTACCTTATAGATTCTGTCAAAAGGCTCAAATTTGTTGAGCAGCCAGGGTAACGACACAGATGCTGAAGGGTTGTTCTGGAATGGGGGACCCACGCTGACTGGGGGAGACTAGATTAGATCGGGCTGCCCTGGTTTACTAGTTAGGTCATTGTAGCCCACAGTATGACAAAAGTAACTAGCCAACCAACCATCCAACCAACCAACGTACTAACCATCCAACCAACCATCCAACCAACCAACATACTTACCATCCAACCAACCAGCCAACATACCAACATACTAACCATCCAACCAACCAACATACTAACCATCCAACCAACCATCCAACCAACCAACATACTAACCATCCAACCAACCAACCAACGTACTAACCATCCAACCAACCATCCAACCAACCAACATACTAACCATCCAACCAACCAACCAACCAACCAACCAACATACTAACCATCCAACCAACCAACCAACCAACCAACATACTAACCATCCAACCAACCAGCCAACTAACCAACCAAACAAAGATACCTTGCAACCTACCAACCAACATATTAACTTAGCAACCAACCAACCAATATACTAACCAACCACCCTTCCAACGTACCTGACAAACAGAGGATAGTCCTCAGTAAAACATATTTCCTGCCTCTGATGCACTGTGACATGAGATACCCACCCACACTGTCTGAAGACCATGAGGACGGAGGTTTGAACCAAGAATTCTTGCCGATTTGCCGTGGTATGTCAGCGTCATGCTGGAACATTGTGTTTCCTGTCGCTGTTTAAAGCGGTACTCACCCATATTCAAGTAACTGGCGACAGTTTGGAAACTATCGAGACTTGGCAAGCCTGGCATGTGCGTGAAATCGCCACTAATTAACGCAAGTGGGAAACGATGACAATCTTGAACTTTGCCTGACCGCCGGAATATTTTATCGCCCTTCATGACAAGGTTACTGAGGACCCGGAGCGGCGGTATGTACAGCGAAGTTGTGAAAGCGTTCACTGACGTCACGTTAAAGGCCCGTGTTCCTTCCCAAATGGGTTCAATGTGTGAAGCCAATTTCCAGTGTCTCGCATCGTGATATTGCTGGAATATATCTAAAGTCGGTGTAAAACAATACTCACTCACTGTATGGGACCCATATCCTTACCCGGAGTCTGGGTTGTCTCTACCATACCAATGTGACATTCTTTGTTTAACTGAAATCCTGACTGTGGGGGATGGCTCCCCCTCACTAACCCGTCACTGTTTGCCCCCGTCTGGAGCTCCCCCTCACTAACCCGTCACTGTTTGCCCCCGTCTGGAGCTCCCCCTCACTAACCCGTCACTGTTTGCCCCCGTCTGGAGCTCCACCTCACTAACCCGTCACAATTTCGTCTGGAGCGTCTCGCACTGTTTCGTGATATCCCTGGAATCACTGTTTGCCCCGTCTGGAGGTCACTAACCCGTCACTGTTTGCCCCGTCTGGAGCTCCCCTCACTAACTCCGTCACTGTTTGGGACCCCCCTCACTAACCCACTGTTTGGATCTGGGCTCCACCTCACTAACCCGTCACTGTTTGCCCCGTCTGGAGTCACTAACCCGTCACTGTTTGCCCCTTTGTTCTAGCCTCACTAACTGAAATGCCCCCGTCCTGACTGTTGGTGATGGCTCACTAACCCGTCACTGTTTGCCCCCGTCTGGAGCTCCCCCTCACTAACCCGTCACTGTTTGTCCCCGTCTGGAGCTCTACCCGACGACGCACTGCCCGAGTCAGTGTTGCATGTCTGTGTTGAAGCAATAGGGTCCTTAAGTGGATTTAACCATACATCATATCAACTGACAGCTACTCGACAGTCTATTTTTAAACCGGTTAGACGTGGCTGTTTCTGTCCAGTGTTGTCTGGTAGAGAGGCACCAATCAGGACAACCTCACGTGACGTCACAGACATTTCAAGTGAAGCCAGTTTAATGGTTTGTTTAGACACTCTAGTTTCACTGAGTACTTAGTAAAAAAAACTACAACAAGTCGACCTCATACACCCGCTGTCATAAATATGCACATTGTAACTAAGGTAGACATTTGACGGCGTGGTGAAGGCTACTTTATTTAGAACATAACAGAAAGAAGTTAAGAGAAATTCTCCATTTTGAGGCTGGAGAAATAATGACTTGCCGAAAATGTGCAACTTGTTGTTGAAATCTGAAGTAACCTATACATATAGAGGTCTTTCCTGTTTACTGATCTATTAGTGAGCCAAAAATAACTACCTCACTCACTCAACCACCCTCCCAACCACCCACTCACTCACTCATTCACTCACTCACTCACTCACTCACTCTTTAAAGGAATAGGTATTCCCTGTCCCTTGGCGTGACCAATATGGTCGATACTGTGTCTGTTTGGGAAGCACAACTTTACCATCCACAGTTCCATTTGGTAATAGTTCATTTTATTACTCTCTTTTTTTTAAATCAATAATTTGCAATGTTCTTGTTTATGGTCAGCTTCATACAGAATTTGATGACACGTGTATTGTGTTGCTAAACAGGCTCTCATATCAGTGTATACCGTTGAAGTGTTTGAAATAAAATGCTTGAGTGCTGTTGACAGGCTCCAAGTGACACCCCAGGCAGGTGAAACACGATATGAACAGATGAGTGAGTGATCGTAAAACACTTTGTCCACGATCGTATCACTCTGAAAGCCCACTCAACTCGGATGACCTTCCAGATCACGTAACATTGAACTGAAGTCGGATCACCTGGAGCGGGAGGTATTTGACGAACATGGCCCGACACGCGAGGTGGTATCCACGCGAAAGTTAGCTGGGTCGTATACACGGGAGCAGTCATTAACAATAGGTGATCACACAAGGAATAAAGCTTATTGATTACCGCCGTTCGATTGTAAAGTTGCGCATAATCACCGCTCCCTAACAACAGCAATTAGTCCTAGAATTGCCTACCTGGATACGCTGAGAACTGCGGCAGGGGGTCGCTACACAGACATACCTGTACAGATGTTGTCAGAATAAGTCAGTATATGTACATTTCCATACATTTAATTTGTCGAGTTACATCAGAGCTCCAAGAATGGGCTTAAATGGACTATTGGAATGTAATGAATGCGCTTAAAAACAACCTTGGGTGATGTCTGTACTAAACGGCCTGTGATCAAAGACGACATCAACGGCTGCTGAGACGACCCCTTCGTCTACGACGGACATCCCTGAACGTCGTTGAGGAAGATGCGGTGGAATTATCTAAATACTGTGAGTACATACATTGTACCTTCCATGTTCCTAGTGAACAGAATCACAGGTAGCAACACTGCGATATAGTTGGTGATGTTTGTAACAACATTCTATCATTAAAGAAATTCAGTGTAGTTTAAACGATAGATCGATAGATCGATAGATCGATAGACCCCTTCTGTCAAATCTTCTTAACCTTCATGTGCCTATGCACTCAATCCACGAAAGCATCCTAATCGATAATCCTAACATTGCAAGTATTACATCGCTCTCCTCTCAAGTGACCCTTGACCTTTCACGTGGCGCCAGAAAAAGAAACTTTCATTCTCTCAAAGGTAAACTACCTGGTAAACGACAGTTTGTGATCATTTTGGTTGGTGCCACGGGTATTGTACAGGAATATACAGCCATATAGTACAAATTGTCATACTCTTGAAAATGCTCTTTGAAATGGATTTTTTTTATCTATCTCACATTCTAATTAAAAGTGAGAAATATTAATTGTGTTATTAATATGTAAATTTAAAATGATGTGAGTCCAGTGTGTAGTATAATAGACTTGGGTGAGAGTCCCGCCTGTCCGGGACTACGGTCACCGCTACGTGGGATTAGGATTCAAGGGTGGTTGTTTGAGGTCAATCGTTGAATCAATCAACGAGAGATGCTTTCTTACGTCGCCGTTTAGGAAACCCAAAATGGCCTCATACATTATACCTGTAATCGAACGCTTCCACCGCTGTGCCTCCATAGAGGCCACTTCCTTAATGTAATCCATTTCATGCTGAAGTTGAAGAGTTGCGTCCCGTGGAAGTGGTATAAGCGAGGGTTCGAATCTCTGACCATTCTTCTAGGGTTGTCAGCACTGTGCCCGAACTTTCTGACAAATGTATAAAGGAGTAATTTGTCACCATGTGTGCGAGACTCACAGCTGGTTGACACTTCGCGTCAATAGACATCGGAGGGTCACCATTTAACAGCGGCCGGGTACGCGCTGAGGGAACAGTACTAATTTAAACCACTCGTCATCCGAGGCAGATATCGACACACAAATACCTGTGATTGATTACACGGGTCTGATTACCCCCAATCGACTGATCGATCACATAACGCATGCGCAGTGATCCGTTGCTGATTGAGGATGATTGACAAGAACTCGGGGGCGGCTGTCCCCACAATTCAGTTCCTGGGAATTACGCCACTGAATCTGTAACTCCACACCGCCAGCCCGCCGTGTACAGATAACAGATCCACCCCCTGCTTGGCCCCCCTCTACTGGCAGATCACAGCTGATGATACCCCCAGATTACCTGTTCTTTATCACACATACAGGTACACTTCAACACAGGTAGATATTATCCTATTAATATTTAGAGATTATTATACCTGTAAGAATGCAGCCCCACACGCTACCCGTATCATTAATGAAGGTAATTTGCCATGTACATAATCTAAGTTAGGGAAGAAGTTAGTTCACTGTGAATAGACAACTGCCTAACGACATGCGAAACCCTGGGTGTACTCTCATTGTAGTAATACAGGCACACACGTGCACGCACACACACACGAAATACAAGCACAAGCACCCCGACACATTACACGACTTATTCAATTTACTAACAAGTGTTTATTGTTCATATTTTTCTCTCCCAGAATGGTTAGTGTTTAGGAGTTCGATTCCCACGAATTGATCAAATTACGACCCATGATATGTTAGCATCACACCCGTGGTTGGTTGCACCTTCATGTGAGACATGTTCCCCATCACGTGACAACGGACAGGTGGGTGTGTCAGGTATCCTTGCAGTGATGCTGTGCTGTTGTTGAACTATGAATCCATTTATCCCCAAATGTGATAATCTGAAACCAATAACACACTGTCGACAAATCGGAGGATCCAAAGGAACGTGTCTATCCATATAAATGGACATTTGATTGTGCAGTCAGCAGAGCATGTCCCAATCGTCAGCGTGAAGACGGTAACAACAGCATCATCAGCATCAACAACCTTGAGTAGTCAAAACGGAGCAAACTCTGAGCCCGCTTGTGTCTCATGTCACCAATTGTTTATCTATATCACGGGTGAAAGGTTCTATCGACTCTGCGTTGTCAACGATCCTGATTACCACAGTTAACCTCTATTGTGATAAGCGGGTACTTTGTGTAAGAACGGCTTCGATGTTTTTTAGGTTAATCTGTATATGACCACGTTTGTTCCACATCAAATGGTGTTCTCTGATTTACCACTGATCAGGGATTATTGATAACCCCTGATAATCCCCGACTTGCCGACTATAAGTCTATTATATCCCCTCACCAGCGTACAGTCTTATCACCCAGCTATCGAGCGAGATAACACTGCATTCCCCAGTGATTCAAACACCTGGGACTTGTATACTGAAGCAGTTCACGACAACGGTAATATACAAATGTACTGTGTAGTCATTGTGTACTTGTGGGGCGGGTGGCCATGTTGTCAAAGGCCCAGTTGCTGGGGACTCTGTGATTGTTGGTTCGAGTCTCAGATTCTCCATGATCATTATCTTCAGTGTATTCTCTCTTGCACGAGAGTGTGGGTTCGAATCCCGGATGGGACTCAATCTTACAAAAGTACCAGAATCTTTACTGAAAAAGGTTAATCCCAAATATTACATGTGTTACTTTTGACCACTTTCTAAATTACATTGTGTATTCTTTGTAATAGTGGGAAAAAACTTCACAAACAAATGTGCACCCACCTGTTAGGCAGAAATAAACGAGTGTGAGAAGGTTAACGTGTGGTTAACGTATGCATCGTCCGCTTGTGCGTAAGCGTGCGTGCGTTCATGCGTGTCTACCTGAAGTAGTCAGTTTTACAGTGCTAGTCCAGTTAGACACCACGCCACAGATTCATGTGAATACACCACCGACCATCACCCCCCAGACCCTCCATCCGCTAGCCAGAGGTGGCTTTCAGGAGGATGCAGGCGTTCTCAGCAATGTCAGATTAGCATAACCCCTCAAGTAAAAGTAGATTAGTACTCTGATCTGCTGGATAGATGTATATTTCAAAGATCCATTTAATGTTTAATGTTGTGTTTGCTTTCAGCCATCGCGAGACTATCGATGAACGCCACACCTTCAGGGAGCCACAACAGGACGCCCGGATATCGACGCCCCACGTCATGGAAGGCCCATCCATTATTCAGCAGGAAGTAGACCACACACGTGGAAGGACACACGTTTGTATGTTAGGTAACAGCGTGTTCTAACACGGCCAACCACGACACATCTCCACCACAGCCGACACAGACATCTACATCTGCAACACTGTAATCATATGGGCAGCGTCTGGATGAAAACACTGTGGACAAGAACCCTCTCTGTATAAACCGTTGTAGTTCTGTAATCACAAACTTTGGAACATAGCGGGAAAGAAAACACACAAGCTTGTTGCTCGCAAGAATACCGGAAAGAGGATCCACTACATTGATTTCTGTCGAATCATTCGGTTGGGAAACGGGAAATATGCCTGTGAAGTACGAGAGACGTACCCCATATTGAGACCGCACAGGAAGCGTGCCAAGAAAGTAGTAAAGGATCTCGTTTTGGAGAATTTGAAAAGTGATCACCATGCCCAAAGCCACCGGTCTTCAGTTTTTCAGGAAGCGCCAATCTTTGGCCAACTTAGACTTCGAGAGGCCACAGAGTCTGCCGGCGGTGTACGAAGCTGTCAAAGAAGCCGTGCTAGGCATTGAGGAGCGTCTGGCCATGTTGGAGATGTCGTTCTACGGTCCTGGAAAGACAATAGAGGAGGAGGTGAAGAAGTGGCTACCTCAGATAGAAGCCGTCATCAAGCCTGCCCGCTACACAGAGCTTAGCTGTCGTCGGCAGGTGGTGGAGATCACGGAGAGGGTGCACAACGCGGCGGACAAACTGATGGTGGACATGCACTGTCTGTCCGCTGTGCATGAGTGTGTCAGGAAGATTCTTACTACTTTAAGACTTGCATTCTCGGACATGATTCTCGTCACACAGAAACTGCAGTCGTACATGAATAAATACATGCTGAGCTTCAGTGCCTCTCTCGGTGACTCCTACATGGAGACCGCCACAAACTACGAAAAACAACGTCAGGAACTGACACAGGCCATTCAGATGAATGTGGACAATATCACAGATATGGCAGACAAGTTTGAGCGGGAAGAATTGCACATCAGTCACTTCGACTACTGGGTAAAGACGGTGGCGGAGAGGTGTGACTGTATGCATGCGTCCATACTCATGGCATTTCCGGCGGCCTGTGCGAACATTAGGAACGTGTGCACGGACATCCGGAAGTGGCTGGAGGCCGATAGCTCGTACTCATCCTATCTGACCTTTGACATCGAGGCTCTGGAATCACAGCGCGAGACTCACATTCGGAAGGTGCGTGACCTGCAGGTGAAGGTGTGCAATGCCGAGTACAAGGTGAAGGTCATCAAGAAGGACATTACTGACGCTGATGAGGAGTTGGTTCGCGTCAGCAGCAAGGAGAAGGAGCTGCAACAGGAGGAGAGTTATCTGATGGTCGCACACCATGACGTGCTGTTCGACCTCGAGATCAAGGACTTCAGGTGAGCGGTAGGGTGTTTACTGCCTTAGTTTCACGCACTGTTATCTGCATCCCGCCAACCCGCCATAATGATAACGGTGTGAACCAAGTATCTGTAGCTGGATGGTGTTCTGAATCCCATACATCTCCAACCTTTCGGAATGAGTTTGACAGATTATCAGAGATGTCATTGTCATTTAAACTCAGTAGTGTTAAAACGCCACCGTCAGAAAATATCCAGTCTCCATTGGAAGAAAAAGAGTAAGTTTTACTGCCAAATAGCGATGAAAGTGATAAAGATGAAAACATCGAGTTCCGAGACATGCCTGTTTGTACCAAGTCCCAGTACAGTTTCAGGGATTTATTTGTAGCATGAGCACGTTGTTACCCAAGTTTCTCATGAGAGGTTGTAACACTTTTTAGTTTTGTCAACACGTAATGTCTACAGGGGACAACAGTTCAGAATTAAGTCGAAGGGTACGTTGAATCTTTAGTTGGTTTTCGAATACACAGTTTCAACCACAGGGTGTTTCTTCCGGGCGATACCCGTGAAGATCCAGGTTAGAATTGGTCTCCAGCAACCCGTGCTTGCCGTAAGTGGCGACTAACGGGATCGGGTGGTCAGGCTCGCTGACTTGGTTGACACTTATCCCAATTGCGTCATCCCAATTATCCCAGTCCCATGCTGTTGATCACTGGATTGTTTGGTCCAGACTCGATTACTTACAGACCGCCGCCACATGGCTGGAATATTGCGGAGTGCGGCGTAAACCACACCCTACGAGCGGTACGCCATGCTCATGGTCGTATTTACACAGGCAGTCGGGGTACCGGACTCACAACAGTGTAATAGTATAGAAATGGACAACAAAGGACAGATGAAGAAGCAATGACGTAGCTGGATACTGGGGCTTGTGGGCGTGATCACCGACAGAGCTCAGGGGATATCCGATTAAGGCTGTACATGTAATAAACAAGATTCTGTTCTGTCAGAATATACATAAATAACAGTAATTAATGGAAGAGACCGAGTGGCGCGGGTTGGCTGACATGTCAATAGACAATTAGCATCATATGGATAATGACATGTGCTGGCTATATATGGCCTTTGAAATTTGTCAGTGTATTAGGACAATGGCGGCCCTGAATCAGTCGCTATAACATTATCTTGTGTTACACATAAATATATCCACACAAAAACACCCCCCACAAAAACACACACAGCACATACTCACGTAGGGACAACACAACCGTCGATCTATCCATGTATAACATGGCGGTTTGATACATTTAGACAACATTGACATATAAGACTTAGACTCTTACTTAAGTGTGATATAATTTTCAGTGTAACTTTTCTTAGCAAAGATGTAAATATTTATGTTTGGATGAACATTTGCTTGATGTGTCTAATTCTTAAAGTTGTACAAGCCGGACATACAAGAAGATGCTGATCTTCTACTACATCACAATTACACAGTAGTTAGTTACATATTATACGCTGTGCAGGATAGAGGACATGAAGCGACAGTCCACGAAGAACAACAGCCGTGAGTTCAACGAGGCCTATGAGCGTTTGCTGAGTGAGATCAACGCACTGAAAGACAAGAAGCCCGCCATTGACCGGAAGTTGGGTGATATCAACAAGAAGATGGCGTGGATCCGCGAGAAGCAGGAGAAAGGGAGACAGAGGTCCATTCAGCTTGAAGAGGCCAAGACCGGCCTGAGACATGCCAAGAAGGTAAGAAGCCGAATGACGCGCCACCTGGTGGGACACATTGGAATGAGGACATGTCAATGCTATTCTGGAACCATTTGCACAAAACGGTCTCAGCGCTCCGACTCTCATAAGTCTCTGTCAGAGTATGGGAGCTACAATCAGCGTAACACTAAAGTCGCTTTGTGCACGCGTGGGCCAAGGGCTGGTTCCAGAAATAGGTTTAATGAGGACAGTAAATTAGTATAAACGATAGCACTTTCAATAGTCAAAAAGAAATATTAAAAGCAGTTGGTTGTAATATTTTGACTATTTCATTAACATTTGTGTATCAAATAGTGCTGGTACGATGCATTCACTAAAAGAAGGGCTTAACCATGTTCAAAACGCCAAGCGATTGTATAGGAGTACACAACGAGTACACAACACAACAAGTCAAAACAGGGAGATGCCCCATATAGTGTTCTAGTATTAGATGCGTCATCCTCATCTCGATTATATAACGCCGTCGTACCATAACTGGAATAGTGCCCTGTGCAACACACACGCAACCACGCACATGCTCACACACAGTTGTTGTCCCAGTAAATATATAAACATGTGTTTGTGTCTGTGTCAGACGGCGCGTAAGGCGGAGGTGGAGTTGGAGAGGGTAGAAGCATGTGTAACAAAGCTGAAGGACATTCACCGCATCAAAACTAGCCCGGAAACTCTCAAGAAAATCTTCCACAAGCTGCCCTTCACTCCTCGGAAGTTCAATGCCACAAAGAAAGCGGGTATGTAGATAATTGTATATGTACGCTGCCAGGAAAGCGACATGTAGATAGGAATATACGGGAGAGGACATACGTTAAACATGCTTAATACAATATACAATGTGTAATACAATATTTAATACAATACAATCCCCATGTGCAATGAGTCTGTGATATGCCTCGCTGTCTCCAGTAGCCCTGCACCGCCTCCTAGGTGTGGTGGGTGCAGTGTCTGCCAGGAGAGACTGAGGTCGGTGGTCCTACTACAAGATAGGATAACCCTGGTTGTTTCTCTTTCTTCCGACTGCGGGGCGGTGGGGTAGCCTAGTGGTTAAAGCGTTGGCTCGTCACGCCGAAAACCCGGGTTCGAATCCCCACATGGGTACAATGTGTGAAGCCCATTTCTGGTGTCCCCCGCCGTGATGTTGCTGGAATATTGCTAAAAGCGGCGTAAAACCAAAACTCAGTCAGTCAGTCAGTCTACTGACTGCACTATTTACTATACTGTGTTTATGTTGAGTGCATACTGTTAAACTGTGGCGTGGCATCTCAGTGGGATAGCATTAGAATACCCACATTAGTCCGGATTAGTACAAGCAGACAAATGCACACACGCAGACACACACACACACACACACACACACACACACACAGAGAGAGAGAGAGAGAGAGAGAGAGAGAGAGAGAGACACAGAGAGAGAGACAGAGAGAGACAGACAGACAGACACACACAGACAGACACATGCACACAGACACACAGAGACGACAGCACGCAGACACAGATACGAAGAGACGCAGACACACGCAGACACAGACACGCACGCAGATGCATGCGCGCGCGCACGCACGCACGCACGCACACACACACACACACACACACACACACACGTGTAACCCTCTCTATGACCTCTGTACCTTGTGTGTACATCCCCAGATAAGCTGGAGCGAGCCTGCCGCATCACTGCTGCCTGGGTGGAGGGAGACTGGGTAAAGTTGTACCGGACCCTCCCCTTCTACCCCGCGCGGGGGGAGGAGACCGTCGGAGCCGATATTGACAACATCTTCAAGAACTACATGAGACACACGGTAGAGGAACAAGCCAAGCAGGCACTATGTCGCTGGCGGCGGATGCACACACGGGCCAAACTGGATGACCTTGTGGGCACTTTACATGACATTCGGCGGAAGGATATTGTTGACAAAATTGAGGAAGACTTCAATGCGAGGAAGAAGCCCCATATTCAGACGCCTCTTGTAAGGACTGTCCACTTCCCTAAACTTCCGGTAAGGTAAATTCAGACTGAGTGTATGCCTGACGTGTCGACACTGTGTTGAGCACATGCGCATGAAGCAGTCGGTGATGTCACTTCCGGAAAAAAGTTTCCTCTAATTCTTGAACCCTTTTAAAGGATGTGCGTTTTCGAAAAGATGTCTCACGGTTTCAGCATTTTCGAAACCTACTCAGTAGTGTTTTTTTTTGTTGTGAGAAGAAAGTTCAGGTGTCTTGATGTTACCACGGCCTCGAACAGTATGTCAGCAATGATATTGTGAATAATGGGGAGCCCGAGCACAGTGCTGACAAACGCTAACATTCTCCACACTTCAAGGACGTCCCACTGATGTCGGCCCATTGACTGTCAAACTAAACTGTGTACGATTAAAGTGTTTGATGGAGAGCCAGACTCCTCTGTCAAACTAGACTGTGTAGGTGTGAAGTGTTTGATGGAGAGCCATATTACCCTCTGTCAAACAAGACTGTGTAGGTGTGAAGTGTTTGATCGAGAGCCATATTACCCTCTGTCAAACTAGACTGTGTAGGTGTGAAGTGTTTGATGGAGAGCCAGATTCCTCTGTCAAACTAGACTGTGTATGATTAAAGTGTTTGATGGAGAGCCAGACTCCTCTGTCACACTAGACTGTGTAGGTGTGAAGTGTTTGATGGAGAGCCATATTACCCTGTCACACTAGACCGTGTAGGTGTGAAGTGTTTGATGGAGAGCCATATTACCCTCTGTCAAACTAGGCTGTGTAGGTGTGAAGTGTTTGATGGAGAGCCAGATTCCTCTGTCACACTAGACTGAGTAGGTGTGAAGTGTTTGATGGAGAGCCATATTACCCTCTGTCAAACTAGACTGTGTAGGAATGAAGAGTTTGATGGAGAGCCAGACTCCTCTGTCACACTAGACTGAGTAGGTGTGAAGTGTTTGATGGAGAGCCAGACTCCTCTGTCACACTAGACTGTGTAAGTGTGAAGTGTTTGATGGAGAGTCAGATTCCTCTGTCACACTAGACTGTGTAAGTGTGAAGTGTTTGATAGAGAGGCAGACTCCTCTGTCACACTAGACTCTGTATGTGTGAAGTGTTTGATGGAGAGCCAGACTCCTCTGTCACACTAGACTGTGTAGGTGTGAAGTGTTTGATGGAGAGCCAGATTCCTCTGTCACACTAGACTGTGTAAGTGTGAAGTGTTTGATAGAGAGGCAGACTCCTCTGTCACACTAGACTCTGTATGTGTGAAGTGTTTGATGGAGAGCCAGACTCCTCTGTCACACTAGACTGTGTAGGTGTGAAGTGTTTGATCGAGAGCCACATTACCCTCTGTCAAACTAGACTGTGTAGGTGTGAAGTGTTTGATGGAGAGCCAGACTCCTCTGTCACACTAGACTGTGTAGGTGTGAAGTGTTTGATGGAGAGCCATATTACCCTCTGTCAAACAAGACTGTGTAGGTGTGAAGTGTTTGATCGAGAGCCATATTACCCTCTGTCAAACAAAACTGTGTAGGTGTGAAGTGTTTGATGGAGAGCCAGATTCCTTTGTCACACTAGACTGTGTAGGTGTGAAGTGTTTGATGGAGAGCCATATTACCCTCTGTCACACTAGACTGTGTAGGTGTGAAGTGTTTGATGGAGAGCCAGATTCCTCTGTCAAACTAGACTGTGTAGGTGTGAAGTCGATCGAGATCGAGAGGCAGATTCCTATGTGGTCATGGTATAGCTGCATGAAGAAGCCGCCGGGAGTGCAGACAAAACCGGGAACTGGGGAACGCAATTCGCCACTACAAATGTCGGCGCTCTCGACTGGATCAACCGGGAACAATAGGAATGATCGGCACGTGATTATTATTACATTCAGCACCGATCTGTCTCCGGTTTGGAGTGGTGGGGGTAAAATACTTCACCATTCTTACAATAAACCGATGGAAATACAAAAAAAACCCCACATCTTTACGAGCCCTACATTTTGAGTTCACAGACCAGCGAGTGACAACTAACTCTGTGTGTGTATTATACATTATTCAGGTATCAGAATCAGAAAAACGTTTGACCTCCGCAACTGAGGTTTGTTTCTGTTAGTAGAGATAAGACTTCACATTCTATATATTGACCAGTCAGAGAACTGTGTGCTGTCATCGCAAGTGTCTACCTCTTTCAATGAATCACGCGTTGCATGTGTTTGAATAAAGTACCACCAGGTTAAAAACATCTACACTTGAAACTTTTGTTTTCAAGCCGTCAATGGTTACATTGTTGTGATTAGATAGAGACTGGCCACATATGCTGCTTAAAGATGTTCTTTACATACATGCAGTATGTGCGTGTGCGCGCTTATGTGTGTTTCCGGTCTGTTCATATGAGTGCGCATGTGTGTATGTGTGTGCATTTGTGTATATGGGCGTGTGCATGTGCATTAAAGTGTGCGTATGTGTGTATGTTTATGCATGTGTACCTACATTTGTTTTGCGTGTATGTCAACGTGTGTGTGCGTGCGTGCATGCATGTGTTTATGTATGTGTACCTGCATGTGTTTTGCGTGTATGTAAAAGGGGGTGTATACGTGTGCGCGCGTGTGTGTATCGTCCCCCTGGCATATACTGAAATCTGTTTGAGTGTTCTTATATCTCTGTGTAGATACCATTAGAATGGTGAAACTATTTCATGGCGGCCTTCAGAAACGGAATTGTCGCTACAGAATAATCCACCGAGATAGTCCTTCTGCAGGTCCTTCTGACTTTGGATGGGGGGTAATTTGTCACAATGCATGGTACACATGGTTGAGCTCCCTGATAGAACACGTGCTTATACATCCAGATACTAGTAGTCGAAACGATAGTACACAGCCCAGAGGGTAAACATAACAGTACACCCTGAAGATACACATTCAGTTACTCTCTTAGAATGGTAAGTACACTCAAGCAGTAAACGGGACAGCACTTTTGGATGGTAGATTTTTCAGCAGTCTCTGGAGGTATACTTGAGAGTACAGTTTGGTGGTAGGCCTGACAGTACACCCTGATGATAGGCCTGAAAGTACATCTTGGCCTTAGGTGTGACGGTACACTCTGATGATAGACCTGACTGCACACCTTGGTCTTAAGTGTGACAGTACACCCTGATGATAGACCAGACAGTACACCTTGGTGGTAGGCCTGAGAGTACACCCTGGTGACAGACTTGAAAGTACGCCTTGGTGGTAGGCCTGACAGTACACCCTGATGATAGACCTGACACTACAACTTGGCCTTAGGTGTGACAGTACAATCTGATGATAGACGTGACAGTACACCCTGATGATAGACCTGACAGTACACCTTGGTCTTAGCTGTGACAGTACACCCTGATGATAGACCTGACAGTAAATCTTGGCCTTAGGTGTGACAGTACACCCTGATGATAGACCTAACCGTACATCTTGGCCTTAGGTGTGACAGTACACCCTGATGATAGACCTGACAGTCAAACTTGGTCTTAGGTATGACAGTACACTCTGATGATAGACCTGACAGTACATCTTGGCCTTAGGTGTGACAGTACACTCTGATGATAGACCTGACAGTCAACCTTGGTCTTAGGTGTGACAGTACACTCTGATGATAGACCTGACAGTCAACCTTGGCCTTAGGTGTGACAGTACACCCTGATGATAGACCTGACAGTCAACCTTGGTCTTGGGTGTGACAGTACAATCTGATGATAGACCTGAGAGTACACCTTGGTCTTAGGTGTGACAGTACACCCTGATGATAGACCTGACAGTCAACCTTGGCCTTAGGTGTGACAGTACAATCTGATGATAGACGTGACAGTCAACCTTGGCCTTAGGTGTGACAGTACACCCTGATGATAGACCTGACAGTACACCTTGGCATTTGGTGTGACAGTACACTCTGATGATAGACCTGACAGTACACCTTGGCCTAAGGTGTGACAGTACACCCTGATGATAGACCTGAAGTCAACCTTGTTCTTGGGTGTGACAGTACACCCTAATGATAGACCTGACAGTCAACCTTGGCCTTAGGTGTGACAGTACACCCTGATGATAGACCTGACAGTCAACCTTGGTCTTAGGTGTCACAGTACAATCTGATGATAGACCTGACAGTACATCTTGGCCTTAGGTGTGACAGTACACCCTGATGATAGACCTAACGGTACATCTTGGCCTTAGGTGTGACAGTACACCCTGATGATAGACCTGACAGTCAACCTTGGCCTTAGGTGTGACAGTACACTCTGATGATAGACCTGACAGTACACCTTAGCCTTAGGTGTGACAGTACCCTCTGATGATAGACCTGACAGTACACCTTGGCCTTAGGTGTGACAGTACACTCTGATGATAGACCTGACAGTCAACCTTGGCCTTAGGTGTGACAGTACACCCTGATGATAGACCTGACAGTCAACCTTGGTCTTGGGTGTGACAGTACACTCTGATGATAGACCTGAGAGTACACCTTGGCCTTAGGTGTGACAGTACACCCTGATGATAGACCTGACAGTCAACCTTGGTCTTGGGTGTGACAGTACAATCTGATGATAGACCTGAGAGTACACCTTGGTCTTAGGTGTGACAGTACACCCTGATGATAGACCTGACAGTCAACCTTGGCCTTAGGTGTGACAGTACAATCTGATGATAGACGTGACAGTCAACCTTGGCCTTAGGTGTGACAGTACACCCTGATGATAGACCTGACAGTACACCTTGGCATTTGGTGTGACAGTACACTCTGATGATAGACCTGACAGTACACCTTGGCCTAAGGTGTGACAGTACACCCTGATGATAGACCTGAAGTCAACCTTGTTCTTGGGTGTGACAGTACACCCTAATGATAGACCTGACAGTCAACCTTGGCCTTAGGTGTGACAGTACACCCTGATGATAGACCTGACAGTACATCTTGGCCTTAGGTGTGACAGTACACCCTGATGATAGACCTAACGGTACATCTTGGCCTTAGGTGTGACAGTACACCCTGATGATAGACCTGACAGTCAACCTTGGCCTTAGGTGTGACAGTACACTCTGATGATAGACCTGACAGTACACCTTAGCCTTAGGTGTGACAGTACCCTCTGATGATAGACCTGACAGTACACCTTGGCCTTAGGTGTGACAGTACACTCTGATGATAGACCTGACAGTCAACCTTCGCCTTAGGTGTGACAGTACACCCTGATGATAGACCTGACAGTCAACCTTGGTCTTGGGTGTGACAGTACACTCTGATGATAGACCTGAGAGTACACCTTGGTCTTAGGTGTGACAGTACACCCTGAAGATAGACCTGACAGTCAACCTTGGCCTTAGGTGTGACAGTACACCCTGATGATAGACCTGACAGTCAACCTTGGTCTTGGGTGTGACAGTACACTCTGATGATAGACCTGAGAGTACACCTTGGTCTTAGGTGTGACAGTACACTTTAATGATAGACCTGACAGTCAACCTTGGTCTTAGGTGTGACAGTACACTCTGATGATAGACCTGAGAGTATACCTTTGTCTTAGGGGTAACAGTAGGCCCTGATGATAGACCTGACAGTACACCTTGGCATTTGGTGTTACAGTACACTCTGATGATAGGTGTAACAGTACACTCTAATGATAGACCTGACAGTACACCTTAGCCTTAGGTGTGACAGTACACTCTGATGTTAGGTGTGACAGTACACCCTGATGCTAGACCTGACAGTTCACCTTGGCGTTAGGTGTGACAGTACACTTTGATGATAGACGTGGCAGTACATCTTGGTCTTAGGTGTGACAGTATACTCTCATGATAGCTGTGACAGTACTCTCTGATGATAGACCTGACAGTACACCTTGGCCTTAGGTGTGACAGTACATCCTGATGGTAGACCTGACAGTACATCTTGGCCTTAGGTGTGACAGTACTTTCTGATGACAGACGTGACAGTACACCTTGGCCTTAGGGGTAACAGTACGCCCTGATGATAGACGTGACGGTACACCTTGGTCTTAGCTGTGACAGTACACTCTGTTGATAGACCTGACAGTACACCGAGAAGGTTTACCTGACAGTACATCCTGATGGTTAACCTGACAGTACACCCTGATGGTTTACCTGGCAGTACACCCTGTTAGATTACCTGACTGTAGACCCTGATGGTTTACATGGGAGTACACACCCTGATGGTTTACGTGAGAGTTCACACCCTGATGGTTTACCTGACAGTTCACCCTGATAGTTTACCTGACTGTACACTCTGATGGTTTACCTGGCAGTACACTCTGATGGTATACCTGGCAGTACACCCTGATGGTTTACCTGACAGTACTCCCTGATGGTTTATCTGATAGTACACCATGTTAGATTACCTGACAGTACACCGTGATGGTTTACCTGACAGTACACCCTGATGGTTTACCTGACTGTACACTCAGATGGTATACGTGATAAAACACCCTGATGGTTTACCTGACAGTACACCCTGTTAGATTACCTCACAGTACACCCTGGTGGTTTACCTGAGAGTACACCCAGGTGGTTTACCTGACAGTACAATCTGATGGTTTACCTGACAGTACACCCTGTTAGATTACCTGACAGTGCACCCTGGTGGTTTACCTGACAGTACACCCTGATGGTTTACCTGACAGTACACCCTGATGGCTTACCTGACAGTACACCCTTATGGCTTACCTGACAGTACACCCTGATGGTTTACCTGTCAGTACACCCTGATGGTTTACCTGACAGTACACTCTGCTGGTTTACCGGACAGTACACCCTGATGGTTTACCTGACAGTACACCCTGATGGTTTACCAGACAGTACACCCTGATGGTTTACCTGACAGTACACCCTGATGGTTTACCTGACAGTACACCCTGGTGGTTTACCTGACAGTACACCCTGGTGGTTTACCTGACAGTACACCCTGATGGTTTACCTGACAGTACACTCTGCTGGTTTACCTGACAGTACACCCTGATGGTTTACCTGACAGTACACTCTGCTGGTTTACCTTACAGTACACCCTGATGGTTTACCTGACAGTACACCCTGGTGGTTTACCTGACAGTACACCCTGCTGGTTTACCTGACAGTACACCCTGATGGTTTACCTGACAGTACACCCTGATGGTTTACCTGACAGTACACCCTGATGGTTTACCTGACAGTACACCCTGATGGTTTACCTGACAGTACACCCTGATGGTTTACCTGACAGTACACCCTGGTGGTTTACCTGACAGTACACCCTGATGGTTTACCTGACAGTACACTCTGCTGGTTTACCTGACAGTACACCCTGATGGTTTACCTGACAGTACACTCTGCTGGTTTACCTTACAGTACACCCTGATGGTTTACCTGACAGTACACCCTGATGGTTTACCTGACTGTACACTCAGATGGTATACGTGATAAAACACGCTGATGGTTTACCTGACAGTACACCCTGTTAGATTACCTCACAGTACACCCTGGTGGTTTACCTGAGAGAACACCCAGGTGGTTTACCTGACAGTACAATCTGATGGTTTACCTGACAGTACACCCTGTTAGATTACCTGACAGTGCACCCTGGTGGTTTACCTGACAGTACACCCTGATGGTTTACCTGAGAGTACACCCTGATGGTTTACCTGACAGTACACCCTGGTGGTTTACCTGACAGTACACCCTGATGGTTTATCTGACAGTACACTCTGCTGGTTTACCTGACAGTACACCCTGATGGTTTACCTGACAGTACACCCTGATGGTTTACCAGACAGTACACCCTGATGGTTTACCTGACAGTAGACCCTGGTGGTTTACCTGACAGTACACCCTGTTAGATTACCTGACAGTACACCCTGATGGTTTACCTGACAGTACACCCCCATAATATACACAATGCTTCTCCCTAGTTCAAAATATTAACTAATGTCACTTCGGTAATAAATATATGTCATGGCAACTTGTATTCCATTGTTTATCTCTGTCATCTTGCTCTACTCACTACGCTATCTTAGGCCAGGCTAATCGTACACCTATTTTAGGTTCAGCTGACGCATGTTTGGATGACTGCCCTGTGATTCTCACCGTCCAATCTGGTTCAGCTGTTAGTCGTGTCCTTAAACTCATCAGTGTGTAGTTCACATTAATAAACATGGCCACCAGTCTCACGTGACATTGTGGACATGGGTATGGATGAAGAGAGAACGAAAGACGAAGCCGCTGCGAATTCATCAACAAACATCCTCACTTGCAATCTCACTCACCCTATCCACTACCACACCATCACGACCACTCGTCACACCATCACGACCACTCGTCACACCATCACGACCGCTCGTCACACCATCACGACCACTCGTCACACCATCACGACCACTCGTCACACCATCACGACCACTCGTCACACCATCACGACCACTCGTCACACCATCACGACCGCTCGTCACAGACTCGTCACACCATCACGACCACTCGTCACACCATCACGACCGCTCGTCACACCATCACGACCGCTCGTCACAGACTCGTCACACCATCACGACCGCTCGTCACAGACTCGTCACACCATCACGACCACTCGTCACACCATCACGACCACTCGTCACACCATCACGACCACTCGTCACACCATCACGACCACTCGTCACACCATCACGACCGCTCGTCACACCATCACGACCACTCGTCACAGACTCGTCACACCATCACGACCGCTCGTCACAGACTCGTCACACCATCACGACCGCTCGTCACACCATCACGACCGCTCGTCACAGACTCGTCACACCATCACGACCGCTCGTCACACCATCACGACCGCTCGTCACAGAATCGTCACACCATCACGACCACTCGTCACACCATCACGACCGCTCGTCACACCATCACGACCGCTCGTCACAGACTCGTCACCATCACGACCGCTCGTCACAGACTCGTCATCACCATCACGACCGCTCGTCACACCATCACGACCGCTCGTCACACCATCACGACCACTCGTCACACCATCACGACCGCTCGTCACACCATCACGACCGCTCGTCACACCATCACGACCGCTCGTCACAGACTCGTCACACCATCACGACCGCTCGTCACAGACTCGTCACACCATCACGACCGCTCGTCACACCATCACGACCGCTCGTCACACCATCACGACCGCTCGTCACACCATCACGACCGCTCGTCACACCATCACGACCGCTCGTCACACCATCACGACCGCTCGTCACACCATCACGACCGCTCGTCACACCATCACGACTATCAAGACCACTCGTCACAGACTCGTCACACCATCACGACCATCACGACCACTCGTCACACCATCACGACCGCTCGTCACACCATCACGACCGCTCGTCACACCATCACGACCGCTCGTCACACCATCACGACCGCTCGTCACACCATCACGACCGCTCGTCACACCATCACGACCACTCGTCACAGACTCGTCACACCATCACGACCACTCGTCACACCATCACGACCACTCGTCACACCATCACGACCACTCGTCACACCATCACGACCACTCGTCACACCATCACGACCGCTCGTCACACCATCACGACCGCTCGTCACACCATCACGACCGCTCGTCACACCATCACGACCGCTCGTCACACCATCACGACCGCTCGTCACACCATCACGACCGCTCGTCACAGACTCGTCACACCATCACGACCGCTCGTCACACCATCACGACCACTCGTCACACCTTCACGACCACTCGTCACACCATCACGACCACTCGTCACACCATCACCACCACTCGTCACACCATCACGACCGCTCGTCACACCATCACGACCACTCGTCACACCATCACGACCGCTCGTCACACCATCACGACCACTCGTCACACCATCACGACCGCTCGTCACACCATCACGACCACTCGTCACACCATCACGACTATCAAGACCACTCGTCACAGACTCGTCACACCATCACGACCGCTCGTCACAGACTCGTCACACCATCACGACCACTCGTCACACCATCACGACCGCTCGTCACACTCGTCACACCTTCACGATCACTCGTCACACCATCACGACCACTCGTCTCACCATCACATCCACTATCACACCCATCACCCATCACCACACCACCACGACCTATCGTTTTATCCGAAACCACCCCTGATTTACTTTTTCGATTGAATAATAGGGGGAGGCCAGATTTCAAATTAACAATTATTTGCTTTGTATATCCCCTTGACAGGGTCAAACGTGGCCAACAATCTCCGAGTTTTCCTTTACATATTCTAATGTAAGGCAGCCATATTGGAATATTTATTTGCAGCTTAATTTACAGTTCGTCCCATTCTGCAGTCTGTCCTCGGCTGATAAACGAGAATCACTAGTCTGTAGAGTGGACGTGTTACATTAAGATGCAGGTTTTGTGGAGAATTTCTTGAGTATTTACGGTATCTTGTGTTCGTAGATTGAAAGAAGCGTACACCACATGCTAGTTTGAAGGACTGAAAACATTCGGAGAAACTGTTAACTGTGATGACGAAATCGAGGCCGGTGTCGCTATCTATGTAGTGTGTGTACGCCAGCACATGGCCTTGGTCAAGATAACACTCGCGTCACCTATGCGGTACCATTTCTTGATTGCAGGTGTGTCTTTGATAGGACCAACTTCAGGACTCTACCGGTGCACATCGACCACAATGTTGACATATACACTTGCTGCTTTCTGTGCCACTGTTCTGGTGTCAGGTAATTATACAACCAAGCACATTAGACATTAACTCTATATGTCCTATGCTACACTCTTACAGCGTTCAGTCCAGGTTCCATTCCCTACATGGGTACATTGAGTGAAGCCCATTTCTGGTGTCCGCCGCCGTGATATTGCTGAAATATTGCGGTACATTACGCTGTAAAACTAAACTCACTCACTCACACATACATTACGGGGAACCATATGTCTTTAATGAGTTTGGTAAATTCCACGACCACAGTGGTGAAAGTCATCTAAAGATCACAGCATTGCACAGTGATTTACGGCGCATTTTGTGAACCTGTAATGTATTGTCGTTTGTAAACACGTTGATCAAAGTCTCGTCCATATGTTCTTTCTCACTCGTGAACCAGCCGAATTGCGACTATGGAAAACAATAATGCAAATTTAATGACTGGACGTCAGTGATATCAAAAGTTAAAGATTTTAACATATCTCTGTAATCCTGTAACATATCCTTGTAATCCTGTAACATATCCTTGTAATCCTGTAACATATCCTTGTAATCCTGTAACATATCCCTGTAATCCTGTAACATATCCTTGTAATAATGTAACATATCCTTGTAATCCTGTAACATATCCTTGTAATCCTGTAACATATCCTTGTAATAATGTAACATATCCCTGTAATCCTGTAACATATCCTTGTAATCCTGTAACATGTCATTGTAATAATGTAACATATCCCTGTAATCCTGAAACATATCCTTGTAATCCTGTAACATATCCTTGTAATCCTGTAACACATCCTTGTAATAATGTAACATATCCCTGTAATCCTGCAACATATCCTGTAATCCTAAAACATATCCTTGTAATCCTGTAACATATCCTTGTAATAATGTAACATATCCCCGTAATCCTGTAACATATCCCTGTAATCCTGAAACATATCCTTGCAATCCTGTAACATATCCTTGTAGAAATGTAACATATCCTTGTAATCCTGTAACATATCCTTGTAATCCTGAAACATATCCCTGTAATCCTGTAACATATCCCTGTAATCCTGTCACATATCCTTGTAATCCTGCAACATATCCTTGTAATCTTGCAACATATCCTTGTAATCCTGTAACATATCCTTGTAATCCTGTAACATATCCTTGTAATCCTGCAACATATCCCTGTAATCCTGCAACATATCCCTGTAATCCTGTAACATATCCTTGTAATCCTGCAACATATCCTTGTAATCCTGCAACATATCCTTGTAATCCTGTAACATATCCTTGTAATCCTGCAACATATCCTTGTAATCCTGCAACATATCCTTGTAATCCTGTAACATATCCTTGTCATCCTGTAACATATCCTTGTAATCCTGTAACATATCCTTGTAATCCTGCAACATATCCTTGTAATCTTGCAACATATCCTTGTAATCCTGTAACATATCCTTGTAATCCTGTAACATATCCTTGTAATCCTGCAACATATCCCTGTAATCCTGTAACATATCCTTGTAATCCTGTAACATATCCTTGTAATCCTGCAACATATCCCTGTAATCCTGTCACATATCCTTGTAATCCTGCAACATATCCTTGTAATCCTGCAACATATCCTTGTAATCCTGCAACACATCCTTGTAATCCTGTAACATATCCTTGTAATCCTGTAACATATCCTTGTAATCCTGCAACATATCCCTGTAATCCTGCAACATATCCTTGTAATCCTGCAACATATCCCTGTAATCCTGCAACATATCCTTGTAATCCTGCAAGATATCCCTGTAATCCTGCAACATATCCCTGCATTCCTGTAACATATCCCCGGAATCCTGTAACGTATCCTTGCAATCCTGTAACATACACAATGCCAATATAACATGTTTTACCTGGTGTCAGATGAATACACAATACCAATACAACATGATTTACCCGTTGTCAGATGAATACACAATGTCAATATAACATGATTTACCTGGTGTCAGATGAATACACAATGCCAATATAACATGATTTACCCGTTGTCAGATGAATACACAATGCCAATATAACATGTTTTACCTGCTGTCAGATGAATACACAATGCCAATATAACATGATTTACCTGGTGTCAGATGAATACACAATGCCAATATACCATGATTTACCCGTTGTCAGATGAATACACAATGTCAATATAACATGATTTACCTGGTGTCAGATGAATACACAATGTCAATATAACATGATTTACCTGCTGTCAGATGAATACACAATACCAATAAAACATGATTTACCTTATGTCACATGAATACACAATGCCGATGTAACATGATTCACCTGCTGTCAGATATATACACAATGTCAATATAACATGATTTACCTGATGTCAGATGAATACACAATGCCAATATAACATGATTTACCTGGTGTCAGATGAATACACAATGCCAATATAACATGTTTTACCTGCTGTCAGATATATACACAATGCCAATATAACATGTTTTACCCGCTGTCAGATGAATACACAATGTCAATATAACATGATTTACCTTCTGTCAGATATATACACATTGTGAATATAACATGGTTCACCTGCTGTCAGATATATACACAATGTGAATATAACATGTTTTACCTGCTGTCAGATATATACACAATGCCAATATAACATGTTTTACCCGCTGTCAGATGAATACACAATGCCAATATAACATGTTTTACCTGCTGTCAGATGAATACACAATGCTAATTAAACATGATTTACCTGGTGTCAGATAAATACACAATGCCAATATAACATGATTTACCTGATGTCAGATGAATACACAATGCCAATATAACATGTTTTACCCGCTGTCAGATGAATACACAATGCCAATATAACATGTTTTACCTGCTGTCAGATGCATACACAATGTCAATATAACATGATTTACCTGGTGTCAGATGAATACACAATGCCAATATAACATGATTTACCCGTTGTCAGATGAATACACAATGTCAATATAACATGATTTACCTGGTGTCAGATGAATTCACAATGACAATATAACATGATTTACCTGATGTCAGATGAATACACAATACCAATATAACATGTCAGATGAATACACAATACCAATGTAACATGATTTACCAGATGTCAGATGAATACACAATGCCGATGTAACATGATTTACCTGCAGTCAGATATATACACAATGTCAATATAACATGATTTACCTGATGTCAGATGAATACACAATGCCAATATAACATGATTTACCTGCTGTCAGATGAATACACAATGCCAATATAACATGTTTTACCTGCTGTCAGATATATACACAATGCCAATATAACATGTTTTACCTGCTGTCAGATGAATACACAATGCCAATATAACACCTGTTGTCAGATGAATACACAATGCCAATATAACATGTTTTACCTGCTGTCAGATATATACACAATACCAATATAACATGATTTACCTGCTGTCAGATATATACACAATACCAATCTAACATATTTTACCTGCTGTCAGACATATACACAATACCAATATAACATGTTTTACCTGCTGTCAGATATATACACAATACCAATATAACATGTTTTACCTGCTGTCAGATATATACACAATACCAATATAACATGTCAGATGATATTTAACATGTTTTACCTGCTGTCAGATATATACACAATACCAATATAACATGTTTTACCTGCTGTCAGATATATACACAATACCAATACCAATATAACATGATTTACCTGTTGTCAGATGATATACACAATACCAATATAACATGTTTTACCTGCTGTCAGATATATACACAATACCAATATAACATGTTTTACCTGCTGTCAGATATATACACAATACCAATATAACATGTTTTACCTGCTGTCAGATATATACACAATACCAATATAACATGTTTTACCTGCTGTCAGATATATACACAATACCAATATAACATGTTTTACCTGGTGTCAGATACACTAAACGCCAAAAGAAACGTTACCCTACTTCCTTATGACAAGGGTACCTATCTTCAGCTGGAGTTGTGATGCGTGGACGTCCACTTCTTGGTCTGTCTTCGGTGACCCCAGTCTATCTGTAGCGCTGAATAAGTCTTATAACCGTGATACGGCGGCATCCGAGGGCATTGGCAACAACATTGTATGTCGACCCCTATCTGCAACATCCCAATGGCTCTTTCCCTCTCTTCAGCTGTTAATCGTGGCACATTTCTCGTACTTTCGCTATCATATCATGCATTTCTCGTACTCTCGCTATCATATCATGCATTATGAATCACTTCACAGGTGAAATCGATGCAAATACTGCTTGAATATTGCTATGTTTTGGCGATTGATATTGCTATGTGTTAACAGAAAAGGGAAACAAATGTTACTTTACAAGCAAAAATGTTAACAAAGATAATTTCAGATGTTCCAAAACACCTTTTCACAATATCAAAGACACGTTTTACTTATTTTTTGTAATGGAAATCAGCGGAAAATGTTTCAGAAGACTGAATCATACGAATGATACTTTTACAATTTTACACACTCTACAACAGTTGTTTTTGTTTTAATAGTTGACAAATGGTGACTTTAGATGTTTTATTTTTGTCTCAAAGCAGAATTTTATTTCAACCTATCTTTTTGACATCTAAATCAGTGTTATTGGTTTATTTCTGCATGGTCGAAAATAGGACAATTAAACATTTCTGAAAAAGATGCATTTCACCTAAATATTAATTCAATTGAGAATTTGTTTTCGTGATTTGCTTAAAGTGTGTTGATAAGCTTTCTTGTAAACTAATACGTTCAAACATATCTATGATAGTTTTTAAGTAATTCATAAAGTTTTGAGGGTAACGTTTCTTTTGGCGTGTAGTGTACTTGTATACATCTATGTAGGATACATGCAACATGCTGATCGCCCCCAGGTGGGTCACATGTAACCCGTGTTGTAAGGTGGGTCACATGTAACCCGTGTTGTAAGGTGGGTCACATGTAACCCGTGTTGTAAGGTGGGTCACATGTAACCCGTGTTGTAAGGTGGGTCACATGTAACCCGTGTTGTAAGGTGGGTCACATGTAACCCGTGTTGTAAGGTGGGTCACATGTAACCCGTGTTGCAAGGTGGGTCACATTGGAATAACCTTTAAGCTTGATCCGGGCCAAGTAAACCAGGTCATGTTTCTTACTGTTCAGTATTCTGCATGAGAGACTAGAACGGTGGGGCACCTGTTCAGTGTGTGATCTACACTGGGTCTCACTGCTGGATAACACTGGGGGCCGACGTGTTGAACTTTGAACGTTGTTGACCCTGATATTCGGATGTTTTGTCCACTGTTTTTTGTGCGAAGTACCATCTGTGTAGGGAGGCATTTAGAAGTTTGGGCAGTAAGGAAGGATAACACTATATGGACGAACAACTACTTTATTGCTGTGAGAGCAACGTTTCGGTGTAGGTTCTAACACCGTTATCAAGCAAGTAGTTCATCCATATATTGTTATCCTTCCTTGTTTTGCCTAATACGACAATTTTCTGAGACACGTCATCTTTAGTGGGCAGCAAGTTTAACAGGTGTCAGTGCTATTAGGCGGAGGTTTCATCAAGTGACTGTGTTGGGCAGCAGTTAAATTTGTACAGTGTTTAAAGCAGTATTTGTAACGGGTATATCACGTTCATAGTATCCTGAATATACACAACATAAATAATGCAACCTTACCGTACATGTATATTGAAATATGTAGTTTTACATGAAGCTCTACTACCAACCAAACTTGCGCTACCAGTACAGAGGGATAGGGTTATGACTGTCAAATGTGCGGGTGAAATCTTAGACACTATAGGACATACGTTCTGTACAAATGTTCTACATACACTGTTATATGTAACTAGAAAAGATATGTATTTTTGTTAATAACCCTGCTTTAATAATTAATATAATTTATTACAAAGTGATTGTTTGTATTCATTACTGATTAATGGATTATACCATTACAGACTGGGGTAATCAGTATGCTAAAGTGTGTGCAGTCAACCAGAAATGTTGTTGTTATAAGCTGTGGAAGTTTTGGGAGGATACCTTTGTAACAACTGGCATCTGCTCCAGCGCCAGCTCCAGCTTCAGCTCATGCCATCATCTCCAGTTATTCCTATCAGCACCTATTTGGTATCCCGTCATAAACAGTTGGCTTCACTCTTCATCTCATTTGCATTCCCATATTTTGTTCTTGCTAATTCCTATCACATATATACACATGGACAAAAAGCATTGCAACACCCCGTATTTTTCATAGTACCAATATGCAACCATAGCACAGGAACATATTTCCAACCTTCGGTTTAGCTGTCTGGTGGATTTGGCCCTGGAGTAATAACGAATGGCAAATCAAAACGCAAAAAGGATGAAAAAAAAATTTAGGCAGAGAAGCAAACATCGAAAAATGTATACTCATTTTGTAGTGCTGATAACTATGGTCGTATGTTTTTAACAAGTGCGGTCATTTTCAAGATTCTGGAGTACAATCTTCAAACATTCACATGAGTGTCACTAACCGAGCACAATGTCAATATCTGGCGAAACCAACTGCAATAACATCCCTGACCTTACTCTTCTTTGACTGTCTTATACGTTGTATTTGACGTTGAGGTATTGTGTTCCATATTTGATGGACGGCTTGTTCCAATACAATATGAGTTTGTCCTGGAGGATGTCTCTGGCGTATTGTGCGATCAATAATATCCCAAACCTGTTCTATGGGATTGAGATCTGGATTCCTAGCGGGCCAAGTTAGAGTTGCTAGCGCGTCTTCACGTATGATATAACATCACCAACGGCACGTGCACGATGCGGCCTACCATTGTCGTCCTCATCTTCAGAAGATGGTCATCGATTGTGTCTGATTGTCACAAGGTCAGGGCGGTGGGGTAGCCTAGTGGTTAAAGCGTCGGCTCGTCACGCCGAAGACCCGGGTTCGATTCCCTACATGGGTACACTGTGTGAAGCCCATTTCTGGTGTCCCCGGCCGTGATATTGCTGGAATATTGCTAAAAGTGGCGTAAAACTAAACTCAGTCAGTCAGTCAGTCAGTCAGTCACAAGGTCAGGTTTACAGTCATGTGAATGAACTTTCTTCCGACCAGGCGACCTTTCCCCATGACGTCAAATTCCTGTTGTCCATTGACACCAAGCTGGCGTTGTTGCTTTGTGCTCTGGGGATAACATGGAACGTCTGGCTCCATACCCTGTCGACTGGAGACGATTTCTGTTGGGCAAACGACGATTTGGAAGCCACACTTTGTTTAAAACGCTAGTTAACATGAACGGATGAAGTCTTGTGATTCTGAGAAGAGCTGTATCCTCCCCAGAAGTCGTCACGTGTGGTCGACCTGAACGTTGGCGGAGTTTGCTTTGACGTCATTAGTTTGCTGGTGTTTTCTGGACCATCGGCTGATAGTCGATGGATGACAACCAGCATCTTCTCCAATAATCCTCAGTAACATTCCACACACCAATAACTTGCCATCTTTGACCCGCTTTCAGCTGAGGAGGCTCCATATTTCCTTATCAACAACGAAATCAATTTTTTCCCAAGTTATCGAGTTGTAGGGAAAGTGTACTGAAACTTAATTTGCTAAATGACGAGTACACAAATAATTATTGAACAAAGGTCAACATAATCCAACCAACACACCTAATTATCACATGACTATATATGGCAAAATGGGGTTTAGTACAATAGGTCTTTCAATACTCTGTATACATTTACTTGTAAGGATTTATTTCGAAACGTCGCATCGAAACAGAATGAAGACAGTTTGCCTGCATGGAATAGCGATACATTATATCAACAATGAATGTTGCCTGTGATGCAACAGCTATACTGACATACTAATAAAGCAAGATGTGTTATGGATGACAACTGTTTTATTATATATGATGCTACGTTTCGGTGTAGACTCTTATACTGTTGCTTCACATCCATTAAGTATCTTACTTTCGTATTACTCACCAACTTCTATAATGCCAATCAAAGAGCTATATTGACATATGTTCGTGTTTATGTCTTCAGTTACGGAAGCGGCAGATCCCGCTAGTCTCACAGATTTGATAAAGGTAAGTACACTGACGGGTTTGGGCGACCAACAGCTGACAGTATGTTATGTGGGCGTATTGGAGGTGATCGTGATCGTGGAGGTGGGTGTGGAGGTGGAGGCGCATCGTACCACTTATTACGACCTCAGATACTACACAGATTCAGCAATATCTTATCTCATAACTTTATTTACTGTGACATAATTTTCGTGCGTGTTATAAAGTGGACACTGTTTTGGGAACCGTTCCAGTGATATAGCTATAACCATGACGCATGCCTGTTCCAGTGATATAGCTATAACCATGACGCATGCCTGTTCCAGTGATATAGCTATAACCATGACGCATGCCTGTTCCAGTGATATAGCTATAACCATGACGCATGCCTGTTCCAGTGATATAGCTTTAACCATGACGCATGCCTGTTCCAGTGATATAGCTATAACCATGACGCATGCCTGTTCCAGTGATATAGCTATAACCATGACGCATGCCTGTTCCAGTGATATAGCTATAACCATGACGCATGCCTGTTCCAGTGATATAGCTTTAACCATGACGCATGCCTGTTCCAGTGATATAGCTATAACCATGACGCATGCCTGTTCCAGTGATATAGCTATAACCATGACGCATGCCTGTTCCAGTGATATAGCTATAACCATGACGCATGCCTGTTCCAGTGATATAGCTTTAACCATGACGCATGCCTGTTCCAGTGATATAGCTATAACCATGACGCATGCCTGTTGCAGCTTCAGATGCCCTGCCCTATATTTGACTGCATGTACATCGCGTGTCCGAGCGGTCAGTATAAAACTAATTATGTCACGCTGAACGGCCGCAAGTGTCCATCATGCCAGACATGCGTTGCGACATCGTCAATAACAGCCAGGAAAATATCGGTAAGATTATAAGGTGATTAATGTTGGAACATGGGCGGCCAGAGCCCGGGTGAAAAAAGCCATCTTAGAGAAACGATTATCGTATGACAGTCGTACAATATGGCAGGTAACCTGCCATATTGTACGACTGTCATACGATAATCGATTGTCTTAACATTTTTTTACGATTATCGTCGTATGCAGCTGCCATTTTATGTCCTACGATTGTCGTAAGCCAATCGGAAAGTAAGCTTTTTAAGACCGTTACGATTGTCTTAGCTCAGAGATCGATCAGGCTGTCAGGAGATCGATCAGGCTGTCAGGAGATCGATCGGGCTGTCCGCAGGCAACACACACTGGCTCCCTGTACACTGGGGAGCAGCCAGTCAGAGAGTTTAACGTCCTACACCCTGTACACTGGGGAGCAGCCAGTCAGAGAGTGTAACGTCCTACACCCTGTACACTGGGGAGCAGCCAGTCAGAGAGTGTAACGTCCTACACCCTGTACACTGGGGAGCAGCCAGTCAGAGAGTGTAACGTCCTACATCCTGTACTCTGGGGAGCAGCCAGTCAGAGAGTGTCACGTCCTACACCCTGTACTCTGGGGAGCAGCCAGTCAGAGAGTTTAACGTCCTTCACCCTGTACACTGGGGAGCAGCCAGTCAGAGAGTGTAACGTCCTACACCCTGTACACTGGGGAGCAGCCAGTCAGAGAGTGTAACGTCCTACACCCTGTACACTGGGGAGCAGCCAGTCAGAGAGTGTAACGTCCTACACCCTGTACACTGGGGAGCAGCCAGTCAGAGAGTGTAACGTCCTACACCCTGTACACTGGGGAGCAGCCAGTCAGAGAGTGTAACGACCTACACCCTGTACACTGGGGAGCAGCCAGTCAGAGAGCGTAACGTCCTACACCCTGTACTCTGGGGAGCAGCCAGTCAGAGAGTGTAACGTCCTACACCCTGTACACTGGGGAGCAACCAGTGAGAGAGTGTAACGTCCTAAACCCTGTACACTGGGGAGCAGCCAGTCAGAGAGTGTAACGTCCTACACCCTGTACTCTGGGGAGCATCCAGTGAGAGAGTGTAACGTCCTACACCCTGTACTCTGGGGAGCAGCCAGTGAGAGAGTGTAACGTCCTACACCCTGTACTCTGGGGAGCAGCCAGTGAGAGAGTGTAACGTCCTACACCCTGTACACCTGGGAGCAGCCAGTCAGAGAGTGTAACGTCCTACACCCTGTACTCTGGGGAGCAGCCAGTCAGTGTAACGTACACCCTGTACTCTGGGGAGCAGCCAGTGAGAGAGTGTAACGTCCTACACCCTGTACACTGGGGAGCAGCCAGTCAGAGAGTGTAACGTCCTACACCCTGTACTCTGGGGAGCATCCAGTCAGAGAGTGTAACGTGGCTCCCTGTACACTGGGGAGCAGCCAGTCAGAGAGTGTAACGTCCTACACCCTGTAAACTGGGGAGCAGCCAGTGAGAGAGTGTAACGTCCTACACCCTGTACACTGGGGAGCAGCCAGTCAGAGAGTGTAACGTCCTACACCCTGCACATTAGGGAGCAGCCAGTCAGAGAGTGTAACGTCCTACACCCTGCACATTAGGGAGCAGCCAGTCAGAGAGTGTAACGTCCCACACCCTGTACACTGGGGAGCAGCCAGTCAGAGAGCGTAACGTCCTACACCCTGTACACTGGGGAGCAGCCAGTCAGAGAGTGTAACGTCCTACACCATGTACCCTGGGGAGCAGCCAGTGAGAGAGTGTAACGTCCTACACCCTGTACACTGGGGAGCAGCCAGTCAGAGAGTGTAACGTCCTACACCCTGTACACTGGGGAGCAGCCAGTCAGAGAGTGTAACGTCCTACGCCCTGTACACTCGGGAGCAGCCAGTGAGAGAGTGTAACGCCCTACACCCTGTACTCTGGGGAGGAGCCAGTGAGAGAGTGTAACGTCCTACACCCTGTACACTGGGGAGCAGCCAGTCAGAGAGTGTAACGTCCTACACCCTGTACACTGGGGAGCAGCCAGTCAGAGAGCGTAACGTCCTACACCCTGTACTCTGGGGAGCAGCCAGTCAGAGAGTGTAACGTCCTACACCCTGTACACTGGGGAGCAGCCAGTGAGAGAGTGTAACGTCCTACACCCTGTACACACTGGGGGGAGCAGCCAGTGAGAGAGTGTAACGTCCTACACCCTGTACTCTGGGGAGCATCCAGTGAGAGAGCGTAACGTCCTACACCCTGTACTCTGGAGAGCAGCCAGTCAGAGAGTGTAACGTCCTACACCCTGTACTCTGGGGAGCAGCCAGTGAGAGAGTGTAACGTCCTACACCCTGTACACTGGGGAGCAGCCAGTCAGAGAGTGTAACGTCCTACACCCTGTACTCTGGGGAGCAGCCAGTCAGAGAGTGTAACGTCCTACACCCTGTATTCTGGGGAGCAGCCAGTGAGACAGTGTAACGTCCTACACCCTGTACTCTGGGGAGCATCCAGTCAGAGAGTGTAACGTGGCTCCCTGTACACTGGGCAGCAGCCAGTCAGAGAGTGTAACGTCCTACACCCTGTACACTGGGGAGCAGCCAGTCAGAGAGTGTAACGTCCTACACCCTGTACACTGGGGAGCAGCCAGTCAGAGAGTGTAACGTCCGACACCCTGCACATTAGGGAGCAGCCAGTCAGAGAGTGTAACGTCCCACACCCTGCACATTAGGGAGCAGCCAGTCAGAGAGTGTAACGTCCCACACCCTGTACACTGGGGAGCAGCCAGTCAGAGAGTGTAACGTCCTACACCCTGTACACTGGGGAGCAGCCAGTGAGAGAGCGTAACGTCCTACACCCTGTACTCTGGGGAGCAGCCAGTCAGAGAGTGTAACGTCCTACACCCTGTACACTCGGGAGCAGCCAGTGAGAGAGTGTAACGTCCTAAACCCTGTACACTGGGGAGCAGCCAGTGAGAGAGTGTAACGTCCTACGCCCTGTACTCTGGGGAGCATCCAGTGAGAGAGTGTAACGTCCTACACCCTGTACTCTGGAGAGCAGCCAGTCAGAGAGTGTAACGTCCTACACCCTGTACTCTGGGGAGCAGCCAGTGAAAGAGTGTAACGTCCTACACCCTGTACACTGGGGAGCAGCCAGTCAGAGAGTGTAACGTCCCACACCCTGTACTCTGGGGAGCAGCCAGTCAGAGAGTGTAACGTCCTACACCCTGTACTCTGGGGAGCAGCCAGTGAGAGAGTGTAACGTCCTACACCCTGTACACTGGGGAGCAGCCAGTCAGAGAGTGTAACGTCCTACACCCTGTACACTGGGGAGCAGCCAGTCAGAGAGTGTAACGTCCCACGCCCTGTACACTCGGGAGCAGCCAGTGAGAGAGTGTAACGCCCTACACCCTGTACTCTGGGGAGGAGCCAGTGAGAGAGTGTAACGTCCTACACCCTGTACACTGGGGAGCAGCCAGTCAGAGAGTGTAACGTCCTACACCCTGTACACTGGGGAGCAGCCAGTCAGAGAGCGTAACGTCCTACACCCTGTACTCTGGGGAGCAGCCAGTCAGAGAGTGTAACGTCCTACACCCTGTACACTGGGGAGCAGCCAGTGAGAGAGTGTAACGTCCTACACCCTGTACACTGGGGAGCAGCCAGTGAGAGAGTGTAACGTCCTACACCCTGTACTCTGGGGAGCATCCAGTGAGAGAGCGTAACGTCCTACACCCTGTACTCTGGAGAGCAGCCAGTCAGAGAGTGTAACGTCCTACACCCTGTACTCTGGGGAGCAGCCAGTGAGAGAGTGTAACGTCCTACACCCTGTACACTGGGGAGCAGCCAGTCAGAGAGTGTAACGTCCTACACCCTGTACTCTGGGGAGCAGCCAGTCAGAGAGTGTAACGTCCTACACCCTGTATTCTGGGGAGCAGCCAGTGAGACAGTGTAACGTCCTACACCCTGTACTCTGGGGAGCATCCAGTCAGAGAGTGTAACGTGGCTCCCTGTACACTGGGCAGCAGCCAGTCAGAGAGTGTAACGTCCTACACCCTGTACACTGGGGAGCAGCCAGTCAGAGAGTGTAACGTCCTACACCCTGTACTCTGGGGAGCAGCCAGTCAGAGAGTGTAACGTCCGACACCCTGCACATTAGGGAGCAGCCAGTCAGAGAGTGTAACGTCCGACACCCTGCACATTAGGGAGCAGCCAGTCAGAGAGTGTAACGTCCCACACCCTGTACACTGGGGAGCAGCCAGTCAGAGAGTGTAACGTCCTACACCCTGTACACTGGGGAGCAGCCAGTCAGAGAGCGTAACGTCCTACACCCTGTACTCTGGGGAGCAGCCAGTCAGAGAGTGTAACGTCCTACACCCTGTACACTCGGGAGCAGCCAGTGAGAGAGAGTGTAACGTCCTAAACCCTGTACACTGGGGAGCAGCCAGTGAGAGAGTGTAACGTCCTACGCCCTGTACTCTGGGGAGCATCCAGTGAGAGAGTGTAACGTCCTACACCCTGTACTCTGGAGAGCAGCCAGTCAGAGAGTGTAACGTCCTACACCCTGTACTCTGGGGAGCAGCCAGTGAAAGAGTGTAACGTCCTACACCCTGTACACTGGGGAGCAGCCAGTCAGAGAGTGTAACGTCCCACACCCTGTACTCTGGGGAGCAGCCAGTCAGAGAGTGTAACGTCCTACACCCTGTACTCTGGGGAGCAGCCAGTGAGAGAGTGTAACGTCCTACACCCTGTACACTGGGGAGCAGCCAGTCAGAGAGTGTAACGTCCCACACCCTGTACTCTGGGGAGCAGCCAGTCAGAGAGTGTAACGTCCTACACCCTGTACACTGGGCAGCAGCCAGTCAGAGAGTGTAACGTCCTACAGCCTGTACACTGGGGAGCAGCCAGTCAGAGAGTGTAACGTCCTACACCCTGTACTCTGGGGAGCAGCCAGTCAGAGAGTGTAACGTCCCACAGTCAGACAGCCTATAAGAGAAGCAGTTCAGGAAAATATCGAAGTAGAGCTGAAGTTCATACAGTTTAAGTGAACATTTGTGTAGGACTTGTAATGGATGTATGTTGTGCATTATAGTAGAGCCACAGAAAACTTGCAAAACAAATACATTCATAACACGAATGCCAATCGGAGAAGACAAATAAAAGTGAATTTAAACTCCGAAAGGTTAAAGAGTTATTAAAGACGCAATGCAAAATATATACTTCTGCAGAAAGCAAATCCCGACCATATTAAATCCCTCACTCACTCTATCTTACACTTCAGCCAAATATGCTGCCGTGTCCTATTTTCGAGTGCAAGTTCTGCCCAAGTGGACGCTACACGCCAAACTACGTCACCGTGAATGGTCAGTCTTGTCCGACCTGCGGCACTTGTGAGGACATCCTCTCCATCGCGGGCAGGGAAACACAGGAAACGGTAAATGTTGACACGTGATGGCACTGTACTGACGTCATAGCACTAAATCTAGCTGAGTATCTATACGTTACACCCTGACGTACCCAGAGGTAAGTTCCATGATGTGAAGATGGAGGTGGAGCTCCATACCTGTTGTACACCTACACGTGTGCATCCTATACATGACAGGTATTTAGTCAGTATTGTCACATCAGCAGGGCACTCATTATCATTGTTACATTCGAACTTTCAAGGAATTTATAGACCACGCCCCGATTTCTCAAAACAAACTTAAGTCTGAGTTTTGAGTAAAAGTTAGAGATTTTACTCAAATTTCAGAAAATGCATTTCAAAGAATTAACTGAAATCGACATTAAACCCAAACATAGTATACAATTTGACTTTGGTGGATAGATTTCTTAAGTTGTTTGGGATATTTTATTCTAAAAAAGCAGTTGAGTTAAAATTCAGCTGTTTCAAATTGTCAAACACAATTTGAAATTTGAGTAAAAACCTTAGTTTGTTTCGAAGTCGGGGCCAGAACACATGGGAACAGAATACTGTGGAGGCTGCCATCTTGTTTCTTACAAATTGGGATTGGTATGCGAAAGATTAAAACTAAAACGGAACAACATTAATCTGTAGGTCTAGTATCCTTCATAACATTGAATGTGTGAACGTATGTAGCAGTAATTGAACAAAACAATAATTGGATTCAATCTTCAGTATTGGCGTAGTTGTAGTGACAGAAGATTACTTGTCTCTCAGCTTTTAAAGGAACAGGATTGACTTGTGTCATTAGTACACGTGTCAATTGCTATGCTATTCTGAGCTCCTTGCCTCCGAACAATGTGTATGTACTGTCTGACAAGGTTGGCACATATGCAGGTTGTATGAGTGAGTTAGTACAGCTGTGACGTCACTTCTTCAGTGTTTCAGCTGTATCGTGACTGAACCAAGTTATCCGTTCGGCTGTATACAACATGTCGATGGTTGGCTGTATTATAACTCATCCCAGAATTCTATGTAAAAAACCCGCACGAGAGCTTCAATTAGATGTAGCTTTGACATGACAACAATACTCTTATATATATCCATGTGTCCTGCTGTATATATTCATGTGTCCTGTTGTATATATCCACGTGCCCTTCTGTATATATCCATGTGCCCTACTGTATATATCCATGTGCCCTGTTGTATATATCCATGTCCTGTTGTATATATCCATGTGACCTGCTGTATATATCCATGTGCCCTGCTTTATATATCCATGTGCCCTGTTGTATATATCCATGTGTCCTGCTGTATATATCCATGTGCCCTGTTGTATATATTCATGTGTCCTGTTGTATATATCCACGTGCCCTTCTGTATATATCCATGTGCCCTACTGTATATATCCATGTGCCCTGTTGTATATATCCATGTGTCCTGTTGTATATATCCATGTGCCCTGCTGTATATATCCATGTGTCCTGCTGTATATATCCATGTGCCCTGCTGTATATATCCATGTGCCCTGCTGTATATATCCATGTGCCCTGCTGTATAAATTCATATGTCCTGCTGTATATATCCATATTTCCTGTTGCATAGATCCACATGTCCTGTATATATCATGTACCCTGCTGTACATATCCATGTGCCCTGCTGTATATATCCACGTTCCCTGTTGTATATATCAGCGTGCCCTGTTGTATATATCCACGTGCCCTGTTGTATATATCCATATGTCCTGTTGTATATATCCACGTTCCCTGTTGAATATATCCATGTGCCCTGCTGTATATATCCACGTTCCCTGTTGTATATATCCACGTTCCCTGTTGTATATATCCATGTGCCCTGCTGAATATATCCATGTGTCCTGTTGTATATATCCATGTGTACTGCTGTATATATCCATGTGTACTGCTGTATATATCCATGTGTACTGCTGTACATATCCACGTGCTTTGCTGTACATAGCCATGTCCTCTGCTGTACATATCCATGTGTTGTGCAGGATACAGAGTGCCCAGCCCCCATGTGCGCGCCGACCAATGAGTGTGACCAGGCGGACCTCGTTGTCAGCTACTTCGACTTCAACGGCAAAGAATGTCCCGGATGTAAATCGTGCCCGATGTAAAGTTGGATACAGATACATGTTCGACACACAAATACAATATAAGTACATATGTATGATCGAACTGTTGTCATTAAAACCAATACATAATACATGACAGTGACGGATCTGTTGCCTTAAGTCAGCTGTACAATATATACTCTGCCAAATAAGAAACATGAATGCATGAATGTATGTATGATATACATAATGAACAGAAGTTGGCAGAAGTCATTGTAAAAGGCCGAGGCATGGATGAAACAATCGAATGTCAAGGTGAAGGTCACCCATGTCTTGTGCGGGACCATGAGAGTCTTGGCATCGTCGCCCCATGGAACTAGTCGGATTACGAATTGTGGCATGAGGAATGTTCACCCACTCTACTGGCAGTGATTCTGCAAACTGCTGGAGGTTCCGCGGCCGTTGGTGACATGATCGCAGAAACTTTGAGGGCCATGGCAGTACTTGGATGTTGTGGGTCCTTGACTAGGTCACTGTTTGCCGTGTGAGGTCAAGCACTGTTGTGTTGAAAAATGACGTTTGTTTGTCGCATAATGTGGCCGAAGAATTTCATCTGTGTAACGCTGTGCCGTTTCAAATGCTATGGATGTGTACCAAGTTAGTTCTACTGGCATGGGAGATGGCGCCCCACATCATTTCTCTACCGCCACCAAACCTGTCCACTTGCTGTATCAAGTGTCGAGCATAACGTTGCCAACGACGTATGTCTGTACGCTGACGGTTCCTCACAGTCTGGGCTGAAATCCTAGTATTCCAGTAGGTGTAGAGGTGGCCGTGGTGAGTCTATCCTGTAACTGGCGAACCCATATGAATGCTGCATTTGTCTGACACGAGGTCGATCAGATCTGTGTAGGTCTTGTGTTCACCCCTGCGTCGGATGGCGTTTCCATAGTCCTGTAATGGTTCCTGACGATACGTGGAGAAACCTGGCTACGACCGAAGCCGATTCGCCTGTCTGCGTCGGTCGATGGCGTTGTTGCGTTGAGCCTTTGTCAGTCGTGGCATGTTTTCACTTTACACTTCTGCACAAACAAACATCCGTAGTTTTCATAGCACAACAAATCATGTTGCACGTTCGTTTCATGCTGGTGTTTGGTCGCGACGATCCCACGTGGTTGTGTTTTACTTCCTGGCCGGGCAGATCACTCCCGGACATGAGGAGTTTATACTTCACACCGTTGACCAGGAAGCCTGCAGGGGTAATGGAGGCGAAGAACGATTTTGATTTGCCAGGAGCGGCGCTTAAAATGTTGAAGTAGATATATTGTACGTGAGTAAATATTAAATATGAGGTTGGAAATCTGAGAGCACAACTCTGTGAGCAAATGGCCGTCTACCTGTGAGGGAGGCGATATTTTATTTTGATATTAAAATGTTTTTCTAACCGAAGCGAGGGAAGTACGTTGCCAACCTTTGCTTGCTTCGTTCGCATATAGAAAGACTGGTCATTCTTTTCTCTGTGCTGCGCAACCCTATTTGCGCTACAGTTTGCCTGTGGTTGAATCATGGATAGGTCGTCTTAAATAGCTTGTCTCTCAGTACAACGAATGAAAACCACGCGTCAGCCTTACCATCTGTAGTATCTTCATGGGCTCTCTTGTTGACACACACAAGGGACAACACGACATGCGAGTAGTTCCAATCACCCGCTTTATTCTGACGTAGCACACAAGTCACGTGATCCACATAAAGTTATCACGGAGATAATATAGGCTGTGCAACTCATTGAGAATACTACAGTCCTCCCACAGTTAGTACTGAAAATACCAATTATTTTCAAATATTAAGTTTGAAAATATTAAAATCTACCACCATTCAAACACGTAATAAATAATATGATTCAACAAATAAATATAACATCAAACATATCCCACTTTCACAATTACACAAGTCACCATAATGATAAATCATAATGACTTACCGGTAATATAGAATATTTAAATGTTCATTTCTTTACATAGTCTCAAATAGAGAGATCTTCTTAAACAAGCAGTATTTGCTGATTGTGTAGCAGATCCACTCAGTTCATTTTCTTCTTCAGGTTCAGTCACATTAGTACTGAGATCTACAGCTAAATCAGCACACACGTTATCTTGTTGAACAGTAGAGTTCTCTGTAGGTACTGAAGTTGCTTGTACTTGTGACTCAGTTCTGTCTAATACCAAATTTCTCGGAATCATATCTTCAGGAATCTCAACATTATCAAAGTTCACTGGATCGTCACATGGAGCATGTCTAAGAAATTTAGCATTTCTTACACTGATAACACCTGTATCACAGTTCACGATCTGGAATGTATCACGTTGTTTCCTGTTGATGATCACATGTTTTACAGGTTTGTACGTTGGAGTTAACTTACCACGCACAAAATTGGCAATGTACACTATATCACCAACACTAAACGTATGATGTTTTACACTGCTCTTCACATCTGCATATGTCTTCATCTTCTCTGCATAACAGAGTTCTCTTGATAATAATGGATCAGGTTTCGATGAACACAGTACTGGATATTTAGTTTTAATGTTCCTATGAAGGAGTTTCACCAGTAGCTCGATGTGGAGTAGCTCTATACATTTGTAGAATTCTCGGTAATTGTCGTTTCCAGTCATTCCCATCAGTTGATGCTGAACGGAATGCTTTCTTCAGAAATCTATGGAAACGTTCAATCTTTCCATTGCTCTTGAAAAATATGTCGAGGAACGAATATGTTCAATCCCTGCCATTCTCAAATATTTCACAAACTGTGCACTCACAAATTGACGACCATTATCTAAAACTATGCTTTCTGGGAAACCATGTTCAGAAAATATTCTTTCCAAAACTTCAATGATAGCACTTGATGTAATGTCTTTAATCACCACAGCAAATGGATATGAAGAAAAGTAGTCTATCAACGTAAACACGTAGGCTGAGTCAATAGGTCCAATGATGTCTATACCGACTTTCGACCAAGGTCTCGGAGCTGGATCTACAGGTTGTAATGGAGAGTCATTTCTTAAAGGTTGATTCAAAACACAGGCTGTACACTTGTTAACAAGTTGTTCCACGTCAAAATCCATATTTGGCCAATAGAATCTAGTCCGAAGGAATTGTTTAGTGCGTACTATGCCTTGATGTGTCTCATGAGCAATACTCAAAACTTTCGACCTTAGTGATCGAGGAATCACTATTCTCTCTCCTCTCAAAAGAATAGAATCATACGTTGAGAGTTCGTTCTTGAACTTCAGATACTGCACTGAATCATCATTCAGTCATCTGTTTCTAAAGCACTTAATACTTTCACAATTTCTCCCTCTCTTGATGAACAGTTTCTGATTTCATCCATTGTAACTGAATCAATATCTAGCACACATGTGTCAACCACAGATCTGATATAATAATCAGCCACATTGTCACTTTTCTTTGATGATAAAGATTGTCTTGAGAAAAAGTCTGCAATATTAGATTTGCCAGCTATGTGTCTAATTTGGAAATCATATCCCTGTAACTTCAAAGCGAATCTTTGAATTCTAGGGGGTAACTGAACTGTTTACTCTTGAGTAAGCATGTGAATTAACGGACGGTGATCAGTTTGTAATACAAACTTCCTTCCCCAAAGATACTTATGGAAATGTTCCACGGACCAGATACATCCTAAAGCTTCTCGTTCTATTTGTGAATACCTACGCTCAGTTTCTGTCAAAGAACGACTAGCAAACGCAATAGGTTGAAAACTACCATCATCTTGCTCTTGAAGTAAAACTGAACCCAAACCAACTGGACTAGCATCACTAACCACAATAGTTGGAGCCTCAACATCATAGAAAGCTAAACATGTGGCTTTACCAATAACCTTCTTCAAAGATACAAATGCTGACTGACAAACATCGTCCCATTTCCATTTCACTCCATTCTAGTGAGAAGACGTAATGGCTCACAAAGATCTGCAAAACCAGGAATAAACTTCATCAAGTAATTGCACACTCCTAAGAATGAACGTAACTCTGAAACATTTCCTGGAGGATTAGCTAATTCAACAGCTGAAACCTTCTTAGGATTAGGTCTAACACCCTCAGAAGAAACTACATGTCCTAGCACCTCTATCTCTGTCATGCCAAGTTTACACTTGTCATTGTTGAGCTTTAAATTGTACTCTCTACATCTTTTGAGAACTTTTCTGAGCAAAATTTCAAGTTCTTCTAGAGAATTTGCATAGCAAATCAAGTCATCAATATATTTCTCCAAACCTGAAATATCATGGAAAACATAGTTCATAGCCTCTTGATATGCTTCAGAAGCTGAATTCAAACCAAAAGGAAGTCTTTTGAATCTAAACATACCTCTGTGTGTAACAAAACTTGTCAAATCTCTAGAATCCTCTGCCAATAAAGTCTGCCAGAATCCCCGTTTACAATCAAGCCTGGCAAAGTAACGTGCTGACTTCATAGCATAGAGTGTATCATCTACAGTAGGAATAGGAAACCTCTCACGAACAACAGCCTTGTTGACCTCACGTAAATCACAACAAACTCTAATCTCAGAAGTACAGTAGAACATGGTTATAGCGAACACGGATATAGCGTACAAACGGATATAGCGAACAAATTTGGTTTCGGAACGCAATGTATATTTGAAACCCAAGGTGTAGCATGATGTACTTCTTCAATAATATCATCATCAATCATCCTGTCTAACTCAGAATTGACTGCTTCCACCATAGAATAGGGTAACCTACGGAGTGGTTGTGTAACTGGTGAGACTGACTCATTAACCTTGATAGTATGAGTAAAATCTTTAATTTGACCCAAGCCATCAAAAACATCTGAAAATTCATCAAATAGATGATCTAGGTTTGTTGAAGAATTGACCTTATTGATGTTGATCTGAAGCAAAGACAACTCAAGACTAGACTTCCTTCCTAGCAAAGATACCTCATCACCAGACATGACATAAATCCTGTCTTCAACTTGATTATCACTACCTTTCAAAAGAACATCAAAATAACCAAGACATCCCATTGGCTGCTTCTGACCATAAGCCTTGAAATGTTTAACTGTAGGAGAAAGTGGAAAATGTTTGAAGGATTTATCATAAATCACCTCTGAAATAATGTTCCTATATGAACCTGAATCTAAGAACATCTCAAATCTCTACCATTGACATTCACAGATGTAAACAAATCTGAATCAAGATAATAAACAAATTCTGCATCTTCTGAAAAAGAATCTGACTCAGAACATGTCTCATCAATCAACACTGCATTCAATTTCTGCTTATCATTCTGTTGCTGAAATTTAACCTTACCATCCTTTTTCTTCTTTCTACCAGCCTTCTGCTTTGAATGACCTTGCTTATCAGTAACTGACTTACCTCACTGAAACCGAAACTGAACTAGACCTACTACATGAGGTTGAACTACCACCTGACTGTCTAGCTTTACATACCCTAGCCAGATGACCCTTCTTTTTACAGAACAGACAGTTAGCATTGATAGCACCACAATCAGAAGCCTTGTGATCAGGAAAACCACATCTGTAACACCGGTTATACGGCTGATTACCAGACTGAGTAAAGTTAAAATCAACTTTATTAACAGAAATTCCTGCAATAGCCTTAGAATTCTCCATGGCCATCTCATAAAGCCTCGCAACCTTAAGAGCAGAATCTAAAGTTAAATCATCTTTCAGCAGAAGTTTCTCTCTCAAATGTTTCGATGCACATTTCTCAACAATCTGATCTCTAACCATCTCATCATGCAAAGCACCAAACTTACAAGTCTTGGCAAGTTCTCTCAAATCAGTAACATAAATATCAATACTCTCATCTGACCCTTGTGCTCGAGAACGAAATCTATAACGGTCTGCAACAACGTTTCTTTTTGGGTTGAAATATGCACTCAAAACAGCTTTAGCACTATCATAAGTATCTTTCTGACCCGGCAATGTAAGAAATATTCTTTGACATGAAGTACCTAGACAATGCAACAAAGTAGCCCTTCGAACCTTGTCCCCTTGCGTCTCTAGACCACTAGCAACCTCATAAATAGAGAAAGATTCCATCCGGACCGTCAATTCATTACTCAGATCAGTGGAATTCATATTTAGAGCTGGTGGAGGACGTAAATGTAGATTAAAGTTCACAGGTGCTGCGACAGGTTCAGGGTCAGCCATATTGGCTATACACTGTTGACACAATTTGAAAAAGTCAAAGTTTGTGAATGTCAAGGCAAATGCGACTAGGCAAAATATGGAAAATGTTCTCAATATCCAGTTCATGATGACAAATGTTCATGTTGAAAACATACTGTAGACATGGTGTAGGAGGTGGGAGGACTGTAGTTCCACTGTAAACCAGACTGTAAAGCAGACTTGCGACATACCATACCGTGACACTGACAGGTGAGATACATGTGATGCACGAGAATAAATGGCGTCTTCACGACGCGAGTGCAAAAGTTCTCACTCAAAGTTCTGTTTGAAAGTTCCACCAATTAGTGAGAGTTCATATCACTAACAAAGTTCATGTCGCGTGTGTATACCACCTTCCCTTGAGGCAATACGACAGATCCCATCCTCGTCGCCATTGTAGTATCTTCATGGGCTCTCTTGTTGACACACACAAGGGACAACACGACATGCGAGTAGTTCCAATCACCCGCTTTATTCTGACGTAGCACACAAGTCACGTGATCCACATAAAGTTATCAAGGAGATAATATAGGCTGTACAACTCATTGAGAATACTACACCATCTAATCGAAGAAGCTCTCGTAAAATATGCGATGGTGGTCCCATATCTCAATATGACTGCGTATGTGATCCCGTCAAAGCGGCTTGTAAAACTGCAAACGAAAGTGCATTATGCAAATGTGAACGTTGATAACGTTCTTCTGATCTCAGTATGTCATGGAAAGAAACGTCGTGGACAGTCCGGAGGAGAATTGCCGTATGTTCCCATGAGGCGACGAGGGTACAGAGAGATGACTTTGACTCGGTTATCTGACCTGCGGCGTGTGGGTGGGTGTGGGTGTGGGTGTGGGTGTGCTCATGCTATTAACCACATGTTTGCTTCAACCAGACTCCAATAGTACAGGATGTCTGAGCTAGCCCGGGGAAACCGAACTCGCTATCAAAGTTAAATCATTTCAGAAACGAAAGTAGATCAACGCTGCCAATCGCTGGATTGTTTGGCTCACTGTGTTCAGTGTTTCATTTGTCTACTGTCTATTTGATAGGTAAGATGTTTCGGGTCAATGACGGAATTTGGTTGGTTTCAGATTCGGCTAATGCATGCCCGTGATACAGTTGGTGAGGCGTTGGGAAACAGTGAGCCTGATCATTTTTTTACCTATTACCAACGAGAACAGGTATCGTGCTGACAACCTAGAAACTTTGGTTCGAACCCACTACAATAGGTTTCTGATACCCCGAATGGACACGCCCCTGTATGTTGCATGGTGACGCAATACATCGTTGTTTGTTATCTGGAGAAACACTTACAGGTAAAGCCTAAGTGCCCTGTGGTTGTAGTCGTTATGCTGCCGGAGCTGTCAACAACATCATCTTCCTTACCTGCGTCACTTCCGGCTTTCCTAACACATTACATTTCAATGTTCCTGAAACAGTAGCCCAGCCATTCTATCAGTGGAGCTGTATCCACGTCGCTCTTCTATCTGAGAAGTGAATTCATTACTTTGGTTTCTCATTTTACACAATATCGTGCAGCACGTGCGACCTCGCGTGTTCACGTTTCGGGTAAACGCTTATCAAGGTTCAGGGTCGAGGTCACGTGACCGACCTCTTGTGCAATGGAAATCTCAATTTATTTCAACATCACTTCACAAGACGTTTAGTTTGTTGTTTGATGCTAGCCTACACTCAGTAAAGTCTAGACCAGACAATCCAGTGATAAACATCATCAACTTCGATCTATAGTCTGTTTGCAGTGAAAACGTACCGATGAATTTCACTTTAAACAAAAACGTAAATCAAATAAAGTGAAATTAGAAGTACGAATCCTCATGATTTTACCTTGCCAATTGAACATTTAAATCTCAGAATTTTATTCAACTTAAGATAAAAGTTGTTTAACAAACGATCATAGTTTCAAATCGCTATTGTTGGTTTGTATTACAAGGGGGTATGCACATTAAATGAAACACCGAGAAGTAGGGTTGGTCTAAGTTAACGCTCATCACGTACTGCACGTGCATTTGTACCACTGTTCCAATTACTGCGTTTACTCCCTTGTAATACAAACCAATAATAGCGATTTGAATCTCAGCTTGGTTCCCCGGGTCCGTTGCGCCTGCGCTACGCTCCGACACTGACCCAGGCAACCACTGCCGAATGGCGGCCTTCGCTGCAGCCATACATTTACTATAGGAAAATCCGAGAATCCATTTTCTGGTTACTATTACTGGGCGTTCAGTTTATTTCCAACACACAAAACAGGAGAAATGGGGGCCAAATCATCGAATTACACGTGATCACATTTGCTAAAATAAAGATGCTAACAATATTCAATGAATGTGGTCGTTCAGATTCATGTTTTATATGTACGATTTCGTGGCAATAGCGAGCTGACACGAAATATCAAAGCACATGTCGGTGATGAAAATAGGGTGTGTGTCATTGTTTACATATCGCCAATGTAACGACGATTTTCGTTTCTCGAAACTGCTTAAATAACATGTTTGTACACTGAAAGTAACGATGGCCATTGTTCTGGTGACGTATATTTTCCCATAGTATCGATGAAAATGCTATGAAAAAATTCTAACCACCCGTTCTCGGATTTTCTTATAGTAAATGTATGGCGCGTCTCCCTGCAGCGAAGGCCGCCATTCGGCAGTGGTTGCCTGGGTCAGTGTCGGAGCGTAGCGCAGGCGCAACGGACCCAGGGAACCAGGCTGTTTGAATCTATGATCGTCTGTTAAACAACTTTTATCCTAAGTTGAATAAAATTCTGAAATTTATATGTTTAATTGGCAAGGTAAAATTATGAGGATTCGCAATCTTAATTTCACTTTATTTGATTTACTTTTTTGTTTAAAGTGAAATTCATCGGTACGTTTTCTCGCAAACAGACTATACACAATTGAGATACGATGGCGTGTATCAACAAAGTTAGCGAGCCTGACCACCCGATCCTTTCAGTCGTCTTTCATGACAAGCATGGGTTGTTAAAGACCAATTCTAGCCCGGAGTCTTCTCAGGAGGGGACAATCATGGGATTTTGAAGATCAATTCCAATCCGGATCTTCATGGGTCACATCACATGTATGGGTTTATGTATAACCACTGTGACTTTAACATTGGATTTTACAGTGAGCGAGTGAGTGAGTGAGTGAGTGAGGTTTACGTCACTTTTAACAATATTCAACGTTTAACTTTTAACACACTGTATCCAGTGTACATTTACATAAATATGGTTTTCAGAAATAGATTAACATGGGTGAACATCTCTAACTTTACGCCGGTCTGTAACACCGGTCTGTAACACCGGTCTGTAACGCTGGTCTGTAACACTGGTCTGTAACACCGGTCTGTAACTCTGGTCTGTACACTGGTCTGTAACGCCGGTCTGTAACACCGGTCTGTAACACCGGTCTGTACACTGGTCTGTAACGCCGTTCTGTAACGCCGGTCTGTAACTGTGGTCTGTAACACCGGTCTGTAACACTGCCTGTAACACTGGTCTGTAACACTCGTCTGTAACACTGGTCTGTAACGCCCGTCTGTAACACTGGTCTGTAGCACTGGTCTGTAACACTGGTCTGTAACGCTGGTCTGTAACACCGGTCAAATATCCCTGGTACTGTATATAGTGTTGGTCTGTTACCTGAGTATGTGTGGGACGTACATGTGGGATGTACATGTGTGAGGTATGTGGGACATTGTGCAGAGAATCAGCAATGACTGGACAGGAGCAGGGTAGATAACCAACCACAACCAACTTGAGACTGTTACATGATACTGGGGCATACGTGAACTGGATACAGCCATCCGCTGGTCGTACTGAACAGTCATCAGTTATTTCAAATTTTGCATCCTCTTGTTTCAGATTGTTACTAAACAAACTTGTGAAGACGTTGTTAGCATTGGTGAACTCTACAGTAAAGATACGCCAAATCGTTTGAAAAGTGACAAGTGGAAGCTGATCAGCTCACGTCAATGTTTTCCACCCGAGTCCAAGACTTACTGTTCAGTCAATAGCCACAATAGTGTTCGCAAGTGTATGGAGTGCTCGCAGTGGTATATGGCGCAGTATTTTGAGTTAGAGTGAGTGAGTGAGTTGCGTTTTACGTCGCTTTTAGCAATTTTCCAACAATAGCACAGCGGGGGACACCAGAAACGGGCTCCACTCATTGTACCCATGTGGGGAATCGAACCCGGGTCTTCAGTGTAACGAGCGAACAGGGTTAGAGATACTCATATTATAACGTCGGCGTTTAGCAGCCGTACACTACTGAAGGTTTGCATAGGATCATCACTTTAAAATGTAACACGTCAAGTTGTGTGCATCTGTTGAAAACGGCAATATTAATGAACAAACGGCCGATGCCATGTAACCATACAATACCAACAAACAACATGTGAACCATAATCTTTCCAAACCTCAAACGTAAAATAATCAGAAACATATTCACAAGTAACCCCACAGCGTTATGTGTACATGTGTATACATCCACGGAGACGGTTACGCGATTAGAAACGTCAACACCATGGGTCATTTCTGAGGTGAGGTGAGATGAGGTGAAATTGGGTTTAACGTCGTGCTTGAGAATATTTCGCTCATGTGACGACGTGCATGCGTGTGTATGTCTATGTGTGGCTGCTTGTACTAGTCCAGACTTGAGCTGATTTTATAGTGCTAGCCCACTGAGATACCATGACGCAGTGAAGCATGAATACCCCACTCAGACACATTATACTGACTCCCGAGCCGACCAGTCCTTGTTGTACCCATTAATGCCGAGCGCCAGGCAGGGACCAACAAGTATCATATTTTAACGTGTTTTGGTATGACGCGGTCGGGGTTCGAACCCGCAACCTTCCGCTCTCCGGGCGGACGCTCTAACCACTACACCACGGAGGCGGTCGGGTCATTTCTGGGTGTTGTGGGAGGTGATGACGTAACCTGGAGAAACCTGGAACTGTGTCGACCACCTGCATGTCGCTGGGGAACTGATCCAAAGGTCGGCTATCAGTTCCATGTTTTTGTTCATCTCACTCTGGCTGACACCAGAGTTCGTAACTCTACGTTGTGTTGACCCAATATGTATTTTTGTGCTCTCTGCTGGTGGTGTGGATATGTGAACTATAAGCGAGCTCAGAACTACAAGTTAGCACTACGGTGTCGTAAGTCCATGTTGAAGTGTAGGAGGAACAATAGTCTTAACATTACGATGACGTAAGTTAATGTTAAATTATGAGAGTAAAGATTGTCTTGGCATTACGATGACGTAAGTCCATGTTAAATAATGAGAGTAAAGATTGTCTTGGCATTACGATGACGTAAGTCCATGTTAAAGTGTGGGAGTAAAGATTGTCTTGGCATTACGATGACGTAAGTCCATGTTAAATTATGAGAGTAAAGATTGTCTTGGCATTACAATGACGTAAGTTTATGTTAAAGTTTGGGAGTAATGATTGTCTTGGCATTACGATGACGTAAGTCCATGTTAAATTATGAGAGTAAAGATTGTCTTGGCATTACAATGACGTAAGTGTATGTTAAAGTTTGGGAGTAAAGATTGTCTTGGCATTACGATGACGTAAGTTTATGTTAAATTATGAGAGTAAAGATTGTCTTTGCACTACGATGACGTAAGTTTATGTTAAAGTGTGGGAGTAAAGATTGTCTTGGCATTACGATGACGTAAGTTTATGTTAAATTATGAGAGTAATGATTGTCTTGGCATTACGATGACGTAAGTTTAAGTTAAATTATGAGAGTAAAGATTGTCTTGGCATTACGATGACGTAAATTTATGTTAAAGTGTGGGAGTAAAAATTGTCTTGGCATTACGATGACGTAAGTTTATGTTAAATTATGAGAGTAAAGATTGACTTGGCACTACGATGACGTAAGTTTATGTTAAAGTGTGGGAATAAAGATTGTCTTGGCATTACGATGACGTAAGTTTATGTTAAATTATGAGAGTAAGATTGTCTTGTCACTACGATGACGTAAGTTTATGTTAAATTATGAGAGTAAAGATTGTCTTTGCACTACGATGACGTAAGTTTAAGTTAAATTATGAGGGTAAGATTGTCTTGGCATTACGATGACGTAAGTTAATGTTAAATTATGAGAGTAAAGATTGTCTTGGCATTACAATGACGTAAGTTTATGTTAAAGTTTGGGAGTAAAGATTGTCTTGGCATTACGATGACGTAAGTTTATGTTAAATTATGAGAGTAAGGATTGTCTTGGCATTACGATGACGTAAGTTTATGTTAAATTATGAGAGTAAAGATTGTCCTGGCACTACGATAACGTAAGTTTATGTTAAAGTGTGGGAGTAAAGATTGTATTGGCATTACAATGACGTATGTCTATGTTAAATTATGAGAGTAAAGATTGTCTTGGCACTACGATGACGTAAGTGTATGTTAAAGTGTGGGAGTAAAGATTGTCTTTGCACTACGATGACGTAAGTTTAAGTTAAATTATGTGAGTAAGATTGTCTTGGCACTACGATTGTCGTAAGTTTATGTTAAAGTGTGGGAGTAAAGATTGTCTTGGCATTACGATGACGTAAGTCACTAGACCCGTTGCTCTTGGGATCGACAATGCCACTATCATCAAGGATCTCTGTTGTAAATGTTCTACTTATTAGTGTTTGCTTTCTGCATTGAATGTTAAAGACCGCGAAATATCAGGGATGCTACTGAACCGCATTCAGACGTGTAGCTGGAGGTTGTTATAACACGGAGGGCGTTAACTGTACGTAAAGGAGGTAATTTGTTTGATAAACTGTCGCAGCCCTGTAGAAATTGCTTCCCAATTTCATTATAAAGTGTTTATCGAAGAGCGCACTTTATAATACCGCCATCGATCTGGAGCAGTTAGGACGAACAACATTGTCTTGTGGTATGAACAACATTCGTTGAAACAACATTGAGGAAAACAATTCTAAGGATTACTATATGAGATTTTCTTGGTGATTTATTGAACCAATTGTTATGCGGGACTCTCTCGCATATTCTCGTGTTACTGTTGGTGGGAACAGTATTGTATTTATTTGCAAAATTGTCTAGGTAAAGGTTCCTTGCTTTGAAAACCAAGACTGATTGGCTGTCGATGTTCTGTGTGTTGGCAAAGGTTTGTTTTATTAAGTTGTTTGGGATCAGCAGGCGTCTGGAGCTCTTGTCATGTGTGTAATAATCAGGATATTTCCTTCATCGCCTAGTACCGAACTGCTTGTTGTGTTCGAATCCCTTGGTTTGCCAGCACCAAGGTAGAGGCTTTCATCACAGCGGTCCGAGTCAGTCCTCCCACATACAGCTGATACTCCATGCTATACATGTATTCGTTACTCACGACACATACCCTGTAATCGATACAAGACCGACTGTGATCAACAGTCCTTTATAACTCTCGTGGTTTAACGCGTGATTTGAAAGACGAATGTCATCACCTCGCGGAACAAATACAAATGCTGCTCCAAATAGGAGTCTCACACAAAGAAACAACGGTCAAGTCACAATAAAGGGTTGAACACGGACATTTTGTCGTGAATTACAGGACATATTTATATCATTATATGCATTTTCGATCATTGTTGGTGGAGTTTCGATCTTCCTTAGACTGTTCGGGTTGGGTTTATGACGGAAGCGAGGTTGTTCAAATTAGTTATCAATGAAGTCAAGGGGGCTGTGGGCGAGGCAGTCGATGCTGACTGTGATGACGCGCGTGGTCGGCACTGATACACCACTACAACACTACCATACTGTGTGTAGAGGTGAGCAGGCTGCCGTCTTAAGGTCGAGTGGCAAATACCGGCTAGCGATAAAAATAGGAGAAAAGGTCTACCGGATAGCGAGATGCATTTGGTATGGGTGGATAGCTTGGAATCAATGGTTTCCAGATTTGAATTTCTTGCACGGCTACCATGTTATTTTGGAATCAGAGTATTCGATATCAACGGATATTTTTACAACATATCCATAATCTGGTTCACGTAGGTCAGAGGTCAATTTCCTGTAAAACCAATTTCTGTTGCTAAAACTGAAAATGCATAGTGACCATGGATACCCAAAATGTCACGAGTCCTAACCGAGATGAATTACTATGATGTTTCTAATGATACTCAGTACTTGGTGCTACACATATAATGACCTCAGTCGGTAAGAATGATACTCAGTACTTAGTGCTGCACATATAATGACCTCAGTCGGCAAGAATGATACTCAGTACTTAGTGTTACCCATATAATGACCTCAGTCGGTAAGAATGATACTCAGTACTTGGTGCTACACATATATGACCTCAGTCGGTAAGAATGATACTCAGTACTTGGTGCTACACATATATGACCTCAGTCAGTAAGAATGATACTCAGTACTTGGTGCTACACATATAATGACCTCAGTCGGCAAGAATGATACTCAGTACTTAGTGCTACACATATATGACCTCAGTCGGTAAGAATGATACTCAGTACTTAGTGCTACCCATATAATGACCTCAGTCGGTAAGAATGATACTCAGTACTTGGTGCTACACATATATGACCTCAGTCGGTAAGAATGATACTCAGTACTTAGTGCTACGCATATAATGACCTCAGTCGGCAAGAATGATACTCAGTACTTGGTGCTACACATATATGACCTCAGTCGGTAAGAATGATACTCAGTACTTGAGTGCTGCACATATAATGACCTCAGTCAGTAAGAATGATACTCAGTACTTGGTGCTACACATATAATGACCTCAGTCGGTAAGAATGATACTCAGTACTTGGTGCTACACATATAATGACCTCAGTCGGTAAGAATGATACTCAGTACTTAGTGCTACACATATATGACCTCAGTCAGTAAGAATGATACGAGATGAAAGTTTCGAGCAAAAGCTACTTGGCTGCGTTTTTCGATGTTATTTTCTCTCTTTCTCTGGTTCAAATCGAAAAGATCATTGGCTAGATTACCAATAAAAGAAAAGCCATGTCATCTTTTCCTGTAAATATATATATTATAATTTCTTAATTTAGTGCTTCATTTGACGTCTTTAGATAATTAATTTCTGCTGTTGAGATATTATCGCTACTATAGGTTACCCTTGGCAGATGAAAGTATACGCTCATATTTAATAGTGGCTAAACATGAAACCCACGAACAATGCATGGTTCTTATATGGTGATGAGTTTGATCCAGCTATTTTGTCTTGACTGCTGCGTTATAACGGGTGTAACATCCGTAACGTCTGTAATATCTGTAACATCCGTAACGTCTGGAATATCTGTAACATCCGTAACGTTTTGAACCAATGTTCACGTCTTTACTTTCTTTTGCCTTGCAGTTAGGGTACAATGATAATGGCAATGGTCATCATATATTTATGGTTGAGAAGTAACTGCATCAAATATTTCATATCCATGTTTTGTTCGTCGTCGTTGTTCGTTGCACAGAACTTATAAATCTTTATGGTTTGCAAACATATTTCATTATTACAAGCAAGAGCTAAACGCTGGACTCTAAATGTTCTGGACAACCCCGTGACACACTGGGAGCTGGTGTTACATTAAAGTCTGAGCTGCCTGGTAAATACCGACAATTAATTCTGACACTGCACGGAATACAAGCATCTACAACATCATCATGTCTGCTGCTGTGATAGACCTCTCACACGACAACTGCCCGTACTACCAGTGTCCAGTATACACATCATCATCAACTGGTCACTTACCTGACAGCCCCAGCCGGAAACATTCTGGATGCTGGCCTTAATAGAGGACGGAGAATGTGTGAGTTGGTGAGTGAGTTTTGGGTGAACAAGTGAATATATGAGAGAGTGAGTGAGTTTTGTGTGAGCGAAATATGAACCCGGGCCGTCTGAATGATGAGCGAACGCGGCACCCGCTGGACCATACCACCACCGACCCTTGGAGAAACGGACTTGTGATGACTATACCCTGATGGAGGAGTGAAACATGGCTGATATTGTTTGGAAGACTCACGGAAACCCGTGAAACAAATACGGTATGTGTAATTTCCAATTACAATTATGGAAAATATTATCATTTGCTATATGAGGTTGGTTACCAGATAAGTTCTGTAGGTTTGATCACGTATCAACAGTTTTTTTGGGTGCATGTCTTCATTCCCAATAGGTCTGGTTTTAAAACCATGCTGTTGACCAGACAGGTTTCACTTGTCGCTGAAATATAGTACGCTATCCATTACATCATGATGCCATCGGTAACATTTCTGGACATGAAATATTCAATAACAAACCAGCAAAATATTAAAACCCAAAATGTAATACCAATATAGAATATCCATTGTTTCTTGTCGTCGTTGATGGAAAATCCTCCCTCCCTCAGTTCATATCTCTCTCCTTCTCTCCCCGACACACTTTATTCACAACCTCCACTCAACTTTTATTGGTACGTAATCGGTGTGTTTTCTGTTTAGATGTCAAGTGCATTCTAGATTTTTAACCTTATCAAACACGAGAAAGAAATTTGGTACAAAGCCCATTCAGTCATAACGTGATTATTTAAATCTGTGTATTGACAAGAAACAGACTCTCAATTACTTACATCATTTGTATGACATACACGCCTCCTTGTCCCCAGTGGATGGACAGGGGAGCTGGCTAGGGGAGCCCGGGGTCATTTCTACAGCGCAGATGATACTCCGATCAGTGAGGCTTCTCAATTAGGTTGTAGTGTTATTTCACATCGTACTGGCTATCCCCAAAGGTCAAGCGTCCAGGCCAACAATCACCTGCCCTAGTTACCACACTGCCCTAGGGTGGGGCAGGATAATACACAAGCAGCAGCCTGACAATGTCTTGGTTCAGGAAACACACAAGGTGCTGTGTCTTGTTCTAGAAACACAGAGAGGCACTCCGTACTGTTGATGAAGAGGTACTTACTGCCAGGAAGTCTTGGTAGAACACACAGAGGAAACACACAGAGGCACTGAGCAGCCTGACAATGTCTTGGTTCTAGAAACACACAGAGGCACTGAGCAGCCTGACAATGTCTTGGTTCTAGAAACACACAGAGGCACTGAGCAGCCTGACAATGTCTTGGTTCTAGAAACACACAGAGACACTGAGCAGCCTGACAATGTCTTGGTTCTAGAAACACACAGAGACACTGAGCAGCCTGACAATGTCTTGGTTCTAGAAACACACAGAGGCACTGAGCAGCCTGACAATGTCTTGGTTCTAGAAACACACAGTAGTACAGTGGCGGATCCAGGATTTGGAGAAGCACTGAGCAGCAGTTCTAGAAACACACAGAGGCACTGCAGCCTGAAGCAATGTCTTGGGGGGTGAGGTGGAGTGGCAAATAAATCATATTTGGGTAGTCACGTGCATTTATTGTGAATATGTTTTGCCAACCACTATCACATATTTGGGTAGTCACATGCATTTGTTGTGAATATATTTTGCCAACCACTATCACATATTTGGGTAGTCACGTGCACTTATTGTGAATATATTTTGCCAACCACTATCACATATTTGGGTAGTCACATGCATTTGTTGTGAATATTAATTTTATTTTGCAAACCCCTATCACATATTTTGGTAGTCACATGCATTTGTTGTGAATATATTTTGCCAACCACTATCACATATTTGGGTAGTCACATGCCACCACTATCACATATTTGGGTAGTTGCATTTGTTGTGAATATATTTTGCCAACCACTATCACATATTTATTTGGGAATATATTTTGTCACGTGCACTTATTGTGAATATATTTTGCCAAACCACTATCACATATTTGGGTAGTCACGTGCATTTATTGTGAATATATTTTGCCAACCACTCACATGCATTCATATATTTGGTTGTGAAATATAGTCACATGCATCACATTGTTGTGAATATATTTTGCCAACCACTATCACATATTTGGGTAGTCACTTATTGTGTCACATATTTGGGTAGTCACATGCCAACCACTATCACATTTTTGTGAATATTGTGACTATATCACATATTTGGGTAGTCCAACCACTATCATGTCATATTTGGGTAGCAGCACACCTGTTAACAATACTACTTGTGTAGTGATATAGGTACTGTTATGAACACTTGGGTGTTGACAATTGTCCTGTTAGAATTTCTTGAGTAGTGTGCCATATGTACTGTTATTGAATATCCACTGACATCACTTAGGTTTGCAATGACGTCATATTAGCATGATGATATATGTTATATTACTTTTTAACACGAGCAAGTCAGGATCGGGCTCTCTGATGATGGAGGTGAGTCACGGCAGTTGTTGCAATATATATTGCATAAATTTGGGTAATGTTTGACCGTGATCGGGTTTGGAGACAGTAATATTTGAGTTTGTTAGCTGGCAGAGTGCTGCCACACGGGCACTTTAATGCTCCTTCCTGTGCTGCTTGTCTACCGTGAAGCACATTTCACGTGTTGGTTGTTCAGGAATATCACACTGGGACGTGTGGGTGGAGTAGGTTTGAATTGAATAGGTTGTGATGGGCAATAATTATTCACAGATGTTATCGGTATCAGCAAGTATTCAGTTTGAATGTTATCATTATGTTATGGCAAAGTAATTTTGAATAGTTAATTTTCGACACCTATAATAGGCATATCAAATCATTCCTTAATTGCTTAGATCTTTTCATTGTTATTATAACATTAAATCGTTTACTGTTAATCTATAGAAACTACTGAAATGCTGATTTGAGTATTAATACGAACATGATTTGATTATATTCCCTGACATCTCAGTGAAGGGCATCTCTATGTAAGACGCGAAGTTTAGTGTGTGTGCGTTTGTGTGTGCGTGTGTGTGTGTGTGTGCGTTTTGTGTGAGTGTGTGTGCGTGTGTGTGTGTGAGAAAGTGTGAGTGTGAGTGTGAGTGTGAGTGAGAGACAGTCAGCAGTGCATCTCCTTGTACTTCTCATACCAACCCATCACCTGCCTGAAGCGTCCTTTTATATCGCGTAATGGAGAATCAACTTTGTAATTACTAATGAACGTGTCCTGATGTTGTGGGGTTTGATGTGAGAATGGTGTTGTTTCTCTATTGTTTCCCTGTAATAGTGTCTGGATGCTGAGATCGCCAGATGAATGAATACAAGTGTGTCGATTAGTCCGTCTGTAGCCGATACACTGTCAAATAAAACATGAATGAATGCCCTCCATGTTTGAAGCTACCTCTGTCCTGGCTAAATCGAGTGTCTTGGATCTTTCATTTGAACACAGACCACAACGCAATGGTTGTTTTTGTCGGAATCTCACTTTACCTACATCGCATCCTACAAAAACACACATGGTATGTTTATCTATCCCACAAAACTCACACAGTAACTTTGATCCTAAAATATACGCTAATATTGTGAGTGTCTTATTGATGTTGCGTGATAATATTGCGCGTCAAACGCTACTCTGTACATGGAGAAGGAGTGAGGTGGAAAGGGATGTTGGGATACAAGGGTTTAATGCTCGGACCTCACCATTCTGACATTATGTTTGTTTGTTGTTTAACGCCGCACTCCGCAATATTCCAGCTATTTGGCGGAGGTCTGTAAATAATCGAGTCTAGACCAGGCAATTCATTGATCAACAGCATGAGCATCGATCTATGCAAATGGGAAAGGATGACATGTGTCAACCAAGTCAGCGAGCCTGACCCATCGATCCTGTTAGTCGCCCTTTACGACACGCATGGGTTACTGAAGAGCAATTCTAACCCGGATCTTCACGGGTATCTCACTTCATTTAGTTTAATCTGTAAACAGTAATATCATCGATATTCTAAAACGTGCGTGTTACCGCGTAAAAAAGTAAGACGTCAACGCAAGGTGAGTGAGTGAGTCTAGTTTTACGCCTTTTTGATTCCACTGGTTGTAAAAGACTAAACTGGGCACGTAATGGGGTGAACATTCTGCATAGGTCAGTGAAGAAATATATTTTAACACCGGATGTTCGCAGAAAAAAGTTCTGACGCCCTTCTCAACCTACCAGGCGCACCCGTCACAGACACTCTCCCCTACAGCAGGTGCGACATGAAGTCACTTCTCTAGCTCAATAGGAAGAGGAATATTGAGATCTAAATCAATACTTTCCTCCTCATGAATACTACGTGTTGATGAGTTGCATCGGTGTACTATTGGGATAACGTAATATTTGGTAAGAATTCGGGAACAATATGATAATAACGGGGTAACGTAATATTTGGTAAGAATTCGGGAATAATATAATAATAATAGTCCATGTATCATGTGCATTACTCCATGCACAATGCATGCTCGAAGCGCCCAAACAATCTGATTATTACCACCCCGGATAACCTAAGCTGCCTGTGAGGCGCTAGAAGGTTAGTGTTTACATGACTTATCCCACCGGGTACCCATTTTCTGCTTGGTGAACAGAGGCAGTTTTGAACAAACTCACTTGCCTAAGGTGAGACCACATGTCTCATGTGCTTCGTTGTGGGGCAGGACTGAAGTCCTAGAATCTCTAACAAGTCAAGTTGTCGTCACCCATCCGAGTACTCTCCGAGTCTAACGTTGCTTAGCTTCACCTGACTGTGACCTGAACTCTGTGCACAGGACAACACGCCACCACAATATGGAGGACAGGAGACTGGCCTGACGGAACCTGATGTCATTCTGACATCAGTGGCAGCGTTCACCGTGTTCTGCTTCTACAGGGAGGTTGACGGTGCAGCCAACACTACGGGTCATCTTTTAAGTTGTTTTTGTATTAGATTCGTAGATTCTTAATACTCTTATGTGTTTCTGCACTTTAGATGTACTAGCGGGTTACAGCAAAGCGGCTCCCCTCACTCTGGGACTGATATACTGCCCAGTTACAGGTTAAACCCACTACACTCACTTCTGAGGGGTAGCCCAGTGGTTATGACGTTCGTTCGTCACGCTGAAGACCAGGGTTCGATTCCCCACATGGGCACATTGAGTAAAGCCCATTTCTGGTGTCGCCCGCCGTGATATTGCTAGAATATTGCTAAATCAACGCAAGAACCTAACCCACTCACTCACTTCACCTCACGCTTGGTGGGAGTTTGGGTGCCCTATTCCCTAGCCGCCACACCCCGAGTTTAACTCTCAACACTGGGACATGGTGTGAGGTCATGATGCCCTCTGTGGCGTTACAACCGGAACGTTGTTAAACGTGAGCATACCCGCACGCGTACACGCACTCACACATGCATGCGATGGTAGATTGGGAACAGCGAATAATAATTTAAAATTTATAAGGATTTTAATTTTCTTCATAATTATCAAATTGTTCACGTTTTGCGCTGAATCCCTAGCCATACTTTACACGTTGTGGTTTTACACCAGGACAACAGCCAGTGAGTGCTCTCTACCTCAAAGACTGTGATCTCGTGTCGGTTCTGTATTGGAATGTAATCCTGGAACTGATTTCCTGCCTTCGGCTGCTTTATTAATCGTTTGCTTTTCGAAACACTGAATAATGTCATATTGATTTTGTTTCCTGAATCAGTCTTGATCCAAATTTTTTACTTTTTTAGTAGCCCTGTCCCTTGTTTCGTAATAATTGAATCTTGGGATTCTACAAAAGTCCTCTTTGATTTCAAACTTGCCTCACAAACTACAAAAGGGAAACAGATTTTGAAAAGAACTAGAATTTGAACTCTGAAATATTTTTTTCAAAGCGAATTAGTTTTCCAGCGATTGCGGTCAGTGGAAAGGTGTCACCCATAACGTGATAGGCCCGCGCGTGCAAATTGTTTGTCACGTGAGTGGAAATATCTAAATTCTTTGAAACCAATGCTATGTACGGCTTTCTCTTTGGGATACTGTGTTATCAGTTAAACTATCTGCCCATCTCTGTGCTTCTACATTTATCACTTTCTCCTTCCCTCTCTCTCCCTTTCTCTCACCCTCTCGATCTCCTTCAGGAGGCCGCCTGAGAGCCTCTGGTACAGTCGGTGTTACGGGCGTCACCGCATCCGGATGGGAAGGGTATTTCGTTTATCTAATGTACAATGAATACATCATAGAAAGGATTATACAATGTATAATGAGCATGTCATAGGAAGTATGTATAGAATACAGAACGTGTATATCATAGAAAGGATTATACAATGTATAATGAGCATGTCATAGGAAGTATGTATAGAATATAGAACGTGTATATCATAGAAAGGATTATATAATGTATAATGAGCATGTCATAGGAAGTATGTATAGAATATAGAACGTGTATATCATAGAAAGGATTATATAATGTATAATAAGCATGTCATAGGAAGTATGTATAGAATATAGAACGTGTATATCATAGAAAGGATTATATAATGTATAATGAGCATGTCATAGGAAGTATGTATAGAATACAGAACGTGTATATCATAGAAAGGATTATATAATGTATAATGAGCATGTCATAGGAAGTATGTATAGAATACAGAACGTGTATATCATAGAAAGGATTATACAATGTATAATGAGCATGTCATAGGAAGTATGTATAGAATACAGAACGTGTATATCATAGAAAGGATTATATAATGTATAATGAGCATGTCATAGGAAGTATGTATAGAATACAGAACGTGTATATCATAGAAAGGATTATATAATGTATAATGAGCATGTCATAGGAAGTATGTATAGAATAGAGAACGTGTATATCATAGAAAGGATTATATAATGTATAATGAGCATGTCATAGGAAGTATGTATAGAATACAGAACGTGTATATCATAGAAAGGATAATGGATAGGAAGTATGTATATAATGTATAATGAGCATGTTATAGGAAGTATGTATAGAATACAGAACGTGTATATCATAGAAAGGATTATACAATGTATAATGAGCATGTCATAGGAAGTATGTATAGAATACAGAACGTGTATATCATAGAAAGGATTATATAATGTATAATGAGCATGTCATAGGAAGTATGTATAGAATACAGAACGAGTATATCATAGAAAGGATTATATAATGTATAATGAGCATGTCATAGGAAGTATGTATAGAATACAGAACGTGTATATATCATAGAAAGGATTATATAATGTATAATGAGCATGTCATAGGAAGTATGTATAGAATACAGAACGTGTATATCATAGAAAGGATTATATAATGTATAATGAGCATGTCATAGGAAGTATGTATAGAATACAGAACGTGTATATCATAGAAAGGATTATATAATGTATAATGAGCATGTCATAGGAAGTATGTATAGAATACAGAACGTGTATATCATAGAAAGGATTATACAATGTATAATGAGCATGTCATAGGAAGTATGTATAGAATATAGAACGTGTATATCATAGAAAGGATTATATAATGTATAATGAGCATGTCATAGGAAGTATGTATAGAATACAGAACGAGTATATCATTGAAAAGTTGCATGCCAGAAACGATAAACAGAAAGTCTCTACTGGAAGATTTTATAAAGCGTTAAGATTTTATAAAGTGTGATGAGCACGGTATTTTCTATTTAAAAAGGTTCTTATATGCCTTTGTAGATATTTGTTTTTGCTATTTATTAGAAGAGTAGTTGACCTATTCATGTTCTTGTTCATATGAAACAGAAGAAAACAACCGTTATTCCATGGTTTGATACATGACATGGAATTTTCTTTATACGGACCCTGTTGGTTGCATTGTGAAAAAGTAAACCCTTGTTGGAGGGAATTCATTAAAATGATCGTTTGTGCGCAAATGTGTGAATATAAAATAAATATTCTTGAATGTTATTACAAGAACAAAGAAACATTTCACTTTATTGGCATGCGTAGTTTTTGCCTTCAATAGTGAGATCACAAGTTAATCTTTCAGATCAGCTGATTATGTTCTGTTTGTCTTAATCACTGACTTTGTCCACGTCAAGAATCAGCCACTGTCGTACCCTGATGACGTGTTGCATGTCATTGTGGTCTTGTAGTTTCCTTAAAAAACCAAAGAAACAAGGAATGACGGAAGAATAAATGTTTGTCTTTCTTTAGAACGTGCTTTATATGTACCTGAAGCGTGTCGATCCTCACACGGTGCCACCTGGGTACCGGTTGCAGTCAGGTTTCTCCTGTTGGCAGTACTCCAGCAAAACAACAGCGAGGCTAAAAGAAATTGGCTTCACACATTGTGCCCGTGTGGTAAATCGAACCCTGCTTCAGGCGTGACGGGCGAACGTTCACAACGAGGCTACCTCACCATTAAAAGAAGAATTTCGATATTTGAGGAGTAATTAACAAAGGCAACTATGTTTGAGTGGTGGTAATCTTGATTTGATAACACCGGGTGTCTTTGTGGTCACATTGCACCGTCCTATATCACACAGTATATACGTAGTAGCGTTACACCAACACAGTCACCCTGTAATATACAATACGTCATACGAATGATCAAAGTTTCAAATACCTAATTGGTTTGAAGACACCGTCATGAATATAAACAGAATGTTGAAACTCTAGATGCTTCACGGAACACACAACTGCCCGTCATGGCAGACGTTGTGCCAACACGTTCAGTAATACATGTATAATAATAATATGTCATATTGTAAAGTGAGTGAGTGAGTTTAGTTTTACGCCGCACTCAGCAATATTCCGGCGGCGGTCTGTAAATAATCGAGTCTGGACCAGACAATCCAGTGATCAACAGCATGAGCATCGATCTGCGCAATTGGGAACCGATGACATGTGTCAACCAAGTCAGCGAGCCTGACCACCCGATCCCGTTAGTCGCGTCTTACGACAAGCATAGTCGCATTTTGTGGCAAGCATGGGTTGCTGAAAACCTATTCTACCCCGGATCTTCACCGGTCCATATTGTAAAGAGCCTAATATCCAATAACACCTAGTACTTGCTGATACACACTACACTATGGAAGAAAGACAGCTGCGTGGAATATAATGTGACGAATTAAAGTGAAAGGTGTCTTGAAGAGAAGTGTTTAATCCTGATTGAAAGCTTGACAATGGGCAGGTTGTCCCACAGAGAGGCAGCTTCAGAAGAGACAGTTCTCCCTCCAAATGACCTGACAGCTGTGTTATGCTGCAGGGTGCTGTTTCATTCACCACAATAGCAATGGTATGTTTCTTGACAGCACCTCATGTGCAAAGACAACCTAGTTTATGTCACATGGTTTATTACGAGAACCACTGTGAGTCTGTACCAGCCAGTCCAATCTGGTATGACGAGAACCAGTATTACTCTACCAGCCAGTCCAGTCTGGTTATAACGACACTCTGGTAGCTAACAATGTGTTGTAGTGTGTTAAATACTGCAGGCAGGCTAAGGTGAAGCAGTAAACTGACTTGACCTGAATCTGTAACTCCAATAGGTACATACAGGACTTCTTTAGAAGTGGTTTTACAACATCATATTTCAGACATGGGGTCAGATATGCTGACGTCAAGTTGAGATTGACAAAGTTTGTGAAGACCAGTAGCCGTATGTCCATTGATTCCTACACAGGCAGTAAGGGAACTGGATCCGAGATACAGTAGGTACCCAGAACTTCAGCTTCAGTGTACGGATAAGGATCTTGGCAGATCAAAGGGTTAAGTTTTATTGATTCGAGCCACTTCGAATTCAACACTAGTCGCTGTATTCGTCTGTCGGGACTGACTTTATGTACAGCGCTGTGAGAGGCCAGTATCCGTTAGTATGACGAGTAGACCTGGGAAGAAATGACAGAGACATTTTGTGGAAGGTGATTCCTTGATGCAGGACTAACAGAGCTCAGATTTGGCCTGACCGGTCTTCATAGTAGCTACACTTCTGGCGTTCTTGTAAATCTTTTGACCTGCAAACCGGGTTACTTTACCTTTAACTGGAGTCTTTAATGAGTCTTGCTGGTGGGGATAGGACGTACAGTCTCATACACAGTTACCAGTAGAGAGGATAGTCTTGGCATTGTAAGCATGTAACGTCACGTGCTTCTGTGCATAGAGTGAATCTGGACAGTTACGTTTCGGACATTAGTATATTGGTTTATATTTGTCAATACCTACTCTAAAGATGTGACTCCAGGTAGCATGTCAGGTCATTATTGGCAGGTTTACTGTACTATTAGTCAGATGAAAATGAAACATTAAGTGACCTTTAACGTTGAGTAGTACATATACACTTTCACAAACAATCCTCTCTCTCAATCCCATTGTCCTTCTGTTTAGACGGAGATACACGTTAACTTTCCCGTTGTCATATTTTCATTGCTTCATAGACTGATCCTTCACAGATTCATGGTAAGTTTCCCATATATCAAACTAATGGAAAACAGCACTTTGTTAGTTGTATATTTCCACTGATGACATAACTTAAATACTGGAACTCAACTGATACATTTGTTGAGCCTTCGTCCGTGCATAATACATATAAATGAATGTCTTACAAGGAACACATGTATAATACGAGTTACTTTTGGGTCATAACGCTTTGTGTATCGGAATCAAGGTAGTTTTCAATGGCATATACCAAATATGGTAATGGCTACAAACATCACAGAAAAGCCACATAACGTCTCTCCCTAATCCGACAGGGATACTGTGGGATCAGCATCTTCCCTTTTCAGGAATAACGTTTTTGATGTGAATTTATCGATCATTTGGTTCCTGAAAGATGACTGTAATTAACTTCATCTCAACCGATGTTAAGTGGTAGGTTTCTCCTGTCAATCAATGTATTGTTTTTTCCGTACATATAATTATCAGTTGCTGAGAAAAACCTCATCTTTCGCAGTTGAAACTGATTGACAGCTGCAATAAACGTCTGTTAATTTGGGGTTGCGGAATCCGCAACTGATTTTGAACGGTCATTGTTCATGAAATAATTATAATGCGATGATGAGAGCATTGGCTTATTAAGTAACAATGACAAGGGTGACACTACTCCGTGGTTAATGTGTGGAACGTGTGCTGTATGGCTGAAATGTACGTATCGACACATGACGTGTGTCATGTAGAATAGTGAATACTCCTAGTTGTTGTTACTCAGCTACACATCCACACCACACATCTAAAACAACCATCGCTATATGTAGCTGGTTATAATCATAAAGCACAAAGTTGTTCTAGCATGAATTATCATAGTGAAATAGTGTTAAATTGAGAACACATCCTACATATCCACCAGAGTGGAGTGCCAATTCTGTACAGAAGTGGTTGTTCATCTAAATTCATATCGTGCCAGAAAAGGAACTAGGAAATCTACACTTTGGGCTTCCCGGATACAGAAAAAACCATAAGTAGAGAGCAAAGATTTATTTTTATATGTCTTACCACGTGAGACGTCAAGATACATCATATTATACCCTTTCCTGGGAAACCAAGAGTTTGGCATGTTATAGGTATGAGAACCAAGAATGGGTCCAGAGACCATAAAATATTATAATAATAATATATACACAAAGGGTTAAATCTAAAGGATGTCAGATTCATTAATACAAGGGGCACGGTATTTAAGAGTATATTTTTCTATTATTATTTTAGGAGTCGAACCACTGACAGCAGAGACTGGTGATGTAACCCACTCAGTGTCACGTGACAGGTATGGCAGGTTTGAAGCAGTGACGTGAGTGCGCCTTGTGATGACGTCATTAGTAAGTTCATTAGTCGTCTGCTCACTGCTGTCACCGGGACTACTTTATCGTGGAGGGATATTGCAAATGGAAACCATAAGCATCGATTGTTCGTTATCCGGCCGAATTCGTGTTCAATGCTAACTGACGCTGTGACTCAAAATTAGAAACATCTGCAGCTCTTTCCACAGTCCAGAGTGTGTATTGCAAAGTTCATTTCTTCTCCTTCATGTCAGTGGCTGTCGAGTCGAGAGGTCCTTGTCGACATCAACTCTGTCCAACCCCCGCTCAGCACGACGCCCGAGCGCTATGTACAGTCATCTCACTGACCAACACGTCTATATCACTGGAGCCGCCTCCGCGCGACGCCCGTGCTCTATGTACAGTCATCTCACTGACCAACACGTCTATATCACTGGAGCCGCCTTCGCGCGACATTGAAAAGCTCAAGTAGGTATTTACATGACACGGAAGGAGCATAGCCTAGACCTATATGTGGCAAGATTATCCTATAAAAGAAGTACATCCGTAAGTGTGCACCATTGTAGTTTATTATCTAAGACGCTGTCTGAGACCAGAGATTTGGTGGTGACAAAGGGTTATCAGAATTATGGGATTTTGGTTGTTAGCGGTGACATCGCGTCTTTAGAGGAACTGAACTTTTTTTGCGTTATGTGTAATTGGCTGAGTACGTGATTGCAGAAGGGCTGGATATAGAAGAGGGATATTAACTGTTAAATCACATTAAAGGCATGGCGATGCAGGGTTTCGTATGTTCTGTATGTTCACAGATCGGAAGCATATCTTTTCAGATTTCTTTAACGACACCACATTTAGACTGGCGAATCACCTTCGATTCAACAGGATACACAATGTCAAGCAAATGTCACTGTTAGTCTTGCCTTGTTAAGTTACTTTCTTGACAGGTATTGCATAATGATTCATTTGTTTCCATAAGGCCGAAATAAATGCTTAGCTCACTCACTCACTCGTTACTTTCCTTATGAGGTAACCAATGAACTAAGTCTATTATTTTTACCAAATCAACTGTACTTTATATATCCTTTACTACAAGCACACAAATACATCCCTAGACTAATGCTTAGTCTCTGAATATATATAATTTTGATAGTGACAAACAAGCCCATTTAAATTGAAAAGGAGTCCCAGGGAAACCAGAGATTCAGACCTGAGGAAATCTAGACTTACTTTATTTAGGGCTTTAGCACTGCAGAGAGAGCTTAGCTGTGGGGAAAATAATGTGGTTCAGGGACTGTGAGACAGACTAATACATCCCCAAATAACCCGTGATTGGGTGAATTGGGCTTAATGCCAGTTTGAACGTCCACTGCGGTGATAGTGTACTGGGTGATGAGGTGATGCACCTGGGGTGGCTATAAGTGTGGTGATAGTGTACTGGGGGATGAGGTGATGCACCTGGGGTGGCTATAAGTGTGGTGATAGTGTACTGGGGGATGAGGTGATGCACCTGGGGTGGCTATAAGTGTGGTGATAGTGTACTGGGGGATGAGGTGATGCACCTGGGATGGCTATAAGTGTGGTGATAGTGTACTGGGGGATGAGGTGATGCACCTGGGGTGGCTATAAGTGTGGTGATAGTGTACTGGGGGATGAGGTGATGCACCTGTGATGGCTATGGTGATAGTGGGGTGATAGTGTACTGGGGATGAGGTGATGCACCTGGGGTGGCTATAAGTGTGGTGATAGTGTACTGGGGGATGAGGTGATGCACCTGGGATGGCTATAAGTGTGGTGATAGTGTACTGGGGGATGAGGTGATGTACCTGGGGTGGCTATAAGTGTGGTGATAGTGTACTGGGGGATGAGGTGATGCACCTGGGGTGGCTATAAGTGTGGTGATAGTGTACTGGGGGATGAGGTGATGGTGATGGCTATAAGCGGGGTGATAGTGTACTGGGGATGAGGTGGCTATAAGGTGGTGGTGATAGTGTACTGGGGATGAGGTGATGTACCTGGGGTGCTATAATGTGGTGATAGTGTACTGGGGGATAAGATGCACCTGGGATGGCTATAAGTGTGGTGATAGTGTACTGGGGGATGAGGTGATGCACCTGGGATGGCTATAAGTGTGGTGATAGTGTACTGGGGGATGAGGTGATGCACCTGGGGTGGCTATAAGTGTGGTGATAGTGTACTGGGGGATGAGGTGATGAGGTGATGCACCTGGGATGGCTATAATGGTGTGGTGATAGTGTACTGGGGGATGAGGTGATGCACCTGGGGTGGCTATAAGCTATGTGGTGATAGTGTACTGGGGATGAGGTGATGCACCTGGGGTGGCTATAAGTGTGGTGATAGTGTACTGGGGATGAGGTGATGTACTACCTGGGGTGGCTATAAGTGTGGTGATAGTGTACTGGGGGATGAGGTGATGTACCTGTGATGGCTATAAATGTGGTGATAGTGTACTGGGGGATGAGGTGATGCACCTGGGGTGGCTATAAGTGTGGTGATAGTGTACTGGGGGATGAGGTGATGCACCTGGGGTGGCTATAAGTGTGGTGGTGATAGTGTACTGGGGGATGAGGTGATGTACCTGTGATGGCTATAAGCGTGGTGATAGTGTGTGGGGATGAGGGTGATGTACCTGGGATGGCTATAAGTGTGGTGATAGTGTACACTGGGGATGAGGCTGATACCTGGGATGGCTATAAGTGGTGTGGTGACTGAGGTGATGCACCTGTGTATGGGGATGAGGTGATGCACCTGGGGTGGCTATAAGTGTGGTGATAGTGTACTGGGGATAGTGTACTGGGGTGGGATAGTGTACTGGGGATGAGGTGATGCACCTGGGGTGGCTATAAATGTGGTGATAGTGTGATGGTGATGCACCTGGGGTGGCTATAAGTGTGGTGATAGTGTACTGGGGATGAGGTGATGCACCTGGGGTGGCTATAAGTGTGGTGATAGTGTACTGGGGATGAGGTGATGCACCTGGGGTGGCAAGTGTGTGAATGGGCACGATATTGTATATATACAGGCAGCAGCAGATCCTGGTAACAAAGGGAAGCAACTAATCAGACAGAGTCGTTACATTTCCACAACTGTCTCTAGTGGAAGACGCCGACCAGCTGACGAACACCTCGCGAACAGGACGTTAATGTGATGCTGTACTGTTTTTATGCACCGTATTTCATAACATCATAAAAAGTATTTTCTTTTGTTGTTGTACATGGTAATGTGTTGATCCAGATCTGAGACACCCGTCACCTGGGATCAGGAGTTGACATATGTTTCTTAAAATGAAATCGGATTAAGTTGTCATTGTTTCATCCAGGGTGTTGCTGTTGTCGACATTGTGCTGTGTTTGTCTGTGTTGACCCTGAAACACCTCGTGGCTGGTGGAGTAGCGTGGATGCTTACATCATGGCTTGTTAACCTCAGGAAGACTCACATGGACGGGGAACTTGTTGTATCAGCAATATGGTCGCGTGAATCTGGTCTGGGTCTACAAGGACATATGTAAAAGTCAGCATAGGGATGTCGTACTGGTGACGTCATGGGGACGTTCACGTTGCAACACCTTCTCGCGAGTCGTCCGCATAACTTCTTTAAGTGGGATCACAGTGCTTGATAACGGTGTTAGGATCTACACCGAAACGTCGCATCTATTGCAATAAAGACGTTGTCTATCCATGAAAAGTGTTCCTCTTGATGCAGCGCAGTTTATATAATCATTCAGATTAGAAACTCTTGTAGTGAAACATAACGTCAGAAAACGTCAGACAACCCGCACCTCGATTATCCAGCCACACAGGTTGTTTACCGGAAGTAAGTGGTAAAACCTCTTCCAGGTCCCGACCTCACCTGACGTAGAGGGCTGTGAATGTCATGTTCAACCAGCATCCAGGTACACAGGAATATATACAGACACCTATTTACACACATGAAGCGTTAAAATAGATCCAGACAATTTGCATACATGCAGTACCTTTTCATCCATTTTCAGTGTCAGCCGTTTTCATATCTCTAACAAAATTATTCATTTGCGTTGAAATAACAATATTCATAGATGTATGGGACATTTGATCAATTGTCCATGGGTATATTATTCTCTCACATCTAGTGGAGCGGCTAAGCAGATAAAATGTGCATTTAATGATAAAAGCATGAAACTTTGCACATTTATAGACTGATGCATAGTGAACATTTTAGGATATGGAGGCACTCAAAATAATTTAATTTGCGCATGCGCAGTAGATAAATAATATTTTGCCTTTTCTGGCTCCCGTTATAGCTTTGGGCCTGCCATCAGTACAATAATGGGACGACTTTTTAAAAAAATACTGACCCAAAATACTGGTTAAACATCTTGAAAACATAGCTGAGTCAATGTTATGAACACTGGCTCTCGCACCAGTGCATGTAAGTGAGGACTGTTTGCACTTGCATCGGTTGTTACATCCCTTTGTACTGACACGATACCAACTCCTGACAAGATTCTGGTGTAGTGTCGTCCAGTAGGGAACATACTGTCCACTTTCTTCTTGTATGTACTCACTCACTTGGAGATGGGAGTTCAGGCTGTGGAAGAATGACTGATATATGACTGACCCCACACATGACCTGCCTGGTAAGCTGCCCTTTTGACATGCTGTACATGTGTTGATGGGATGGCATGAATTGAATTTTTCTTCGCAAATAATCTCAAATAAAAGTGATTGAACATAAAAGAAAAATATTCCCAAAGCATCCTTCCATCCATGATGGTAGGGAGCTTTTAGCCACATTTGCATATAGTGGCGGCTCTTACTTAGTGTGGGTTGCATGAAGCTGAGGGAGGTTCTAAGCCTACAACTCTGTGACAAGAATGCTCGAAGTATCACCGATCTCATCCAGAAGGATAGTGCTCTTAGTTGTTTTGGATACTTGCTCTGCTGTGACATCGATCTCATGAGCGGGATGAAGTTGTCGTCTTGACTCTCATGAGCTGGATGAAGACTTCACGGTGCTCGTTCTACGTAGATAGATGCGTGGGACTCTGACCAGACGCAGTGATAAGTCTTCCTTATCTTCATTGCCAAGTATTGAAGATAATAGTGGGATGTGAAACTGTCGGTCTGGCTGATTTTTGGCAATAAAATCCAAACGGAGACCAAGATGCACGGATGCATTGGGACCTTTATCAAATCTGGTGAGGCTGAGGTCTATAGAATGGAATTCTGACATTCTGAGTGAGTTTGGAGCCTTCACCATGTTGATGACAGAGCTGATGGGTGCTAAGAGCCCAGTCTTGAGATTCTTTGAGGTTCTGAGGTTGTATATCTGCTGGAATCCCCTTACTTCTGGCAAATTGGTCAAGACTCTTCCACTTATCATCATACAGGCTTCAGGTAGATCTGCATAGAGACCGGAAGACTTCTGCTCTGCTGGAATAGCCGCGCCTGGTCAAGTTCTTCTTGATATGCTCCATGCGTGCAGATCGAAGACACTCGGATTTTGATGCTGCTGCTTCATGTGAGGATAAGTGAGAAGGTTTGACCAATCTGGAAGTTTTAGAACCGGATTGCCTGCTAGCTGGATGAGTTGGCTGTCCTGGTCTTCAATGACTGATTGGACAGTCGAGGGGCCCAGTGGTTAATGGCTCGGATAACTGCCTAACCTCGGTGATTGATGTGAAGTAGCTTCTCTTCTGGAGACCACAGCCCTGAGGTTACATCTGTGTCGAGGTGTGCTCCCCAATCCTGTAGAGACGCGTCTACTCACAGATGCAGGTTGAAGCTTAGCTCGCCCAGAAGGTCCTTGCGCAGACCTTTGATTTCATCGTCCACCATTGGAAATACTCTGGTAGGTGATGTGGTAGTTGTGGTCTGAAGTCCTGCTGGACCAGCAGTCAGGCTAGAAACCTCTGGATGGGTCGTAGTTGCAGTCTGCCCCTCTTCGTGAGTGATTGGGATGACGTTGGGCAGCAATCGTAGCGTGTAATTCAACTGACGTTTGAGTTTAACGGCTTGTTGAAGTGATTTAATGCCATTGTCTAGGTAGAAGGTGCATCAAATTACCCTGAAGGAAGGGTGAAGGAAGCTCACGATAGGCTTGGTTACCCATGTGTATAAGCACGGGCCATGAAATTGCCAAACTGTAGAACCCTCCACTGGTTTTTTGATGGTTGAACAGGAATCGTAGATACTTCCTGGACCCTGGGTGGATTGGCATATGCAGATATGCATCCCTTAAATCCATGCTTGCCAGAAAGTTGTTCTGTCTTATCATCTGCTTCAGCTGTAGAAGGTAGAGAATTCTGAACTTCTCTGTCTTCAATAAGTAATCATTGTTGAACGTCTTCATATTAGTCTGGACTTTTCTGATAAATTGTTCTTGGGAACCAAGAAAATTGGGGAGCAGAACCCTGGGTCGAGTGCCTCTTGAGGTTTATTGCTTCTTTGGATAGAAGTGACTCTATCGCATCTGTGAGCTTGGGTTGTAGGGTTTCTGCGTAATGTATCTGCGGAAGATAGAGTGGAGCGGTGGCGTCGTGTTCACTGGATGGTATATCTATTCCTTAAGATTTGTGTGATGAATGGGTCTTCCAGAAGGTCCCACTTTGGCCAATACTTCCTTGTCTACGTAGCAAGGTGAGTCCCGCCGATGCTGAGCAGACATGGTCGGAGATAGACTCCTGGTACTTCTCCTGGATGACCATGGACAAATGCATACGTTCTTTGTCGGACTGTGGATCTTTGAAGTGTGATATCATCGCCTTGTTGATGGATCTGGACATGGTGAGTCCCGGGAAGACTCGTCTGATAATAGTAGCAAGCTGAGCAAGCCGGGAAGACCCTGCATTCTGGTAGCTTTGGTTCTTGATGAGTTGCAAAGTTGCTCCAGTTGGTGGTAAGGTGAAGGAGGACGATCCTTCGATGTGGAAGCTATGGATAACCTGTCTTCAATCCAGGTTAGCTGGTATTTATCATCGTAGATTGATGTTGGCCCTCTATGATACGATTCTAACCCTATTGGCACTAATATGAGAGTGTGAAGAGTCACAGGCTTGGTCAAGTGCATCCGCTGCACATATGCAGCTTGGAATGTGTTGGGGTGAGATGTGTTTTTTTCTATTGAAGGGGAACACAAGCACTTGATTTTCCACTACTATTCGCAAATGAGATCAGATAAGCAATCAGTATGAGTCAGGATAAGTGTTTGCACTTAATCAATTGATATTTACCATTAAACAATAAAACCAATTAAGTATGATTTGTACCGGAAAATATGACTGCTCCCTTGTGAAAGACAATCTGAAGTATCTCCCTTGTTTGCCCTTGAGCCATGAAGTTGGGGAATAATCACATAGATTTTGATTGTTAAACATATCCAAGACTTTTTTTTATTGTGCTGCATTTCTTTTGTCACGTATTATGCTCATTTTCAGTCATTTGTAATCAGATAAATCCCAAGCATGCACACATTTTCTCAAAGAGTTCAATAGTCCAAAAGCTGTCTGCAAGCCGCCATTTTGGGAAGAGGGAGTGTTAATTGTTTCAAAATGTTTTGTATTATTCTAAAATTATGTATTTTTTGTCTTTTCATGAACCTGTAAATCACTATTTATGAAAATTATAGGTGTGTAATGAATGGCAATACTAAAGATCGAAGGGGAAACGCTGAAAATAGTATGTCATAGTTTATGTACTGCGCATGCGCACAAAATACAAAATTTGAGGTGCCTCCATATCTGAAAGTATTTCAGATATGTTCTTTTATATGATGACCGATTTTGGTGCTTTTATCATCAAATGCACAATTCTTATGAAAAATTGATCTTAGCAGCTCCCCCAATTATATATCAGTCTGCTTAAAAAAATATAGATAGAAATTAACACTTCACCATGTAAACGATGTTAAGTAAGTTAACTGTAATAAATACTCAGATTGTGATGTCATCAATGTTAAGACACCATAATGAACTAAAATATGCTTATGGCATATTTACACCTCCACGTAACATCACGTGATCATGCCCCGTTAATCTAACAGTACTTGAACCTGTATTTGCTGATAGAACTTGGCTTGTCGGCCTACTCTAAGAATGACAATCAGAAGTGATGCATGTAAAGGGGTCAATTTGTGAATGTCATCTTTAGTTTTGTGACGAACTACGTCCAGGAGCGCATTCCTCCTCTTCATCATAAACTTTACACTTTGAAAACATACTGTTCTGTATATATGTAACCGTCCTCTGTATTGTCATTCCGTTAACCATCTGTCCACACAAAACAGTTATTATTGTCCCAACTGTGGTAATCTGAAGATGTTAGTCGGGCAGCTGTCATTAGGAGCGGTCCGGATACACTGGTTTACTGTCCGGATATATTGGTTTACCTGGACCATATGTCAAAGCTTATCTCCTACAGCCGAGACGACCACCTACATCAACACTGCTGCGCCTCTACGTCTTGGTCTCAGGCTATACCCATTTAACACCATTGAATGCTCTGAGATATAATCACATCGATGTTTTCATCTATATTATAAGACAGTTATGTACAAAACTAATAAGTGTTAGGTCTAAAGTCGACACATTACGTAAACATGGGCTTAGTCTGGAATACATTCCGTCAATCTGGACATGGGCCATCATTAATTTCGTTATAGCACCCAGGCCGGCATCAGATGTCAACGTCAAACGAGCGCCTTGTAGTCATTTCAATATCTCCTGGAATTTGAAACGCAAAGTTAATTTCTTCCCCATAATGACAGCAAGCAGCGTCTCCAGGAGAGGCTTTGTACGTCATCAACTGTATCAACACCGACTTCCACGGCATATCAGGTTGATTGCGCCCGGCTCGACTTACCGATTCCATACGTCGAATATGTGCCTCTGTTTTTCATATGTAAAGTTCATACAGAGTATGTTTATCCTGGATGTATCTGGCCTCACGTTCATGGAACTAGAATAGCCGACAGAATCCCTCCCCGCACAGCGCTGCCCGGTGGCCTTGCGGGGTAGATGGCGAACCCGAACACAGATTACAGCCAGTTATCACCTATCTAGTCTTTACATGCAGACCTTATTGCATTTTCTCTGACGTTTACAAAGGTTTAGCTGGCTTAGACAGGTGAAGGTCAAAACGTACTCAGCTAATGTTAAAGTTGTTACTCTATCAATTCTTCTGTTTTGACATTTTATGTGGTATATTCGCGTTATTCGCCGCTGCAAGGAACACCCGCCAACTAATATTTCCTGATTCTCCCGTTGTTTGGTACAAACTGTTAAGAAATGCATATTTTCTCAGTGACGGAATAATTTTTTTGCTTCATATCATGCAATTTCTTTCTCTTAAAGAAGTGGAACACATATTTTCTCAACATGTTTTTATTTCAAGTGAACGCTATTTCTGTTGAACCTGAGGCATAATCAAATTGTGGAACAAATAATTTCAACTTGAAACACATTTTTTTGTCTAAACGGAGGAGTCGCTCAGTGCTGAACATATTTGTTTCACCTAGTATATGGGCCTTGTAGGCGACACCATTCAGCAAACACACTAGGTGATGGATGGGCATCGGATGCCAGATATCGTGCCAGACGCCACCTCGCTTCAGTTCGCCTTAAACATGACTGACTTGGTGCTGTGATGCAGATCCGATATCGCACAGAGCTGGCAGAGAGACATGAATACAATGAATATCTGGCTGGGTTGTCACGACTATAAGGGAGGCCATATACACAACGTCAACGATAGAGAATAACCTGATGCATATCCGTCGACACCGGCCCCAGTGGGCATAACAAGTCCGATCTTGCTGCTGCGCTGTCTGTGTCTCCATGTGTAATTCTGACAGTGATCGTCACGAGGCAGAGGGGATGTGTTGCGATGACCCGGTGGCGACAACACGGACATGAACCCGACGATCCCGTGTATTTCCAGTACAGTGATGCTATACCACTGGTAGAAAGGGGAGTCGGGGATGTAAGTGTGGTATTACGTAAGCGAGGTCCGCATATTTGCCATGTTTCTCTGAACCTTGTCAGTCATGTCACTGTTCAAGGGACAAACAATTCAAAGACATAATGCTTTCTTTGAATTTAAATGACAAGGTCAGGTTTGTTGACCTGGATGTGTCTGATGGTGTATTTGGGCTTATTCCAGGTAATTCTGATGGTGTATTTGGGCTTATTCCAGGTAATGTTATCAATATAATGTTCCATGACACCATCTATGCATTTTTGGTCGTTCCATGGATGGCCCTCTGAGTCGAAGACATAGTGACATGAAATATACACGCCATCGTGTAACTTAAGGTATTCTGTTTGTGCCAACATTTGACCTCCACTGACAAGGTTGTTCATTGCTTGATCTACATGGCCTATATATTTTGGCGTCATACCAAAAGATGTTAAAATATGGTACTTGTTGGTCCCTGCCTGGCGCTCGGCATTAATGGGTACAACAGGGCCTGGTCGGCTCGGAGTCAGTATACTGTGTCTGAGTGGGGTATTCATGCTTCACTGCGGCGTGGTATCTCAGTGGGCTAGCACTATATAACCAGCTTAATTCTGGGCTAGTACAAGCAGCCGCACATACACATACACACGCATGCACGTCGTCATATGAGCGAAATATTCTCAAGCACGACGTTAAAACCCAATTTCACCTCACCTATATATTTTGATGTATAATCACCCTCTGACGCCACGAGTGAGAGTGACAAGCCCTGAGCAGCCTTGAGTAGACCTTCTGTTGTATTTTAGGCCAGCCTACTTCAGAGTGCCTTCCATTGGCTGACACTGTGTCGAATTGATACGGCACTGCTTGGTTAACTCGCATCAACAGAATCCAAATGATATTGGGACATACACTCATGTGCCATATTAAAGTTCACAAAATGGCCGCTGTGATTCTTGCAAGCATTAGCTGGTTCTTTTAAATGAAAGTTTATTTCATCTTAGCAATAGTTATAGGGTATGAAATTTTAGGGGGTACAAATTTGATTTAACACCTGTTACATTTTGTAAACAAAAGGGGAATAACTCTCAAGTGCTTAGTATGACGTCTGCTCAAAGTGTCATGGCATCTAGAGGGAAAGATCTTACTGCCTATCAGAAAAGGCTCATATTAAGTTTGAATTCAGAAGGCAAGAGTGGAAGTGAAATAGGTAAAATAACTGGAATTAATAGGTTTACTGTCTACATTTCTGAAGAGGATTTCTCAAGGAGGAAATATAGAAAATTGTCAGAGAAGTGGCAGGAGAAGAAAATCAACTGACAGAGATACTAGGGCTTTATTGAAGATTGTTAAGTGTAATAGGAGGAAGTCTCTTCAGGATATATCTTCACTTTGGAACCAGACATCTCAAGTAAGACTATCCAGGAGGACAATACAAAGGCGTCTTCATGAAAATGGTTTTCATAGAAGAGTTGTGAAGAAGAAAACCACCATATCCTCTCAAAACAGGTTCAAGAGAAGAGCCTTTGCCAGAACACATTTGAGATGGAATGTAAATAGAGATTGGTCTAGGGTAATTCTTTCAGATGCGACTTAAGTTGTTGTAGGAAAAGATCAGAAAGTTTATGTTTGGAGGAGTAGTGAAGAAAAGTGGAAACCCCGGTGCCTTGGTGTGTACAGGGATAAAAATGCCCCACGTCTCAGTGTGATGTTCTGGGGGTGTATTTGTTTTAAAGGTGTTGGAACCCTTGTCGATGTAGATGGTCATATCAACTCTACAAAGTATATAGATATACTGGACAGCAACCTTTGGCCGGTAATAGCCAAAGTTCCAGCATATTGGGGCTATATATTTCCAGAGGACAATTGTCCTGTCCATGTTTCTAGACAGACAATTCAGTGGAAACGTGACAATGACATTCAGACAATGAATTGGCCTCCTCAGTCCCCAGACTGTAATATCATTGAAAATGTATGGAGAACTCTGAAATCAGACTACAAAGACAGTTACATGAAATAAAAACCAAGCAGGATCTGATAGATCACGTTCAAGGTATCTGGACATCACTTACTCCAGAGTACATAAAATCACTGTGTTCTACTCCACCTCCGCGAATGAGGGCTGTACTTGCAGTAAATGGCTGTATTACTAAATACTGAAAATATTAGGTAAGTGGCTTCAGGCATTATTTTGAAATCAAACTTTATTTACATCTCATCACAGTTAGCGAAAATTACATGGCGGCCATTTTGTGAACTTTAATACGGCACATGAGTGTATGTCTACTCCCTTGGCACGTTTTAGAAAAAACTTGAGTCTTGCATTGCTTCACACGAGAAATATTCAGCACAATATGATTCTGTTGGGAGGCCCCTCCACGTCAATCGAACCACGCCCTCCCATTATAATTGATACACACAAATGTTGATGGAACGGTGATGGTGTTGTGATCTTTTTGATCAACATGATTCTCCGTGTGAGAGTGTCAGTACCAACATTGGAATTCTGCCCGACATGTGTCCTGTTAATTGTGGAGCTTGTCTCTAAGTTGCATTCTAAGTAGTACAGGCCTGAGCGTCCACTAGATGATCCGTAACTCTGCGCCCAAATCCATGTATATTGATTGATCCTCTCTTTTGTAGTGTGCCAGGTTTCCGATAAAGAATATTCCTAATATTATTTAGAATGACTCAACAAGGACTCAACAGTGTGGATTCTCTGTTGGTAAGAAGGTGAAGTTTATTATTGTAAAGATAGCGAGTAAACATGTTGGAGGTTTGTGTTGAGGTTCAGGATCCATACTACAGTAATGTTATTTTGTAACATCAGTTGAGAAGCATACTTCCGTAACATAATAACTCCTTTGAACATTCTTATTGTTTTTAGGTTCTGTTGGGTAACTATGTGGTAAAGCATTCGCCCGGCACGCCGAAACCTCAGGCTTGATGTCACCCTCAGTGCTGTTGCTAGAATAATACTACTAGCGGCGTACCCATGAAGATCCATAAGAGTCGACTAACGGAATCGGGTGGTCAGGCTCGCTGACGTAGTTGACACATTCCATCGTATCCCAATTACGTAGATCGATCCTAATGATGTCGATCACTGAATTGTCTGGTCCAGACTCGGTTATTTACAGACCGCCGCCTTACAGCTAGAAAGTGGATGAGTGTAGCTAGCGGCGTAAAATCATGCTCACTCACTGACTCGTTTGGTTTACGTTTGTGTTCTATGTCATTAAAATAACGCGTTTTTTATTTACGTGAACATTAATCTGAGAAGCATCTGACCGCAAAGTGGGTTGTTGTTCTTTTAAACGTCGACATATTCAGCTGCTCAGCGTCACCTTTGGCAGCTCCAGTAATGAGATCAGCAGGTGGACCAGTCTCGTCGTATGTTGTCGCCTTCAGCAGTGTCTACTGTGTCCTTCCCAAGCTCATGCTGGTCACGACAACACCAACTTATCACACGTGTACAAGGGACATAGCTTCCAATTATACCTGGTCTTGTCACACTTTGTATGTTACGTCATCATAAGCTACGTCATTCAAGTACATCCTGGAAGATGTAGGAGACAAGCCTTACTCCAACACAGGATGGGAGTGAAGTGGCTCCTTCTTGCTGTCAACCGTTTGGATACCATGGATAGGCACTTGATGTCTGCCTCTGTCTACACTTTCAACTCAGCTCCTCAGAGAAGTGTGTGTTGCAGCTACGCATCTCCACACCTGTTGTGAGAATATCCTGACACAGAGAAGGAGCATACCCAGTACCCATGGGAATTGTATCCATTTAGAAATCGTACAATCAGTGTGGAGACACACGAACTACAAGACCTTGTCTAAGCTTTTAGTCTTGAGGTCCTGCTCCCGCAGTTACAATTGATGTACTGTTTAGATGTAGAAAGTAACTGACGCTGACGTGGAAGACGCTGACAAATGTTTCTGTATATATCTGTTACTAAATGTCCTCCAGCAGCTCACTGACAATGAACATGAACACAGACAGCATCAGCAGCTGGCGACAATAACAACAGGGAGATACTAAGTGCTGTCACATGGCGACAATCACAGCAGGGGGATACTAAGTGCTGTCACATGGCGACAATCACAACAGGGGGATACTAGGTGCTGTCACATGGCAACAATCACAACAGGGAGATACTAGGTGCTGTCACATGGCAACAATCACAACAGGGGGATACTAGGTGCTGTCACATGGCAACAATCACAGCAGGGGGATACTAGGTGCTGTCACATGGCAACAATCACAGCAGGGGGATACTAGGTGCTGTCACATGGCAACAATCACAGCAGGGGGATACTAGGTGCTGTCACATGGCAACAATCACAGCAGGGGGATACTAGGTGCTGTCACATGGCAACAATCACAGCAGGGGGATACTAGGTGCTGTCACATGGCAACAATCACAGCAGGGGGATACTAGGTGCTGTCACATGGGCAACAATCACAACAGGGGGATACTAGGTGCTGTCACATGGCAACAATAACAACAGGGGATACTAGGTGCTGTCACATGGCAACATGGCAACAATCACAACAGGGGGATACTAAGTGCTGTCACATGGCAACAGTCACAACAGGGGGATACTAAGTGCTGTCACATGGCAACAGTCACAACAGGGGGATACTAGGTGCTGTCACATGGCAACAATCACAACAGGGGGATACTAGGTGCTGTCACATGGCAACAATCACAACAGGGGGATACTAGGTGCTGTCACATGGCAACAATCACAACAGGGGGATACTAGGTGCTGTCACATGGCGACAATCACAACAGGGGGATACTAGGTGCTGTCACATGGCAACAATCACAACAGGGGGATACTAGGTGCTGTCACAAGGCAACAATCACAACAGGGGGATACTAGGTGCTGTCACATGGCGACAATAACAACAGGGGGATACTAGGTGCTGTCACATAGCAACAATCACAACAGGGGGATACTAGGTGCTGTCTGTCACATGGCAACAGTCACAACAGGGGGATACTAGGTGCTGTCACATGGCGACAATCACAACAGGGAGATACTAGGTGCTGTCACATGGCGACAATCACAACAGGGGGATATAGGTGCTGTCTGTCACATGGCGACAATCACAACAGGGAGATAATAGGTGCTGTCACATGGCGACAATCACAACAGCGGGATACGAGGTGTTGTCACATGGCGACAATCACATAAGGGGGATACTAGGAGCTGTCACATGGCGACAATCACAACATGGGGATACGAGGTGTTGTCACATGGCGACAATCACATGGCAACAATCAAGGGGATACGAGGTGTTGTCACATGGCGACAATCACATAAGGGGATACTAGGAGCTGTCACATGGCGACAATCACAACAGGGGATACGAGGTGTTGTCACATGGCGACAATCACAACAGGGGGATACTAGGGGGATACTAGGTGCTGTCACATGGCGACAATCACAACAGGGGGATACTAGGTGTTGTCACATGGCGACAATCACAACAGGGGGATACGAGGTGCTGTCACATGGCGACAATCACAACAGGATGATACTAGGTGCTGTCACATGGCGACAATCACTACAGCGGGATACGAGGTGTTGTCACATGGCGACAATCACAACATGATGATACTAGGTGCTGTCACATGGCGACAATCACAACAGTGGGATACGAGGTGTTGTCACATGGCGACAATCACAACATGATGATACTAGGTGCTGTCACATGGCGACAATCACAACAGCGGGATACGAGGTGTTGTCACATGGCGACAATCACAACATGATGATACTAGGTCCTGTCTGTCACATGGCGACAATCACAACATGATGATACTAGGTGCTGTCACATGGCGACAATCACAACATGATGATACAAGGTGCTGTCACATGGCGACAATCACAACAGCGGGATACTAGGTGTTGTCACATGGCGACAATCACAACATGATGATACTAGGTGTTGTCACATGGCGACAATCACAACAGCGGGATACGAGGTGTTGTCACATGGCGACAATCACAACATGATGATACTAGGTCCTGTCTGTCATATGGCGACAATCACAACATGATGATACTAGGTGCTGTCACATGGCGACAATCACTACAGCGGGATACGAGGTGTTGTCACATAGCGACAATCACAACATGATGATACTAGGTGCTGTCACATGGCGACAATCACAACAGTGGGATACGAGGTGTTGTCACATGGCGACAATCACAACATGATGATACTAGGTGCTGTCACATGGCGAAAATCACAACATGATGATACTAGGTGTTGTCACATGGCGACAATCACAACAGCGGGATACGAGGTGTTGTCACATGGCGACAATCACAACATGATGATACTAGGTGCTGTCACATGGCGACAATCACAACATGCTGATACTAGGTGTTGTCACATGGCGACAATCACAACAGCGGGATACGAGGTGTTGTCACATGGCGACAATCACAACAGGGGGATACTAGGAGCTGTCTGTCACATGGCGACAATCACAACATGATGATGCTAGGTGCTGTCACATGGCGACAATCACAACATGATGATACTAGGTGCTGTCACATGGCGACAATCACAACAGCGGGATACGAGGTGCTGTCACATGGCGACAATAACAACATGATAATTCTAGGTGGTGTGACATGTCGACAATCGTTATAGATAATGATAATGTCTAGTGGTAGTGCTTGTTGTCAGAAGATCTTTCCGGACGGCTCACAATGTCCAACTACTGAACTGTTTATAGTCCGCCGCGCGATACAACATTCACTCATGTATATGCATTAGCTGGAAGGCAGAGTGATGAAATAGTGGATGGGGTGATTACATGTGGAGTCAACATTGAAAGGCGAAGTGTGGCATTGTAAGATTGTTAAATAAGTACAGAAAAGCATAAGATCTAGGAGCAATCAACAGTAATATTGAAATACACAGAATTCGGGATGCAATGATATCACACAGAGGGTCAAAATATGTGACAGCAATCTGCTTTTCCATCCTTGAGTTGGCAGCTTTTCAATGTCATATCGTTCTTAGACCGTTCATGAAGGAATGTGTTGGTGTGGTAGCCATGGATTCGAGGGTACAGTGTGGAGCCCGTCGCTGACGTACAGGAAAGTAGATTTTTCTGCGAATCGTTCATTTATATGTTTGTAAAATGACATAATCCCATTTGTTATTCTCTACATGTGCCTCTAAAAAATTACATCAATCACAAATCCGGAACCGAGGCCCTACATAATAGTCCCCTCGGTACTTGTAGTCTTCGTTGTCCCGGCCGTACTTGTAGTCTTCGTTGTCCCAGCTGTCGTCACTGTCCCGGCCGTACTTGCAGTCTTCGTTGTCCCAGCTGTCATCACTGTCCCAGCCGTACTTGCTGTCTCCGTTGTCCCAGCTGTCATCACTGTCCCGGCCGTACTTGCAGTCTTCGTTGTCCCAGCTGTCATCACTGTCCCGGCCGTACTTGCAGTCTTCGTTGTCCCAGCTGTCATCACTGTCCCGGCCGTACTTGCTGTCTTCGTTGTCCCAGCTGTCGTCACTGTCCCGGCCGTACTTGCTGTCTCCGTTGTCCCAGCTGTCGTCACTGTCCCGGCCGTACTTGCAGTCTTCGTTGTCCCAGCTGTCGTCACTGTCCCGGCCGTACTTGCAGTCTTCGTTGTCCCAGCTGTCATCACTGTCCCGCCGTACTTTCCATTCTTTTTGTCCCAGTCTGTCGTTGTCCCAGTCACTGTCCCAGCCTGTCGTCACTGTGTGCTGTCTCCAGTACAGTCTGTCCCAGCTGTCATCACTGTCCCGGCCCTTGCTGTCTCCGTTGTCCCAGCTGTCATCACTGTCCCGGCCCCCAGTCTCCTGTCTCGTTCCTGCTTGTTGTCCCAGCTGTCATCACTAGTCTCGTTGTCCCAGCCGTGCACTGTTGTCCCAGCTGTCGTCACTGTGCCGTGACTTGCTGTTCGTTGTCCCAGCTGTCATCACTGTCCCGGCCGTACTTGCAGTCTTCGTTGTCCCAGCTGTCATCACTGTCCCGGCCGTAGTCTTGTTGTCCCAGCTGTCGTCACTGTCCCAGCTGTCTTGTTGTCACTCTCACTGTCCCAGCTGTACTTGTCACCGTCCCGGCCGGTACTTGCAGTCTTCGTCCCTGTCCCAGCTGTCATCACTGTCCCAGCTGTCATCACTGTCCTTGCTTGTCTTCGTTGTCCCAGCTGTCATCACTGTCCCCTGTCCTAGCTTGCTGTCCCGTTGTCCCAGCTGTCCCAGCTGTCATCACTGTCCCCTCGTTGTCCCAGCTGTCATCACTGTCTGCAGTTGTCCCAGCTGTCATCACTGTCCCCTCCTGTCCTGGCCGTACTTGCAGTCTTCGTTGTCCTAGCTGTCATCACTGTCCTGGCCGTACTTGCAGTCTTCGTTGTCCGAGCTGTCATCACTGTCCCGGCCGTATTTGCTGTCTCCGTTGTCATCACTGTCCCCCAGCTGTCATCACTGTCCCCACTTTGCAGTCTCGTTGTCCGAGCCGTCATGTACTTTCTGTCTTCGTTGTCCCAGCTGTCGTCACTGTCGAGGCCTGTACTTCCCAGCTGACTTCGTTGTCCCAGCTGTCATCACTGTCCCATGTCGTACTGTCCCCGTCTTCGTTGTCCCAGCTGTCGTCACTGTCCCCACCGTACTTCCTTGTCTTCCTGTCGTTGTCCCTTCTGTTGTCACTGTCTCCGCCATACTTCCTGTCTTCCTTGTCCCAGCTGTCGTCACTGTCCCCGCCATACTTTCCTGTCTTCGTTGTCCCTTCTGTCGTCACTGTCCCCGTCTTACTTCCTGTCTTCGTTGTCCCAGCTGTCGTCACTGTCCCCGCCGTACTTCCTGTCTTCCGTTGTCCCAGCTGTCGTCACTGTCCCCGCTGTCTTCGTTTCCTGTCGTCTTCGTTGTCCCAGTCTTCGTTGTCCTTCTGTCATCCTGTCCCGGCCGTACTTCTGTCTTCGTTGTCCCAGCTGTCGTCACTGTCCCCCGTACTTCCTGTCTTCGTTGTCCCAGCTGCTGTCACTGTCGAGGCCATACTTTGCTGTCTTCATTGTCCCAGCTGTCGTCACTGTCCCGGCCGTACTTCCTGTCTTCGTTGTCCCAGTCTTCGTTGTCCAGCTGTCATCACTGTCCCCACCGTACTTCTGTCTCCGTTGTCCCAGCTGTCGTCACTGTCCCGTTGCCGTCGTCACTGTCGTCCACTGTCCTGTCTTCCTGTCGTTGTCCCAGCTGTCGTCACTGTCCCAGCCGTACTTCCTGTCTTCGTTGTCCCAGCTGTCATCACTGTCCCCATCACTTTTTGTCTTCGTTGTCCCAGCTGTCATCACTGTCTCGGCCGTACTTCCTGTCTTCGTTGTCCCTTCTGTCGTCACTGTCCCGGCCGTACTTCCTGTCTTCGTTGTCCCAGCTGTGTCACTGTCCCCGCCGTACTTTGCTGTCTTCCCTGTTGTCCCTGCCGGTACTTCTGTGTTGTCCCACTGTGTCACCGTCCCCGGTACTTGCTGTCTTCCGTTGTCCCAGCTGTCATCACTGTCCCTCCGTACTTGTCCCTGTCTTCGTTGTCCCAGCTGTCATCACTGTCCTGGCCGTACTTGCTGTCTTCGTTGTCCAGCTGTCATCACTGTCCCGGCCGTACTTCGTTGTCTCCGTACTTCCCTGTCCCAGCTGTCGTCACTGTCCCCGCCGTACTTCCTGTCTTCGTTGTCCCAGCTGTCGTCACTGTCCCCATCATACTTCCTGACTTCGTTGTCACTGTCATATGTCGTCACTGTCCACGCCATACATCATGTTCCGTTGTCCCAGCTGTCGTCAATGTCCTTCATTGTCCTGTCTTCGTTGTCCCTTCTGTCGTCACTGTCCCCACCGTACTTCGCCATACTTCCTGTCTTCCTTATCCCTTCTGTTGTCACTGTCCAAGCCATACTTCCTGTCTTGTTGTCCCAGCTGTCGTCACTGTCCCCATCATACTTTCTGTCTTCCTTGTCCCTTCTGTCGTCACTGTCCCCGCCGTACTTCCTGTCTTGTTGTCCCAGCTGTCATCACTGTCCCGCGCGTACTTGCTGTCTCCGTTGTCCCAGCTGTCGTCACTGTCCCCGCTGTACTTTCTGTCTTCGTTGTCCCAGCTGTCGTCACTGTCCCCATCATACTTTTTGTCTTCGTTGTCTCACCTGTCGTCACTGTCTCCATCATACTTCCTGTCTTCCTTGTCCCTTCTGTCGTCACTGTCTCCATCATACTTCCTGTTTTCCTTGTCCCTTCTGTCGTCACTGTTCCCACCGTACTTTCTGTCTTCCTTATCTCTTCTGTCAAGACTGTCCCTGCCGGACTTCCTGTCTTCGTTGTCCCTTCTGTCGTCACTGTTCCCACCGTACTTTCTGTCTTCCTTGTCCCTTCTGTCGTCACTGTTCCCACCGTACTTCCTGTCTTCGTTGTCCAAGCTGTCATTACTGTCGAGGCCATACTTGCTGTCCCCATTGTCACAGCTGTCTGTGTCACTGTCCCCGCCGTACTTCCTGTCCCAGCTCGTCGTTGTCCCCTTGTCGTCACTGTCCTGTCCCTTCCTGTCTCGTCCTTGTCATCCTTCTGTCGTCACTGTCTGTCTGTGTCCTGTTCCCACCATACTTCCTGTCTTCCTTGTCCCTTCTGTCGTCACTGTCCCAGATGTACTTCTTCCTGTCTTCGTTGTCCCAGCTGTCGTCACTGTCCCCATCATACTTTTTGTCTTCGTTGTCTCACCACCTGTCAAGACTGTCCCTGCCGGACTTCCTGTCTTCCTTGTCCCTTCTGTCGTCACTGTTCCCACCGTACTTCCTGTCTTCCTTGTCCCTTCTGTCGTCACTGTTCCCACCGTACTTTCTGTCTTCCTTGTCCCTTCTGTCGTCACTGTCCCCGCCGTACTTCCTGTCTTGTTGTCCCTTCTGTCGTCACTGTCCCGGCCGTACTTCCTGTCTTGTTGTCCAAGCTGTCGTCACTGTCCCCGCCGTACTTCCTGTCTTGTTGTACCAGCTGTCGTCACTGTCCCCACCGTACTTTCTGTCTTCGTTGTCCCTTCTGTCAAGACTGTCCCTGCCGGACTTCCTGTCTTCCTTGTCCCAGCTGTCGTCACTGTCGAGGCCATAGTTGCTGTCTTCATTGTCACAGCTGTTGTCACTGTCCCCGCCGTACATCCTGTCTTCGTTGGCCCTTCTGTCATCACTGTCCTCACCGTACTTCCTGTCTTCGTTGTCCCTTCTGTCGTCACTGTCCCAGATGTACTTCCTGTCTTGTTGTCCCAGCTGTCGTCACTGTTCGCGCCATCCTTCCTGTCTTCCTTGTCCCCTCTGTCATCACTGTCCCCGCTGTACTTCCTGTCTTGTTGTCCCAGCTGTGGTCACTGTCCCAACCATACTTCCTGTCTTGTTGTCCCAGCTGTCGTCACTGTCCCCACCGTACTTCCTGTCTCGTTGTCCCAGCTGTCGTCACTGTCCTCGCGCTGATAGTAGTCCTCTCTGTCCTTACTGTCCTCTTTGTGATCACTGTTCTTGCTTTCATAGCTGTGCCTGCTTTATTTTCATCATTAGTCTAATTTATTCTCCAAGTGATCTTGAAGCCGGAAGTCGTTTTTGACTGATACAATCTATTCACGTTCTCCGATTCATTGATTTAGACTTAATACGTTGGAAAGTGCCATAAACTTGTACTGGCTTAATGACCGGAGAGAGCGGCCACTGTCAGATGACCGAAAATAGCAACCATTGTTTCTCCCAGAAAAGTGAGTTCCACTGTAGTTTTATTACAGTGTGATCTGCGTGAATATCAACAACTGCTGAAACATCATTTTGTGAAATGTGTAATACGGCCAAGACGTGAGCCAGAACCTGCCAAGCGAAATTCCACAGTGCTTTTACGTGTACTCCAGCTGATCAGGCTCGATACGAGGCCTTGAAAAATACTATCACGATCAATAGGAAGATGCGCAAACACTGATGTCCGTAGTGAACATGTCCATTTTAGATTATTACATCGTGAGCAACAACAACGGCTGCTCCGACACACACTTCCCTTGCAACTACACCACATAATTACGCAACACGATCACCTCAGTAGCAATCAGTATGTGTATGATCACAATGGGATTACCAGCACAGAAACATGAGAAAACAGCAAATCCATTTGTGTAATCCTGATCAATGGACAAGTACGACAGTGGCATTAACAGGATTCGAAACTACGTGGTGATTGGTCACATTTCGAACATGAGACGTTAAGGAGGCCATTACATCAATAATAATGATTCCACTTTTGTGGAAACGGCATATCCAGAGATACATCAACCACAACTACACCTTCCATTAACACATCAGCCACAGATACATCATCCACAAGTACATCATCCATAAATACATCATCCATAAATGCATCATCAGTATTTTGTATCTGTTCCGTTTCTGCTCAATTAGATATACGTTACCTAACGCTCTGAGCAACACCTAGTCTCTCGTACAGACCATGAAGCAAATATATCCAAGAAAGCCAACACAAGTCTAGAAAATGTGGCAAGTCTAGATTTCCTCAGCTTCTGAAAATGAAGAAAGTCTCAGGGCTCCTTTTCATTATATATTTTTTTATTTTACTATGAACTTTTTTCAGTAAAATATTATCATTTCAGAGACTAGTTGTTAGTCTAAGCAACACCGTGCAGCCAGTGGAGACAGGAGCGTGGGGTAACGTGATCTGGAGGCTATATCCTCATGCTGCGGGACAATTGTCCAGCACGTCGTAAACCTCTACTCGCTCACGTTGACGTAGAACGGTGTCCACGACTGATCCCTCTAAACGTAACGTACATGCCAGGGTGTAGGAAGCTTGTCTTCCGTCAGTTCGTGGCTTGGCATTAATCAGCTGTGATCACTCTCCCCATCTACACATGTCTGGTTCTGATAGTGTCTCAGAATCAATCTGTGTGACACGCCTGAAGTACCACGCTGTCTACAGAATGTCTGGTTCTGATAGTGTCTCAGAATCAATCTGTGTGACACGCCTGAAGTACCACGCTGTCTACAGAATGTCTGGTTCTGATAGTGTCTCAGAATCAATCTGTGTGACACGCCTGAAGTACCACGCTGTCTACAGAATGTCCACCTCGGTAAAGAGGATGTTTTCTCTACACTTCAGTACTTGGCTCAGCTACCTGAAGGGCCTTGATGCTGGACAGAGGGCAGATAAAAAACAGCAGGGTAATTTGGAACACTATTCTATATTCCAGATTTCAGACGTCGATATTCAACCAGTTGCTATTATTCTGCCCTACCTCACCTTGTCTGGTGTGATATTTAATCTGTGTAAGCCCTACCTCACCTTGTCCGGTGTGATAATTAGTCTGTGTAAGCCCTACCTCACCTTGTCCAGTGTGATGTTTGGTCTGTGTAAGCCCTACCTCACCTTGTCCGGTGTGATATTTAGTCTGTGTAAGCCCTACCTCACCTTGTCCGGTGTGATATTTAGTCTGTGTAAGCCCAACCTCACCTTGTCCGGTGTGATATTTGGTCTGTCTAAGCCCTACCTCACCTTGTCCGGTGTGATATTTGGTGTGTGTAAGCTCTATCTCACCTTGTCCGGTGTGATATTTAGTATGTGTAAGCCCTACCTCACCTTGTCCGGTGTGATATTTAGTCTGTGTAAGCCCTACCTCACCTTGTCCGGTGTGATATTTAGCCCTACCTCACCATGTCCGGTGTGATATTTAGTCTGTGTAAGCCCTACCTCACCTTGTCGGTGTGATAAGTCTCTACCTCACCTTGTCCGGTGTGATATTTAGTCTGTGTAAGCCCAACCTCACCTTGTCCAGTGTGATATTTGGTCTGTCTAAGCCCTACCTCACCTTGTCTGGTGTGATATTTGGTGTGTGTAAGCTCTATCTCACCTTGTCCGGTGTGATATTTAGTCTGTGTAAGCCCTACCTCACCTTGTCCGGTGTGATATTTGGTCTGTGTAAGCTCTACCTCACCTTGTCCGGTGTGATATTTAGTCTGTGTAGGTCAGTGAGTAGGTTTTGCTTGTCAAAATAGTGCACACTTACGACTTCAACTTCTAACTATACAAGATACGAAAGCTATACTATGAACATTATATCTAAACATTTATATCCCAAGTGTATGTCATGCATTTGCAAAAGAATGTATCGACATTGCTATCACAGCGTACCTAAAATGTATTAATCGTTGATGATCGATACAGGCTATCAGAATAGTGAAGTGTCATATTTCGACCAATCAGCTACGGTGTAAGTGATATGCGCACATGTGCTCATACTGAAAATATTACCTCGGTTATTTTCAACCATACTGGATAATAAATGAAATTATGTTTGCAGCAAAATCAATTGGAGATTTTGAATCCATAACATAGATCGCACTGCAATAAAAAACCCCAGAGAACTTCAAAATTGATTGAATGAGATGTTACTGTCACAGATATATCACCTCGGTCATAGGAAGATACGATGGTGTAGTAATATATGAATTGTAAAGAAAGAAAAATGATATCAACAAGCGCTTAACCTTTTTGTGAATGTGCACTTGTCCTCTACCTGCAGCCTTCACCCCAGCACTGTCCAGTACCTGCAGCCTTCACCCCAGCACTGTCCTGTACCTGCAGCCTTCACCCCAGCACTGTCCTGTACCTGCAGCCTTCACCCCAGCACTGTCCTGTACCTGCAGCCTTCACCCCAGCACTGTCCTGTACCTGCAGCCTTCACCCCAGCACTGTCCTGTACCTGCAGCCTTCACCCCAGCACTGCCCTGTACCTGCAGCCTTCACCCCAGCACTGTCCTGTACCTGTAGCCTTCACCCAAGCACTGTCCTGTACCTGCAGCCTTCACCCAAGCACTGTCCTGTACCTGCAGCCTTCACCCCAGCACTGTCCTGTACCTGCAGCCTTCACCCAAGCACTGTCCTGTACCTGCAGCCTTCACCCCAGCACTGTCCTGTACCTGCAGCCTTCACCCCAGCACTGTCCTGTAGCCTGCAGCCTACCTCACCCCAGCACTGTCCTGTACCTGCAGCCTTCACCCAAGCACTGTCCTGTACCTGCAGCCTTCACCCCAGCACTGTCCTGTACCTGCAGCCTTCACCCCAGCACTGTCCTGTACCTGCAGCCTTCACCCCAGCACTGTCCTGTACCTGCAGCCTTCACCCCAGCACTGTCTTGTACCACCTGCAGCCTTCACCCCAGCACTGTCCTGTACCTGCAGCCTTCACCCCAGCACTGTCCTGTACCTGCAGCCTTCACCCCAGCACTGTCCTGTACCTGCAGCCTTCACCCCAGCACTGTCCTGTACCTGCAGCCTTCACCCCAGCACTGCCCTGTACCTGCAGCCTTCACCCCAGCACTAACACAGCACGGAAGCAGTTGAACGAACAGTCGGTAGTTCCGTTTTGGCGGAAATATAAAAAACCCAAACATTTATTTTCTGTTCGACGTCCAAATTACAGTCGATATGCGATGAGAAACACGGAACTAAAAAATGTAATAATAAGCTCGACGTGTTGGCAGATTAAAGTAAACCTTGGTAGTGGTTGAACTGATCAAATGAAGAGGATGCCGTGAGTTGTAGCATCTGCATCAACCTTGAAGCATGATTACTAAGTTTTATACAGCTTATACAGAACTATCTACCTTCATCAGGAACACAACTGATTAACTGACTCGTGTTGCTTGAAGCAGGTGTTCTCACGAAAATTCTGCAATGGACACCCTGGAATTTGTCATTAACCGTTTCCTTTCTTTCGTGATCGAAACTGGAGCCGATATTTGCTCAACCTGCACGCAGACGCGTTTGGTGCCTCAGCTGAAGACTGGAAGTGACTTAAATGGACTTGAAATACAACCGGCGTATATAATATTCCTGCCTCATGTGTATATTGTTCCATAACATTTACATTTCACTTTTTCTCGTCGAAGGTTGAACACTATTTTAATTACTTTATTGGCTCCGCGAAAGAAAAGGACCGTTTTGTTTTCTAAAGAAGCATGTGGCTCAGGAAGTTCTCATATTTCCGAAGCTTGGCCACTCTATATCAATGGCGGTTGAGGTGTTGGTGTCACGGACTTTAACAGTTGGTTAAATGATCGCACTGGCTCCTTCTATTGCGGCTTGAAGCTCGGGGTTTTATACTGACGTTAGTCTGCGGCTTAACCACTTGATATTGGATGATATCACTGACCCAGAACGTGGCAGAGCACGCAGTACAATGACTCACTGACTCGAGACTGGGTGCAACCTCTAGTACGTGGCAGAACAGGCAGTACAATAACTCACTGACTCGAGACTGGGTGCAACCAGTAGTACGTGGCAGAACAGGCAGTACAATAACTCACTGACTCGAGACTGGGTGACTGGACGTGGCAGCAGGCAGTCTCACTGTACGTGTGCAACCACAGTACGTGGCAGAGCGGGCAGTACAATAACTCACTGACTCGAGACTGCGTGGGGTAGCAAGAGGAGGCAGTAACTCACTGCACGTGGCAGAGCAGGCAGTACAATAACTCACTGACTCGAGACTGTGTGCAACCACTAGTACGTGGCAGAGCGGGCAGTACAATAACTCACTGACTCGAGACTGCGTGGAACCTCTAGTACGTGGCAGAGCGGGCAGTACAATAACTCACTGACTCGAGACTGCGTGGAACCAGTAGTACGTTGAAGAGGAGGCAGTACAATAACTCAGTGACTCGAGACTGGGTGCAACCAGTAGTACGTGACAGGGCGGGCAGTACAATAACTCAGTGACTCGAGACGGAGTGCAACCAGTAATACGTGACAGGGCGGGCAGTACAATAACTCACCGACTCAAGACTGGGTGCAACCAGTAATACGTGACAGGGCGGGCAGTACAATAACTCAGTGACTCGAGACTGGGTGCAACCAGTAATACGTGACAGGGCGGGCAGTACAATAACTCAGTGACTCGAGACTGGGTGCAACCAGTAATACGTGACAGGGCGGGCAGTACAATAACTCACTGACTCGAGACTGGGTGCAACCAGTAATACGTGAGAGGGCGGGCAGTACAATAACTCACCGACTCGAGACTGGGTGCAACCAGTAATACGTGACAGGGCGGGCAGCTCAATAACTCACCGACTCGAGACTGGGTGCAACCAGTAATACGTGACAAGGCGGGCAGTACAATAACTCACTGACTCGAGACTGGGTGCAACCAGTAATACGTGACAGGGCGGGCAGTACAATAACTCACCGACTCGAGACTGGGTGCAACCAGTAGTACGTGACAGGGCGGGCAGTACAATAACTCAGTGACTCGAGACTGGGTGCAACCAGTAGTACGTGAGAGGGCGGGCAGTACAGTAACTCACTGACTCGAGACTGTGTGCAACCAGTAATACGTGACAGGGCGGGCAGTACAATAACTCACTGACTCGAGACTGGGTGCAACCAGTAGTACGTGACAGGGCGGGCAGTACAATAACTCACTGACTCGAGACTGTGTGCAACCAGTAATACGTGACAGGGCGGGCAGTACAATAACTCACTGACTCGAGACTGGGTGCAACCAGTAATACGTGACAGGGCGGGCAGTACAATAACTCACTGACTCGATACTGGGTGCAACCAGTAATACGTGACAAGGCGGGCAGTTCAATAACTCACTGACTCAAGACAGGATGCAACCACTAGTACGTACAGAACGAGCGACCGCAATGAAATGTTTGATTTATTTCGTTGGGCTGAGGGTATATATTTTGTTGAGGGACAAATTCATTATTACATATCAAAGTGCACAGTTTTGTATATTCTATATACCTACATAAAAAGTGCACACAAGTAAGGCAAGGAACATCAATAACATTGCTTAGAGATATACACGAACGTAGGAAAACACACTGCGTGACGACGCTGGAAAACAAGATAAACAATTACTTCTTTGGTGAATGTTTTGAAAGCATTATGTTTGATACACCAAGTTGCAGGAATACAAGGAACTATTCCACTGTTTGAACTAGGAAAGTACCACCTGCATCATGCGAGGCTCTGTCGACTATGTCCTTCTTTTATTTGGTAGATCAATCAAAACGACACCACACAGCCTACGGCACACCAACAAAGGAAAAGGTGTCCCTAAATTTATTTATTGATTGATTCCTGTTTGCGAACTCGGAGAACAAACACGGTTTCAATCCCGTGCAAAAGTGCATATTAATGCTTGATTTAGTGAAAACATATTTATACGTATGACGGATTCTTATCAGAGTGTTTTGTCTGTTATTATAACATTGAAGACAATTCCGACCAGTGAGTCAGAGGTTTCGCAGTATGTTAAGCCGTCTTTGAATCTAAATTTACACTTTTGTGTCACGGATTGGATGCCACTCATGCCGGAGTGGGGTCTTCCCACTTACCCAACTCCTATTGTTTCAGTAGAAGAAATCACTGGGATGTGATAATCCCCTTTAATCCCTTATTTGGTTCCCTGTGAAATAGTATCCGGGGCCAAATGGGATAAAATGCTACTACGTTTGATTCAATGTTTGTCTGTATTTATTAATCATATATATACAAGTTATCCATTTATACAACTTAATACAACATCATATCACATATTATACATCAATATTTCACAGCACACCTTTCACACTTAATTACCAGTTAAATGTGATACTGGGTCTCTTGTACAACTCCAAGGCATGGCTCAGTGCAACTTCTCTTCCTAGGTGGAGGTCTGGCACCGTTTCTTAGCTGAAGAACACATGCCTCCACCCAGCCTTGTTCCTTCTTTAAAAAGACAATGGCCTTAATGTCGGGGTGGAAAAAACAGTCCTTCGTCTGGTCTTGATACTGAGTCCCTAGTGTGGTGATCTACCTTCAGTTGTTGACAATCTGTGGCCTGTTTTTATATTGTATTGTCCAAATAGTGCTATTAGTTTTAACTTTCCACATTAGATTTAATTGTAATTGTGTTATTCTAGTTGTTTTACTGTCCTTTGACGACAGGGTTATATAATATACACATATTCCATTTCAATATCAAACATGTTCTCGTCACGATATGGCCGAAATATTGCCGATGTGACGTTAAATATTAACTCACTCACTCTTGATACTGAACTTACAGCCCTTGTAGACCAAGTACTGACCGCCGTGTCCATTGGATAAGAAACAAGTGTTTACGTGAAAGTTTGCCATAGTGCAATGGAGAAACAAGGAAATCTCCATACTTTATAATACTTGTCGGTGGCATAGTTCAATTAATTAAAATTCAATTTGTAGCAAATGATATGAATATGGTTTATATAGTTTATCTTGTGAAATATGTTAACCGGTGGTCATGAGGTTGCTCTGATCGGCCCTGATTAGAGTGCTGGGTGAACTTATGTCACAACCATAGCAGGGGTAACAAATTCACCCTGCACAATCACTGACCCGTAACTTTTAATCTCTTTTAATCCCCCCAGCAAGTTGGGTAAGTGGGAATGAGCCGTCGGAGTTGGGGCAAGGTAAATTGCAAACATCACAAGACATCTGGTCACCTTCGAACGTCATGATATCAATCATTAAGTTTATATTTGTTTCTGTTAGTCTGCATAATGCTCCCTATAGCCGTGCACGTTTCACTAGCATCTATCACACACAGGTTCTAATAATATATCCTACATGCACGTGCATGTTCTTTTCTGCCGGTTTAGTTCATATCCCTGCACGAATGCGAAAGGGGTTGGGTGATGAGGGTGGGGATGGGGTGATGAGGGTGGGGATGGGATGGGGTGGGTTTTGAGCATCAGTGATGGTCTTCACACATTGTGCTTACAGGTACCGAGCCCCCTTTCCAAACATGACAGATTATAGCACACAGCTACCCGCTCCCACTCCCACTACACTCCACACGTGTTCATAATACGTCATATGTCTTATTGCAGAAAAATACATACACTTCTCAGCTATTAGCCTATTGGTCCCATCGGCCCTCTTGTGTAACGGTGGCTCCATCTTGTGGACAGAGCGGAACATCCGTGGCTCCATCTTGTGGGCAGAGAGCGGAACATCCGTGGCTCCATCTTGTGGAAAGAGCGGAAGATCGGTGGCTCCATCAACGGCATGCCGAGTTAAGGTGTATGTGATGTAATCCTGATTGATCGGCATTGCTGGTGTTTGTAAGTAACAGTAAAGGCAAGACATTTGATCTTGAAGAGACTAGGACATGTTATGTGCTTACGTGGGAATCTAAACCTATACAACAGAATGATCACGGTGTCATCGATATACTATCTTGGCTTGTCGTTGTAGCCCTGCCTGGAGCCCGTCATTGTGGGGTAAAACAACGGCCGGTTGGCTGGAGCCCGTCATTGAGGGGTAACACAACGGCCGGATGGCTGAAGCCCGTCATTGAGGGGTAAAACAACGGCCGGTTGGCTGGAGCCCGTCATTGAAGGGTAACACAACGGCCGGTTGGCTGAAGCCCGTCATTGAGGGGTAACACAACGGCCGGTTGGCTGAAGCCCGTCATTGAGGGGTAACACAACGGCCGGTTGGCTGAAGCCCGTCATTGAGGTGTAAAACAACGGCCGGTTGGCTGAAGCCCGTCATTGAGGGGTAACACAACGGCCGGTTGGCTGAAGCCCGTCATTGAGGGGTAAAACAACGGCCGGTTGGCTGAAGCCCGTCATTGAGGGATAACACAACGGCCGGTTGGCTGAAGCCCGTCATTGAGGGGTAACACAACGGCCGGTTGGCTGGAGCCCGTCATTGAGGGGGTAAAACAACGGTCGGTTGGCTGGAGCCCGTCATTGATGGGTAACACAACGGCCGGTTGGCTGAAGCCCGTCATTGAGGGTAAAACAACGGCCGGTTGGCTGTAAAACAACGGCCGGTTGGCTGAAGCCCGTCATTGAGGGATAACACAACGGCCGGTTGGCTGAAGCCCGTCATTGAGGGGTAACACAACGGCCGGTTGGCTGGAGCCCGTCATTGAGGGGTAAAACAACGGTCGGTTGGCTGGAGCCCGTCATTGAGGGGTAAAACAACGGCCGGTTGGCTGGAGCCCGTCATTGAGGGGTAAAACAACGTCCGGTCGGCTGGAGCCCGTCATTGAGGGGTAAAACAACGTCCGGTCGGCTGGAGCCCGTCATTGAGGGGTAAAACAACGGCCGGTTGGCTGGAGCCCGTCATTGAGGGGTAAAACAACGGCCGGTTGGCTGGAGCCCGTCATTGAGGGGGTAAAACAACGGCCGGTTGGCTGGAGTCAGCATACTGAAGTGAGTATCCATGTTACAGCGTGGCGTGATATCTCAGTGTCTTCCACTGATACCACACACTGGACTGATACACCAAGACACACACACACTCATCACACTCATCCACTTTATCTCCCATCAAGTCATCAAGTGTCCTACGCTTTCATCATAATCACACTAGAGTTCAATCAGTCATTCTGTCTGGACAGATCCTTTGAACATATCTGTTAACTCTCCCTTTCCACGGAGCCACATTATCACTGCATGTGGATTTACATATGTTTGCCGGCAGTAGCCACGCTTCCCTGGGGTACACACTTTCCCACTGACTTAGTGTTACCTCTCTACGACGCCAGCAATAACACAGCTCCTTCCGACTGTGCATTCATTGAGCTATTTACCATCAACACAGTCGTGACAGATCCTATCTAGACCATCCCATCTCATCCCATGCTAACTTGTCAATCGTCGATAAAGTACGATAATTTTCGGTAAAAAGATAATGTTAAAATAAACGTTAGTGTTTTTTCTGTCTGCGGCTGTAACGTTTCACAATGGCTGCCCGCTTTACATTCCACGTGAAATCCGTGGTTTTATTTCACGTCGTTTGTGCCTCGTTATAGATTCATCGCCTCGTTAATAAGCACTCACAGTGTTCCCTTCATGTTGTGTGTTAAATAAACTTACAATTGTTCAGCATATGCGTAACTTAGGAGATTCATTTACTGTAACGTTACATAATGTGTTCACCGGTCCACCCACACAACAATAACGTGACTTCATCTAACCTGTTCACCGAGGCACCGACACAACAATAAAGTCACGTCATCTACATCTGTTCACACATCAATAACGTCACATCATCTACATCTGTTCACACATCAATAACGTCACATCATCTACATCTGTTCACACATCAATAACGTCACATCATCTACATCTGTTCACACATCAATAACGTCACATCTACATCTGTTCACACATCAATAACGTCACATCATCTACATCTGTTCACACATCAATAACGTCACATCATCTACATCTTTTCAATTCCACCCACACAACAATAACGTCACATCATCTACATCTGTTCACACATCAATAACGTCACATCATCTACATCTGTTCACACACAATAACATCAATAACGTCACACATCACATACATCTTTTCAATTCCACCCACACAACAATAACGTCACATCATCTACATCTGTTCACACATCAATAACATCTACATGTTCACACATCAATAACATCATCATCTACATCTGTTCACATCAATAACGTCCATCACACACACATCTGTCACATCATCTGTTCACATCATCAATAACGTCACATCATCTACATCTGTTCACACATCAATAACGTTCACAACGTCACATCATCTGTTACATCTTTTCAATTCTACATCTGTTCACACACAATAACGTCACATCATCTACATCTGTTCACACAACAATAACGCCGCATCATCTACATCTGTTCACACACCAATAACGGTACATCATCTACATCTGTTCACACATCAATAACGCCGCATCATCGAAATCTGTTCATGCATCAATAACGTCACATGATCTACATCTGTTCACACAACAATAACGTAACATCACCTACAACTGTTCACACAACATTACGTCACATAATCTAGATCTGTTCACACATCAATAAACTCACATCATCTACATCTGATCACACAACACTACGTCACATAATCTATAATCTATATCTGTTCACACATCTATAACGTCACAGGATCGAAATCTGTTCACACATCAATAACGTCACATGATCTACATCTGTTCACACATCAATAACGTCACATCATCTACATCTGTTCACACATCAATAACGTCACATCATCTACATCTGTTCACACATCAATAACGTCACATGATCTACATCTTTTCAATTCCACCCACACAACAATAACGTCACATCATTAATACACATCTGTTCACACATCAATAACGTCACATCATCTACATCTGTTCACACATCAATAACGTCACATGATCCACATCTGTTCACACATCAATAACGTCACATCATCTACACCTGTTCACACATCAATAACGTCACATCATCTACATCTGTTCACACATCAATAACGTCACATCATCTACATCTGTTCACACATCAATAACGTCACATCATCTACATCTGTTCACACACACATCAATAACGTCACATGATCTACATCTGACAATAACGTCTGATCGACATCTGTTCACACATCAATAACGTCACATGATCTACATCTGTTCACACATCAATAACTCACATCATCTACATCTGTTCACACAACAATAACGTCACATGATCTACATCTGTTTACACAACAATAACGTCACATGATCTACATCTGTTCACACATCAATAACGTCACATGATCTACATCTGTTCACACACCAATAACGTCACATCATCTACATCTGTTCACCACGTCGGTGTAGCCAACAACAATGGACTCAACCACGTCGGTGTTCCCAACAACAATGGACTGTACCACGTCGGTGTTCCCAACAACAATGGACTGTACCACGTCGGTGTTCCCAACAACAATGGACTGTACCACGTCGGTGTTCCCAACAACAATGGACTGTACCACGTCGGTGTGCCCAACAACAATGGACTGTACCACGTCGGTGTTCCCAACAACAATGGACTGTACCACGTCGGTGGACAACAATGGACACGTCACGTGGTGTTTCCAACAACAATGGACTGTACCACGTCGGTGTTCCCAACAACAATGGACTGTACCACGTCGGTGTTCCCAACAACAATGGACTGTACCACGTCGGTGTTCCCAACAACAATGGACTGTACCACGTCGGTGTTCCCAACAACAATGGACTCGGTGTACAACAATGGACCACGTCGGTGTTCCCAACAACAATGGACTGTACCACGTCGGTGTTTCCAACAACAATGGACTGTACCACGTCGGTGTTCCCAACAACAATGGACTGTACCACGTCGGTGTTGTACCACGTCGGTGTTTCCAACAACAATGGACTGTACCACGTCGGTGTTTCCAACAACAATGGACTGTACCACGTCGGTGTTTCCAACAACAATGGACTGTACCACGTCGGTGTTCCCAACAACAATGGACTGTACCACGTCGGTGTTTCCACCAACAATGGACTGTACCACGTCGGTGTTCCCAACAACAATGGACTGTACCACGTCGGTGTTTCCCAACAACAATGGACTGTATCACGTCGGTGTTCCCAACAACAATGGACTGTACCACGTCGGTGTTTCCAACAACAATGGACTGTACCACGTCGGTGTTCCCAACAACAATGGACTGTACCACGTCGGTGTTCCCAACAACAATGGACTGTACCACGTCGGTGTTCCCAACAACAATGGACTGTACCACAATGGTCACGTCGGTGTTCCCAACAACAATGGACTGTACCACGTCGGTGTTCCCAACAATGGAACAATGGACAACAATACCACGTCGGTGTTCCCAACAACAATGGACTGTACCACGTCGGTGTTCCCAACAACAATGGACTGTACCACGTCGGTGTTCCCAACAACAATGGACTGTACCACGTCGGTGTTCCCAACAACAATGGACTGTACCACGTCGGTGTTCCCAACAACAATGGACTGTACCACGTCGGTGTTCCCAACAACAATGGACTGTACCACGTCGGTGTTCCCAACAACAATGGACTGTACCACGTCGGTGTTCCCAACAACAATGGACTGTACCACGTCGGTGTTCCCAACAACAATGGACTGTACCACGTCGGTGTTCCAACAACAATGGACTGTACCACGTCGGTGTTCCCAACAACAATGGACTGTACCACGTCGGTGTTCCCAACAACAATGGACTGTACCACGTCGGTGTTCCCAACAACAATGGACTGTACCACGTCGGTGTTCCCAACAACAATGGACTGACGTCGGTGTACCACGTCGGTGTTCCCAACAACAATGGACTGTACCACGTCGGTGTTCCCAACAACAATGGACTGTACCACGTCGGTGTTCCCCAACGTCGGTGTTCAACAATGGACTGTACCACGTCGGTGTTCCCAACAACAATGGACTGTACCACGTCGGTGTTCCCAACAACAATGGACTGTACCACGTCGGTGTTCCCAACAACAATGGACGTACCACGTGTTCCCAACAACAATGGACTGTACCACGTCGGTGTTTCCAACAACAATGGACTGTACCACGTCGGTGTTCCCAACAACAATGGACTGTACCACGTCGGTGTTCCCAACAACAATGGACTGTACCACGTCGGTGTTCCCAACAACAATGGACTGGACCACGTCGGTGTTCCCAACAACAATGGACTGTACCACGTCGGTGTTCCCAACAACAATGGACTGTACCACGTCGGTGTCCCAACAACAATGGAACAACACAATGGACTGTACCACGTCGGTGTTCCCAACAACAATGGACTGTACCACGTCGGTGTTCCCAACAACAATGGACTGTACCACGTCGGTGTTCCCAACAACAATGGACTGTACCACGTCGGTGTTCCCAACAACAATGGACTGTACCACGTCGGTGCTCCCAACAACAATGGACTATACCACGTCTATCCCAAACACTAACCAACCTCGATTAGCCGCTGAAAAAGATGCCTTCATGTACAGCTGGCTGTATCTGTCAGACTCGACGGAACCAGCTTTAAACACCCAGCAATCAATGTTCTAATAGATCATGTATCCATTCAAGTTGCAATAAATGAAACTGTCTGATGTAACCAAGCCAGCAGAACACAACCCTCAGTATCGATATTCCACAACAAGGAACATGTTGCTGTTTGTCCGTTGCTGTAATTTAGAGTTGTAAATCTGGTTCGAACGGCCGTCGTTTGCTTGTGATCTCCGATATCAAAACAAAAACAGATTGCCACCGTTCGCCTCAAAGAACCAAAATAATCTTCCATGCAGCTGGTATGTAGAATAATGTGTTCAGGTGATGTCTGCAGCTCGCCATCTACAGTCTCTGGTAGCTCCTGTCTGACTGCTTCTTGCTGTTATGTGCTGACTCAGCGAAGTCATCGCCATTACCTTTCATTCTTCATTAGAAGAGACATAGTGTCTGAAAACCGCTCCTAGATTCTTCGTGTATTGTGTCTACTGAATACTATGAGTGATGCTGTGTAGATAGTGTCTGAATACTGCGTGTAATACTGTGTTTCAAGTGTCTGAATGTTGTGTGTATTGTGTACATAATGTGTATATAGTGACCACTGAATACTATGTGTATATACTGTGTGTATAGTGTCTGCTGAATACTGTGTGCATTAAATTACTATGTATATAGTGTCTGGATACTGTGTGTACATACTGTGTGTATAGTACCCTCTGAATACTGTGTGTACATACTGTGTGCATAGTGTCCTCTGAATACTATGTGTACATACTGTGTGTATAGTGTCATCTGGAAAGTGTGCGTACATACTGTGTGTATAGTTCCCTCTGAATACTGTGTGTACATACTGTGTGTATAGTGTCCCCTGAACACTGTGTGTACATACTGTGTGTATAGTGTCCTCTGGAAAGTGTGTGTACATACTGTGTGTATAGTGCCCTCTGAACACAGTGTGTACATACTGTTTGTATAGTGTCCTCTGGAGACTGTGTGTACATACTGTGTGTATAGTGCCCTCTGAATACTGTGTGTACATACTGTGTGTATAGTGCCCTCTGAAAACTGTGTGTACATACTGCGTGTATAGTGTCCTCTGAATACTGTGTGTACATACTGTGTGTATAGTGTCCTCTGAAAACTGTGTGTACATACTGTGTGTATAGTGCCCTCTGAATACTGTGTGTACACACTGTGTGTATAGTGTCCTCTGAACACTGTGTGTACATACTGTGTGTATAGTGTCCCCTGAACACTGTGTGTACATACTGTGTCAGTATAGTGCCCTCTGAACACTGTGTGTACATACTGTGTGTATAGTGTCCTCTGAATAAAGTGTGTACACACTGTGTGTATAGTGTCCTCTGAATACAGTGTGTACACACTGTGTTTATAGTGTCCTCTGGAAAGTGTGTCTACATACTGTGTGTATAGTGTCCTCTGGAGACTGTGTGTACATACTGTTTATATAGTGTCCTCTGTATACTGTGTGTACATACTGTGTGTATATTGTCCTCTGAATACTGTGTGTACATACTGTGTTTATAGTGTCCTCTGGAAAGTGTGTGTACATACTGTGTGTATAGTGTCCTCTGGAGACTGTGTGTACATACTGTTTGTATAGTGTCCTCTGTATACTGTGTGTACATACTGTGTGTATAGTGTCCTCTGAACACTGTGTGTACATACTGTGTGTATAGTGTCCTCTGAACACTGTGTGTACATACTGTGTGTATAGTGTCCTCTGAATACTGTGTGTACATACTGTGTGTATAGTGCCCTCTGAACACTGTGTGTACATACTGTGTGTATAGTGCCCTCTGAGTACTGTGTGTACACACTGCGTATATATTGTGTGTAGAACCTTATCTGAATGTTGCATTACAGAGGGCTTGATGCTGATATTCAATGTGGGTCATCGTGTACAGACCAGGTCCACATTAGGTAGTCCGGATAACCAGATCACCCTGCAAAGTCTACATCGAGTCACCTGAGAATAAGAAAGCGTGGTTACATGAGGAACTAGGACATCTGATTCGGTAGTTTCCGGAGATGAATCAAATGATGGTTGTTGGTCTACATCGAGATAACGTCAAGGCAATGGGGATGTGCATCCATCCTCGTGTGTCAATGGACAAGTATCGTGTAAGCAGCAACACCTGCATGCATTGAGCGCTGTGGACGTGATATCTGCAACCTGGATGTCAGCATGAGAGTCAGAAATAGTATTTCGATCAATATTGAACTATTTAACGCATTCAAGGTTTTTTAAAAATGGGAAAATGTAGACTGTCAGTTTCAGACCAAAATACATTGGATTAAAGAAATGCGGTTGTATAAATCGAGGTTTGTAGGACCTTGTATGATGATAGCTTTAAATGTAGACCTTTGTTTGTTCAGGATACAAAGCACTTGCATATATCTCCCTTTCCTCTGAGCTATGCCTTAATTCTGTTTCATATCCATTCTGATTATATCCAAGAGAAAAAATATTACATTATCATCCATCACAAACACACGTGTAATGCTGGCGTTGTTCGCCAAACACGTCCATTGTGACATGTGTAACGCTGTAGCCACTTGTCGTTACCTGAACATTGCGAACCTCTTCACAAACGCCGGATATCGCCACTGATAATTCTATGACTACATTGTTTCAGCTCTCTTTTACCTTTTCCATCGGAATCTTTTATTGAAAGACAACCAAGAGTGATTAAGTTCCAGCTCTTAGTTTATACTGTCAGTGTGAGGAAGTGTGTTCCCCCTTGCGTCCATCTACACCGCTATCAACATACTTCATGATTCAGTGACGACACAATCCACCAACATAAGTCAGACCATGTTTTAGATTATGGCTATATAGTCTTTAAATGCTACAATAAACACAGGAATGTTTTACTGAAGTTGTGATAAATGTAAGGCTTTGAATATAATGGATACTTATAACTGTATTGATTTTATCTTGTATTGGATACACGTATATATGTATTTGTTCTGATTAAACCCTCACGGGGCGGACTATTACCAGACAAAAGTCTTCAGTTGAATACTAACTCCCTATGCCTGTAGTGTTTGGTATTCAGTGTATTAGTCGATGTGATATTCCACAACTGTGATTCGTCACTCAATGTGTCACTGAAGATGTGAGGTGGAGAAACACAAGACCGTCAGCTTGTCATCACGTGACTTTAATTTGCAGATAGCACAGGAAGATTGGACAGTGAATGAACCGAAATGCTACATTTTAATTACAAGATTACCGAGGTGTTCATCCTGCGTTGAGCTGGAGTAAGCGATTGCTGAGGTAACTCTTACACAGTACTATTGGTTGGGTATTGGATTGAGATGAATGTGAATCGTGTTGTCAGGTTCACTGGCTTGGTTGAAATAATCACATCGTGCTCATGGGATCAGTCACTGTATTGCTTGGTCCAGACTTGGGTTGGAGGCTCTTGTCATAAAACATGAATATTGCTCAATGTTAAACAAAACAACAACAACATACAACATATACAACAAATGAGGTATTTGTGTTTGTGGCTCCGTATGTGTAGTCTTTCACCGAGCCTTCCCGTTTCCAGTTGATTTCATGTTGCTATAAAACTGCTTGGCTGAGATATGAGTTTTAAGAATTTCTAGTTATTCCAGTCGCAAACATTACCGCACAATTTATTCTTCAATAACGTTAAGAAAACCAATTGATTAAACATAAACATTTTATTGAAAAAGGAAATGTCCAACAGAATGACATATAAAGTAAGAGATTACACCTACCATGAAACATTGTAACTTGTGTGATAATTTTCTGTATTATTTGACGAACAAAGACTTTTATATATGATCTACCCGAGGCCGAGATGCCTGAACATATCAAACCAAGTTGGTAATTAGACTGTCTTCCTGACATGCCCCTTGGATTAAACATACTCTCTATCATCGCTCACGTCTCCAATACGACATGGACATGGACGACAATCCATATATGGAAATCACTGGTCTGGCATGACAATGCTGCGCTTATAATTTTGGACTACAAGCTAGTATCCTGTATCTGAATATTGAGTTTCCTAGGTTGTGTGTTGGCGAACCTGGTGATATTCACTGATGTCATTGTGTCTTCGTGCAGGGAGATAACACACATGAGAGACTTGTGAAAGACAACAGAATGAGGTGGGTCTTTTGTTGTAAGCTTGGGCGCGTGCGGAGTTCACGCATGCGCACATCACAGAACCGTTTATTCTTCAGGGGCAACTCTCTTCTCGCCATTGAAGGTGCTCTTCCAGTCTTGCAGCCCGTTCGTGAAGAACCGCTGGTAGTTTCCAAATCTGTCTGGGAATCCAGACAACTGCCTCTTCCCTCGACCGCCATCAAACACGCTGCCCCAGTCCAGGAACTTGCCGCCATCTTGCAGGTAACGACCAAACGACAGGTCGTTGGACCCCAGCTGTCGCTTGACCATCCATTCGTACCATTTCTGGTACCGTTGGTCATTGTTTTGACCATCCCCAAACGACTGGGCATTCTTGCCCATCCCCATTCCGCTGACACAGACACACAGGGTTGCCACGGCAACGACAGTAAACGCCATCCAGGAATTCTGCATTGTCAGGATCTGTCAAAGACAGGAGAAATATTCTGAGTTATTTTGCATGAGTGAGTGAATTACAAGTCAACGTCACAAAGCCATATTTAATGTGTGCTGCATTAAACAAGTTTTGAATGATTATGCTGAAAATATGAAATATGAAAATATTTTATTGGCAAGCGTTGACAGACAGAAAACTGAATCACAATGAAATGAAATATATTAAACTTTTGATTAGTGTTTACTGTTTGGGATTGCTCTGTATATCAGCGGTCTGTACATGATAAAGTCATGACCAGATAATCGACTCAATTTGGATACCATGACATGATTCAGCCAAGTCAGCGAGTCTGCCACCTCTACACTAATGATTGTGCAAGCTCGAATTCAACCTGTTCAACTGTAAAGTTCGCAGATGATGCAGCAACTGTCGGCAAACTGAACGACACTGATTCTGAAGAACTGTATAAAGAGGACATTAATCATTTTACGACTTGGTGTGCAGAAAACCACTTACTCTTAAATGTCACAAAAACAAAGGAACTGATAATTGACTTTCGGAGTAAACCCACAGAAATGCTTCCAGTGATAATCAACAGTGAATGTGTTGAGACAGTGTCGGAGTATAAGTATCTGGGAACCTTCATTGACTCTAAGCTGAACTGGAACTCTAACACTGAAGCCCTATACAAAAAGTGTCAACAACGTCTTCATCTCATGCGTAAACTGAGATCTTTTAATGTTAAGCCATATGTGATGTCATCTTTTTATGCAGCATTTATTCAGAGTATTTAACATTTTCCTTCCAGTGTTGGTACGGGTCTCTCTCAGTTCATCTCAAATCTAAAATAGACAAAATTGTTAACACTGCAAGTAAAATCGCACGAGTCAGATTTGAATGTTTATCATCAATATATGAGCAGCAAATCGTGAATCAAGCTGTCAAAATCATAACTGACCGTACTCACTACTTAAATTCGGAATACAACCCCCATCCCTTCAGGCTGCCGCTAGAAAGTTCCAATTGTGAAAACTAAGAGAGCCCGTACATCCTGTATTCCAAGTACATGTACCATATCTCTATTAAACAAATGTGAAGATACCTAAATCAAAGAATTTATGTAAATATGTTTGGTATCTCTTTAATGTGTCAGTAGCTCTGCTGATGTAACACAAATTCCTGAAAAGGCATTAAAGTATTATTCTATTCTATTCTTTTCTATTCTATCACATGCACATCATCTCGAATTAAATGACGCCTTACTCAGTTATATAAAAATCCAGTCTCCAAGCTCGCTGCTGCTACATAACTACTGAAAATAGCATGACAAGTCTGCTAACCAGGGCGGCAACTTTCGACTTCTTATAAGGCATTTCATTGGTCGGTCAAAGTTCTGAAATGGGATGTCCTAAGATCTGCCGTGTAGCGAACACTAAGGTCTGATCTAAACGAGGTATAGATAGACAGAGCTTTTGGGCTCAAGCATATACTCTTGGCTTGCTACCTGTATATTAAAGAATTCTATTTTGCCCATCCATCAATTGATAATTTTTCTTCTCTATGGAATTGTTCAAATGAAATTACAATTCAAAATGTTGCGTTTTTTATTTATCAAGCCATGAAGATAAGAAGAATGTTTATATGAAATGTACTAAAGATTGATTAATCACGAAATAGTGGAGGCGGAGAAGTTGAGAGTGTCTCAGATTTTGCGTTGATGTTGTTCAGGTGGCGTCCAAAGTTTTCCCATTCAAGAGCATGTGAAGGACAACCACGGGTTCAAGTAAAGTATATGAAGACGTGATATCTGCATTCTTAGTTACTCATACTTGGAATGATGATATAATTCAATTTGTTCCCTTCCTTATTGAATAATTCCTGTCCCGACAAGCAATGTTGTTCGCCGGACAGATACGGAAGTGCGCGCATCTTAATTGGATGAAGCTATCAACACTATGCGCTGGTTGCACGTATGACGCACGTACCTGCGTTAGTTAATTACACATATATACGTGTTATAGATATCTTGTGTTGGATTTAGATCCAATGTTGTTGTGCTATAATCCACAGATCCACCATAACCTGTAACAACTTCCCATGTGAAATGAGCTGGCCACAACGCAGGGTTATTGGTCCTTCGTATAAATATATTTTTTAAAAAGCAGTAGAATAATACTCTATTAATATATTTCATTTTGAACAGTCTACATACGCGATGACGACGACACAGTAAGTGAGTGAGTGTATTTTTACGCCGCACTCAACAATATTCCAGCTATATGGCGGCGGTCTGTAAATAATCGAGTCTGGACCAGACAATCCAGTGATCAACAGCATGAGCATCGATCTGCGCAAATGGGAACCGATGACATGTGTCAACCAAGTCAGCGAGCCTGACCACCCGATCCCGTTAGTCGCCTCTTACTACGACACAGTGGGAACATTTGATACAAATACTGTATGTGATTAATATGTTTAAAATTGACTTTTATTTGAAATTTCCAAGTTTAAGGGGGCATTGTTGTTTCAGATGCTGGGGCAGCAAGTGATTTTCATGTCGTCGACCAACAGAAACTGCATGAAAACATTTATTCTAAGTATTTGTGGCATGTCAAAGGCTTTGATCGGGAACCATGAAATACCCAGTTATTAAGTATAATGTCGTCGTCTGCAAAAACAATATAACTTGTATAAACTGATAGTGAGACTGGCGAAGGAACTAAATTCAATAAACTTTCCATGCGAGAGACAGAACAAGCAACAATAAAAGAATTGTCTTTAAACAGGAAATCGTTAAAAAATGAATTAAAGTTTTTACTTTGGGTTTTTTGTAAACATAATTTCTGCCGAGGTTATCTGGTTCCAGCTTCATTATCGACCACTCTCTACAGCCGCACTAAAACAACAGGATCGTTTTGCTTCAGTCAATCAGTGCTAAAGTTCTTCTCCTACATCTCCAGCTGTGTTGGTCTGGGGACAGGGAAATATATCTATCAGTAAAGATATCTACTGAACAATACAAAACTGTGAGTTGGGGAATCTACCAGTCGAGCAGGATATGTTTCCTCTTTTCCTGAACACCTGGTGTCTCCACTGATTGTAGCCACTCCATCACGTAATTGCCATTTCTAGTTTGCCTGTCACGCCCAGTGTTGGCTCCCAGCTTTTATAATAAAACTATGAAACGTTTTGGCGATGTTCAATTTTCCGACGAAACAATTTCCGTTTGGGCGTAAACGGGAAATGTGAGTGATCCAATCGACAATGACACGGATAATAACATGTATCTGTGGGACTAATGAACCAATATTTTGTCCATCAAATTTGAATGTTTAAGGAAAGGTGGACCTCCTTGGACAAGGAAGTCATTAACATGGCAGAAAACTAGAATTCTGACGTTTCCCCATTGTATAGGGTAGAGGTCGGAGGACAATACAGGAGGACAATAAACTCTTGACATGGCTAACACTTTCAGTTGGTAAATGTGACTTCCGTTACTATTGTGGGAGTCATTGTACAACCATTGAATACCTTCCTTGCTGCTTGTTGTGTCTCCACCATTGGGGCGACCACCAAGTTAATGCACGTTACGAGTGAGTGAGTGAGTGAGGTTTTACGCCGCTTTTAGCAATATTCCACACCGGAAATGGGTTTCATAGCACCCATCTGGGGAATCAAAGGGCCTTCGTCGTTACGAGAGAAGGCTTTAAACATGTCAACAGATTATGTTTTATTCAGTGGAACAATGACAAAATAGAATATGTAACATTCGACATGTTACTTTATCCCGACAATGACCAGTGAGCATATTACTAACAAATCCAACATTTGAGTGCTCACTATCATTCTGTTGCACTGGGATAAATAACAGACGTCCTCATTGAAACAAAACTTTAAAAAAAGATAGATTTAGGCATATTTGATTCCAGTGAGTACACTAGTGAATTGTAACAGCCCTACTTGACATAGGCGCAGATCGAGGCCTGCTTGGCATTTCGAGAAAATTAAATCAAATGAGTATAAACTGATTGAGATCTTTTCCAAGTCTTGGCACGGCAGATGGTTGATAGCATGAGCGCCAAACACTGCCATGTGGACACGTGACACACCATAAATCGGTGTGGCCAATCAATCAACATTTTAATCTCGAATATCGACAACCATGCGGTTCTAGGAGCGTCTGTCAGTAAGAAGCAAGACATCATGCAGGGTGAGTGCTGTCTATGGACGAACATGCATTATCCAACTGAAAACCCAGACTGAGAGTATCTGTACAATGTGGTAATTGAGCCCCAGCGAGAGACCTAACACCCACGGAGTTACGACAGATGACACTGGTCAAACAATGGGCTTTCCTATGGTTCCCGTGGGTACGCAGTGGGATCGACCCGATACACGCACGTGTCTACAGTCATGCTTACACTGGATCAAACATACACTTATCGTTAGATCACGCCTTCACAGTAAATCAAATAGTATGTGTAAACACTGTATGAGTGGATCAGTAACGCACATTTATAACCGCGAACACAGGTTGTAGATTCACAGATTTCGTATGATTAGGGAAATGGTTTGGTTCCAAATGCTATGAGCAATTGTGAAATCAGAGGGTGTGTACTATTCACGAATATTCAACAAACAGGTAATGTCCGTGGCCGGATCTGCTTACACAGGAATCTGTGTAGCACAGTGGTACAGTCGACCGTCAAGACCAACAACTGGGTTCGATGCCCACCAGGGTGCATCATGCGGCATCTGCATAGTGATATGTCTCTAGTATCTGTATACACACTCACTCACTCACTCTACCGCTTCATTTGGAAATAACTTGTTCTATATTTCTGTTGTTTTTAGTTGGGTACTTCCACGTTTCTTGGTAATTCAGGTTGGAAACATTGTTGGAGCAGACGATTGCGCGGATCATTCACTCACTCACTGTTAGAGAATGCAGTGGTTGTTATCGTGGTGGTTATAATTAGTACACATGGTCAAGTGCGACAATGACGTGTACTAATTGTGATGGCCGATCTCCAGGTTTACATTCTTCCTATCATAAACAACTCTTAGCAGTATGTTCGATTATCTGCAATTCAGAAAGGTGATAATTTCAGGTGATAATTACCCGCAATTACCCTCGTGCAGTCTTTGGTCTCCTGCTGATTTAACAACACGGCCAGGGTGTGACAACAGTTGGCCACATTTGATTTATCTATTTCCAGGTTAATGTACACGAGTTGAACACTGTTGTCGATGTTATTCCGTCCCACGGTAGTAAGGTGCATTAACATCACACATTGTGTCATTCTAAGTGGCGTTTGATATCTCCCAAAAGCACTCTCAAGGGCCGTAAATGTTCGCGATCTCATTCCTGGGGAGTGAGTGAGTGAGTGAAATGGTTTTAACTCGGCATTGATCACTGTAGTAGCTGAATAATGGAGTGTCAGCTTCAAGGATGTCGCCAGTTATAGAAACTTGAACCACCTTGGTTAATAGCAAACAAGTATCCTAATTCCTCGTTATAACATGTCTGTGTGACCTAACAAGATGGTTATTCCATACTGATCTATTTGTCGTAGGCGATATAACACATATACCACAGAGTATCACACAACTATAGTAATGATCATCATGTGTTGGTCAGATCCAGCTTTCAAGTGTATACTGGAAGTTCCAGACAGTTTGGATACCAGTGATGCCGGAGCTCACTTTCCAGAGGTGTTATATAATGATAATTATATAGTTATGTATATTTCAATATTCCTGTGCTGATCCATGCGTTTACCTTATACCAGGGTATCGACTGTAGGCAACACACGCAACACATATTTAAACAAGCACATGAAGTAATGGCTGATGGGAGCCTTCGTGTGTCCTGGTAGCCCACGAAATACAACACATGTGTCTCTATGGAAGGTAATCGGTTTACGACAATGCGAAAAATGCGTTATTTCCTCGCAAAACATTTACTCTGTACCTGATCACAGGTTAGAAAAATAGGCTGGGCGATGGCGGTTTGACCCATGTGTTTATGTCAACCATTTACGTGGAGGAGATCATCCCAGATCGGTCACAACACTGTGTGGTCTTTACGCAAGACTGAATCAGCAGGCAGCGTAATGGACGTCTTAGCTTCCAGACTGTGACAGGGCTGAGTGACGGTGTCACCGACGGCGATGACGGCGCTACGTTGTTGTGGAGTCATGTATCCGCTTTGATCTCACTGGCATTGTGAGAATGTGTGTGCACGTCAGTGTCAACGTCAGTGTTTAACGGCCATGACGCTAAACTGTTTGGACACCGAAGTGTCACGTGTTAAGTGGATTACTCCCTGGAAGATGAACTAAGTCACTCGTGAAACAACATGTCCAGGAAGCGATGGTAGTTACTGATGCCGGAGTCAAGTCAGTGCTGTCAGGTTCACTTTGATCCATGATCACCGACAACGGTTTCCGACAACGTGATCGTTTTGAACGTCACCGTGTGGATGCATGGCCCCAGGGACACTTGATTGTCGTAGTAGTGAACCCCATAATCTGACATAGAGAAGATCTCAATAGGGGATGTTGGATTCGAACCCATGAGGATGCGACAGCAAAGGGATGTAATTGAGAATTTGGGAATTAGATACAGCCCCCACAACACGTGTGTCAAGGATGTCACTGTTATCGTCAGAGAGTTGGTTTAACACCATCATGACAGAGTCTTGGTTTAACACATCATCGGAAACAGCCTGGCATGGAGTTGACAGGTCTCACAGTCCCTGAACAACATTATTTTCCCTCAGCCCTCTCTGCAGTGCTAAAAGCCCTAAATAAAGCAAGTCTAGATTTCCTCGGGTTCAATCTACCTAGGGCTCCTTTTCATAAATGGGCGTTTGTTACTATATTCAGAGGTTCTAGGAGTTGACTACCGTGGTTGATATTGGGATTTGATCAGGACCCCAGTTTCTGGAACACTAATTTATTGTAAGGCAGCTGTCCATTAGACGTTACATCGGTCAGAACGTTAAATATATATTGCAGGTTCCAACACTGAACGCCAGGGTAAAGATTTCTATACATTTTGTGGAAGACATTATTTCAAGTTAACATCATCGATGACAAAATGATGTCTGATGCCATTCCCCATTTTGCATTGAACCATATGTTCCCATGTGTTTGTTCGTGAATAACTTACTTGGCTTTGCGTGTGTTTGTGACGCGTACCATCTATGGTTCAGGATACGCTCACCTTTTTGCGAACACTTGGTATCACCAGTATGTGATAGAGATTCGCTTGCCCGTGATACAGGAGGAATCGTAAAAAGGGCTCTACTTTTAACAGAGATTTCTCATGGCCTTGAATGCCTTTCGTCGTTTTTAATTAGACATAACCCAGCCGTAACGTCAATGTTGATTGTGTGCCTGGACCCTGAAATCCCCGAGTAAAGAAAATCATGAGTACAGGTAGATAATGATGACGTCACCGTTGTTTTACAATCTGAGTTTAACCTAGAAACCACCGTGAGACAGCAGTGGCCCTCACACGCATTGGAACCGAGCCCTCCTCTTCAGCAAACAACAGTTCTTGTGATGTTGGTACTCCCTGTTGCACCTCGACTCCATGGAATCAGATGGAATCAGTATTGGCGGGTGTCAGTGGGCTACTGTCTTCTGTCACATGCGTCCGTCCTGTCTTCCACAGGAAGTTGGCAGACTCCAATTTGAGGACACTACACACTGCAGTCGTTCGTCCTCGAAACATATAGAGTGGACTTTTGAAAAATGAAAGATATAACTTTATGGATAACACCTTCTTGTTTACAGCACAACCTAGTACTTCTCCCGACTGGGTTTCAGTCACTTTATAGCGGTCTAGGACACCACACCAAACGTCTCTCTGTGCAATAAACAAGAAGCTGCCATCCTTAAACTTGTATACTTCATTATTGACCAGCATCTAGAATGCCGATAAAACAATTGGACCTATTAAGGTTGAATTATGAAGTGAACTTGGAATATTTGCTACGATAATAACAGTTGATTATAAGTGTTATGTCTTCAGCAAACGTTCTGTTTATAGACGTGTCTGTTTAATCATCTTCATAATAAGAACGGCCCAAGAATTCTTCAGTCAACATGACTGCGGTAAAGTGACCAACAGACGATATGGATTATCTGTAGCTATTGCCGCGGCTGTTTGTGCAGGTTTTCAACCCTCCAGTAGGGTAGTTTATGTATTATAGAACACCCTGTAACGACTGATGATGTTGTACCGTGGTGTTGGAAGTGAAAACATGGAGGAATTGTATCAAAATGTGTCAGTGAACAATGACATACTAGAATTGAATCATGACTTGATGTGTTCTTGACAAATCTTGCCATATACTTGGGTATAATCACATTGATTATATGATTTCTTAATATAAATTTAGTTCGAAATGCCATAAAATAATCCCGAAACAATGTATGCGAATGTGCTTGACTCTGACGATATGGGTGGCTGGATCCATGGATGAGGTCTGGTCTGCCCCCTCGAGGGTTGGTGTAATACGCTCTTACAACAGACTCGTCCAACTCGCCAAAAGAGTATGTACTTGTGTGGTACGAAGACAAGCCTAATTACTGAGGTTATGAAAACACGGTATTATACAGACCCCTACACAATGGACACCATCTAACGACCTGTATCGCAAGGTCTCAAGGAACGAAGGTCCATCTGTTCATCAAATGGACAAAAGGACCACCAATCAGAGACCACCAATCGGAGACCTTGGGGACTTTAAATATCGAGTCTGACCAACTGTCAATACAATGCAGTATATTGCATACAGGCGTAATTGTGTCAACAGTGGGGAATAGTCCGTTCTTGTATGGCTGACATGTGTAGTTGATATTTCCATATTTGAAGCTTCAGTGACAGAGATGATGTCCGAAGCAATTCCCACATCATCTCCACATATCAACAAACAAACATGTTTACAAATATGTTTATCTCCTCAGTATATTTATACATGACTAATCTATTATAAGCAGGTGTATTATATTTTGATAGTTTGTAGTCAGGTGTAACTTTGAATATGTTTATCAGTTCTTGACTAATCCCCAACGGTACAGAACTTCACGTAAGGTGGTGCGACAACATTAAAAAACAAGTGCATGTCTGTGTCGTCATGAAAACCAGCCTGTGTGATGAGATCATGTCTCTGAAATTATTTTGCGTGTTTCTAGGTTAAGCTGTTGTTTCCATTTTAGAAGCTGGACTCTATGTATCTGATCACGCTGAAATGTACCTACTGACCCAGAATTGTCTTAACACACTATAAGTTCACGTCACTAGCACAGTCCTGGATCTATGTCCCATGGTGCATTGTGTGTTATGTGTATTACAGGAACACCACTGAGAGAGCGCCCCACCCATACACCCTCGTCCATCACTGCACAGCTTTATCCCCTAGTAAGTGGCCCACTAGTCAGAACTACTTGTCTCTCGGGTCCTGTTTAGTGAGCCAATTTGCCGGATATATTGTATTAGGGATCCTTCCGAGTCTGAGTGAAGACAATTTCAACATGACACGAACAGTGGTTTATATGCAGATCAAATCAGACCTTAGAACACGACTTTAAACTCAATTTATCAACAGCGAAAACCGTGTACAATGCTGATTGTTGACTTCTCTTCTTGCTGTACATATCCACGCATTTAATCAAACGTAAAAGTGACGGTTCAGATAGGGTGTAGTTGTGTTTCACTTCCATGTTTCCAGAATACAACAGTAGTTAAGTGTTTGTGTATATAACGTCCATCACCATGGCGACGCCAGTATCTAGGCTGTGACTTTCTGCCCAGTGTTCACTTCCGTCATGATCGGCAGCAGTCTAACTACATCAGCAAGTCAGTATTTGTTAGCATGAGCAATGTAATCAAAGACACAGTCAGTGGGGGCGTGATGGCTTCAAGGATTCAGTAGATACACCTTTCTTAGGGAACAAGTCTGTCGTTGCTTCATGCACCCGCGTACAGATCACACTGGCTCAATCACACAGTTAGGCCGCAATCTGTTAGTCAACCCTCACGTTTATGCATTATTCAAGTGACTCCAGGCTTTGTATTCTTCATTGCAGTGCTTTATCAGTTGAATGATTCACTTGTCTTTGCGTGTGTTATTGACACAGATGTCACCAGTAGGGCATACGCTCACCTTTTGTGCGAGCACCTGGTCGCATCACTGTTTGACAGTGAAGCATGAACGCATGCGCACGACATACTCGGAATCCTTCAATGGTCACATGACGCTGCACGTGTCAGACATGATAACCACCCGATCCACATGTGTGCGGCGTAGAGAGAGAACAGGGACACGTGGGGGACGTGGCAAGGCCACTATCTGTCGGTGACAGAACACCTCGACATTACCAGGCAGGACACTATCCGTCGGTGACAGAACACCTCGACATTACCAAGAGTGAGTGATTTTAGTTTACGCCGCACTCAACAATATTCCAGCTATATGGCGGCGGTCTGTAAGTAATCGAGTCTAGACCAGACAATCCAGTGATCAACAGCATGAACATCGATCTACGCAATTGGGAACCGATGACATGTGTCAACCAAGTCAGCGAGCCTGACCACCCGATCCCGTTAGTCGCCTCTTACGACAAGCATGGGTCCATTCTAACACCGGACCTTCACGGGTCGAGACTACTAAGGATATTGTCTGGCTGGTTGAGTCCAGAAGTACATCAATTATGACGTTGTCGTTTTGATATAGAAATAATGGATCTTCTAGTAACAATTAAAACGATGACGAGGCTCGGAATAGTAGTGGGAAACAACAACCTTGGTGAATGTACGCAAACCTGAACCTTTCATAGTGTACACCTATATACATGATACATTGTTGAAATTATTAATCAGTAGTGAGAGAGTGAGTATGGTTTAACGCCGCTTAAAGCAATATTCCAGCAACATCACGGTGGGGGACTTCATGAATGGGTTTCACACATTGTACCCATGTTAGGAATCGAATCCGGGCCTTTGGCGTGACGAGCGAACGCTTTAACCACTAGGCTACCCCACTGCCCCTATTAATTAATAACATCTTGTCTGGTGTGTTTAAGATTTGATTTACTTGAACATGCAAACATATAAAGGTAAAAATGTGACATAGGGGCCTTTCGTCCCATTGTTAACGTTTATTCTAGATCATGTGATAGGGTACCCGGATGTGGATTTTATAATACAAGCGCAAATGTTTAAGCAGCGATCTGGGTTTAAACCCTAAATTTCAGTATTTCGGCTAAATGCTTACAAATCTCACAAGGTGTTAACGAGTGAGTGAGTGAGTGAGTGAGTGAGTGAGTAAGTGATTGAGTGAATGAGTTTAGTGTTACGCTTCACCCAGCAATATTCCAGCTATTCCTTATAGAGGAGAAAAGAATTATCTATATTTATTATCAACATAGTGAAACATACCCAGTGCCATATATAGATCATATGTCCACATGTGCACATATTACATTTGCCTAGCAGCCATTGTTTCTGTATTTCGTCGTCCGCTAAGTCATTAAACAACTGAACGTGACGTCAGTCAACAGGGCCGTCACACTTGCTTTACTGCACGTATGTACATGTACACGGGCAATACCGAATTTCATACTTGTTTCGTATAAGTCGCATGACACACTTTCTCGTGTCATAATCTCTCTATATTTTAGAATATCACAAGTAAGTGATACTTTGATGTATTTGAGATATTGCACTACGTGTTCTGCACGTACGCTGCCGGTTTGTCTTCCACCTACCACGTGGGGTAGCCTAGTGGTTAAAGCGTCCGCTCGTCACGCCGAAGACCCGGGTTCGATTCCCCACATGGGTACAGTGTGTGAAGCCCATTTCTGGTGTCCCCTTCTGTGATATTGCTGGAATATTGCTTAAAGCGGCGTAAAACCATACTCACTCACTCTACCTACACGTCCTGCAGTGATGTAGTTCACCTGGGGAGTGATCCTGTACACTGAGTGCGGGTTGTACGCAGCTTACAGCAATACTTATAGCGGGGGCAGATCAACTGGGTTTATCTAAGTACCCATTTGGGAACTTGAGGAGCTAACGATTTAGCCGCCACGCTGCCCCATCGCCTGCTTATTAATGAGTGTTGGTATACACAGAATGGTGTCTGTCCATCTGTATCGCCGGCTCTACCACACAGCCGGATCAGTCTCGAGACTCAATAACCCATTACTATTGTAAAACTAAACTCATGTTCACATACGAACGAATAAATACAGCCCACAAAATCAATCATTTTGTCTTCATATATCCCAAGACAAAACTCTTTTATCTTCGATGAACATGAGGAATAATTAATCGCCTTGCGGGAATAATAAACCCATCTTTGTAATTAGCTGGGAGCGGAATGAGGGGCATAAATAACAACATGAGATCAGTGAGCTCCCTACAGCCCCATGCACCTATCTGTCAGTTATTTGTAGTCAGGAATGACGGATGGAGTGGTATCGAACTTTTTGTAGAGACAATATGGGACGTAGAGCGAGCATTCAGGCCTCTGACTCCTGTTAGTTTGCTGTACAGTGTTACACGTGTGAGTACAGTGTGGTGGACGGAGGGACACGCTGACAGTCCAGCTGCACCTGCCATCATCAGGACCACGACGACTACGACGGCGACGCCACTACGACAACAATTACAATAACAACAACAGCAACAACAACAACAACAACAACGACAACAACAAAAGCGTTCGCCGAAGACCCAGGTTCGATTCCATACATGGGTACAATGTGTGAAGCCCATTTCTGGTGTCCCCCGCCGTGATGTAGCTGGAATATTGCTAAAAGCGATATATTGAAAAGCCACACTCACACAGTCACTCACTCAGTCACTCACTCACTCTACTACTGCTGCTATTACAACTACTGCCACATCACTACCAGTATGACTGTTTCGGCAACCAGTAATAATGAACCCTACGTTACAATAGAGGATGGTTCAAAAGGCAACCATATGTCTGATCCGTCTTATCTGTATGACAACATTGCTCCATCCATCCGCCCTGATTTAGTCTTCCGGCGACAGCGAGGAGACAAGCCGGAGGAAGACGTCTCCTGGGACCACGTGACTAGACCAGATGTCTTAAATAGACGGCCGTCTGGACCCGACTGTAGAGTGCCACAGCTGCTCTGTGCGTGACTTCAGACGATGTCGTACATCCCCAGCGACGCCGTGGAGACGTCAGTCGTCATTACTTCTGTGTATGCCTTAAACTTCACCAAGTATTTCAAACTGTGACATAAAGTAAACTACTCTAGCTTTATGCTGAATCCGTTGCGAGGCAAAATATACTGTCCGGTCAAAAATAGTTTATCCCGAGAGAAATGTTGCGAAAGGGGAGTGAGTTTAGTTTGACGCAGCGTCAGCAACCTTTCCGTGCTGCCATGACGGAAGACACAAGAAATGGGCTTCACACATTATGTCAGTGTGTGGAATCGACATATTGTACCCATGTGGGGAATCGAACCCTGGTTGCTGCTTTGACTACGAGGCAACCCTACCAATCCTGCAAGTTAAAGATGAGGGGCATGGTGGTGTGTGACGTCACTTCCGTATTTATGTCAGCCGGTGATGTCAGGATGGCTAACCTAGTAGTTTATGAACCAGGTTACAGCACTACGTTTTCAATCACCCCACGAAGGTGTGTGTGTGTGTGTGTGTGCGTGTGTGCGTGCGTGTGTGCGTGCGTGCGTGCGTGTGTGTGCGTGTGCGTGTGTGCGTGCGTGTGTGCGTGCGTGCGTGCGTGCGTGTGTGTGCGTGTGCGTGTGCGTGCGCGCGTGTGTGTGTGTGTGTGTGTCCCAGTGCAGTGTGACGCTCGGTGATTTGGTTAATGCCATGTCACTGTATGGTGGAACGATGTTCTTTATGTTATTCATTGGATTTTCTGGTCGATTATTACAGAGGACTGACATACAGCTTCAGTATCTATATGCAGTATCAACTAAACAACAGACGCATCATTTCGCGATTCGGCTATCACTTACGTGATATACCTAAAACCATGCGGCGTGAAACACGATTCACTCATTTGATCCGATTCCACCGCGTCTCCGTTCTGTTGTTAAACCATTGGTAATTGATGTCACATCGGTGAACAGTAATCCACCTCTCAAACTCACTCTGGAAATTGTTAAACTACATTGTCCCGCGGCTGGTGAGAGAGGAACTCAACCTTAATGTTCATTGGCTATAACAGTACTACAGTGAGCTCCCCCTTGTGGCGGATTCTACTTTGAAGCCGCTCGAGAAGTGGATAGTGTGATAAATAGCACTATCGGCCTTATAGTATACATCGATTTTAGCTGAAGTTTAACTGAATTCAGTGATGCGAAGTCCTCATCACAGATGTTACATCACAGTGTCTCTCCGCGTGATATAGTCCATTAGCCGAAGCACAGTGTAATGTTCCGCGTGCGCAGCATCGCGAATAAGCAAAAGCTTCACGCCAGTTCTCTCCATTTCACATGAGGAATTAACGATAATTCCCTTCCAAAAGCTGAAAGGTCATATGCCTTGTATAACTGCCCCATTTATGGTTACTGTACATAGATATTAGAACTCCAGGTTTGATTTTCTTTTGGATTTTTTAATACTACTTTACATGAATTCAATGACTTTTACCATTCCCAGAAAACCTTAAGGACAAATTCAGTCGAACTCACTAATACCAAAGCACCAGACGCCATAAACATTGTTGTCATGAGACGTTGTCAGTTTCACCCGATCGCTCAGATTCACTTGCTCAGTTCCGCCTTTACACTGAATGCATGCATGCTGCCGTTTTTGAACGTTTTTCTACATTTTGTGATTTTAAAGGCATTTCGTTACCCGAAACTCACGTGATAAAGACAAGCTGTTGTCATGGGAACACAATCATTTCAGTCTCGGAGAAAAGACATTGATACTGGTGGTGTTTCCTGTGGTGGGTCAAGGAGAGTGTCTTCCTGTTCCACAGCTATAGGCCGAAGTACAATGCAAAAGATATTGAAGTCAGTTTTTATATATTATTATAAGAGCGGATGCTTTAAACATTTCTTCAGTTATATCCTGGTGTGTCAGCTTGATGTGGGAGTATTTCAGTAATATACTGGTGTGTCAGCTTGATGTGGCAGTATTTCAGTTATATCCTGGTGTGTCAGCTTGAGTTTGGAGTATTTCAGTTATATCCTGGTGTGTCAGCGTGATGTGGGAGTATTTCAGTTATATACATGGTGTGTCAGCTTGATGTGGGAGTATTTCAGTTATATCCTGGTGTGTCAGCTTGATGTGGGAGTATTTCAGTTATATCCTGGTGTGTCAGCTTGATGTGGGAGTATTTCAGTTATATATACTGGTGTGTCAGCTTGATGTGGGAGTATTTCAGTTATACCTGGTGTGTCAGCTTGATGTAGGAGTATTTCAGTTATATCCTGGTGTGTCAGCTTGATGTGGGAGTATTTCAGTTATATATACTGGTGTGTCAGCTTGATGTGGGAGTATTTCAGTTATATCCTGGTGTGTCAGCTTGATGTGGGAGTATTTCAGTTATATATACTGGTGTGTCAGCTTGATGTAGGAGTATTTCAGTTATATCCTGGTGTGTCAGCTTGATGTCAGTATTTCAGTTATATCCTGGTGTGTCAGCATGATGTGGGAGTATTTCAGTTATATCCTGGTGTGTCAGCTTGATGTGGGAGTATTTCAGTTATATCCTGGTGTGTCAGCTTGATGTGGGAGTATTTCAGTTATATCCTGGTGTGTCAGCTTGATGTGGGAGTATTTCAGTTATATCCTGGTGTGTCAGCTTGATGTGGGAGTATTTCAGTTATATCCTGGTGTGTCAGCTTGATGTGGGAGTATTTCAGTTATATCCTGGTGTGTCAGCTTGATGTGGGAGTATTTCAGTTATATTCTGGTGTGTCAGCGTGATGTGGGAGTATTTCAGTTATATCTTGATGTGGCAACTCTGGTAGGTTTCCACTCTGAGGGAACCCACCAGCACAGCTTTGCTGATTACACCTGGAACATAGCCAGAGCGAAGAACAGGCTTCTGGATTCTTTGAAATCTGTGATGGAATGGCGAGAGGATGAGAGCATGAGCTGCCTCCTACATCATCCCAGCTGGGGCTTACGTCATCAGTGGAAGGTGACGTATAATCCGTCGCTGCAGGAGCCCGATACTTATTCATGCCAGTGAGATAAATGCATATATTTGTTAAATATATAATTAAAATGTATTCCCCATTAAATACGTGCATGCATTCGCTTGGAATTGAATGTTTCCACAGTTTTGACAATGCTCACAGCATTTATTTAATCATCATTGAATAAATGTTAGATTTGCATGTTCACCACTGCGCTATCCAAACAACATTCGTTTAAGTGTTCTATTAAATCCTTCAGCGCTAAAAACGTTTTCGCAATTTTGTGTATTTATCTAGTTTCTGAACAACGAGATTGCGAGAAGGCAAAATTGTGAGAATGTCGATTACAGTTCTCCATAAAAATAGTATCCACATAATTGATCCACTTACACAATGTTGATGACTGGCAGGTGATTGTTGTAATTTCTCTAAAAAACTAAAAGTTAGGTTATTTTGCTATTAGATCGTCGTTAAGGAACTAATGGCTAAATATTGACTTCCGGTTCTACACAGATAAGACATAAATAGAGCATCGTAAATCCACTGCCTGTATTTCAAAATACGAATTTTATTCAAACACACCCTAATCACAGCAAACCTTCAGAGGAAAACATTCTACTCAGAAATTCACCGGAAGTGATTGAAAACGTTATTCAAAACATTCCCACGCATCTAAAACCTGAATATTTCCCAAATAATTATTTCTGAACAACATCACTGGTCAAACATAATATAGGTGCCGCACAGATTGTCCACAAATACACAATATAGGTGCCGCACAGATTGTCCACAAATACACAATAAAGGTGCCGCACAGATTGTCCACAAATACACAATAAAGGTGCCTCACAGATTGTCCACAAATACACAATAAAGGTGCCGCACAGATTGTCCACAAATACACAATAAAGGTGCCGCACAGATTGTCCACAAATACACAATAAAGGTGCCGCACAGATTGTCCACAAATACACAATAAAGGTGCCGCACAGATTGTCCACAAATACACAATAAAGGTGCCGCACAGATTGTCCACAAATACACAATAAAGGTGCCGCACAGATTGTCCACAAATACACAATAAAGGTGCCTCACAGATTGTCCACAAATACACAATAAAGGTGCCTCACAGATTGTCCACAAATACACAATAAAGGTGCCTCACAGATTGTCCACAAATACACAATAAAGGTGCCGCACAGATTGTCCACAAATACACAATATAGGTGCCGCACAGATTGTCCACAAATACACAATAAAGGTGCCGCACAGATTGTCCACAAATACACAATAAAGGTGCCGCACAGATTGTCCACAAATACACAATATAGGTGCCGCACAGATTGTCCACAAATACACAATAAAGGTGCCGCACAGATTGTCCACAAATACACAATAAAGGTGCCGCACAGATTGTCCACAAATACACAATAAAGGTGCCGCACAGATTGTCCACAAATACACAATAAAGGTGCCGCACAGATTGTCCACAAATACACAATAAAGGTGCCGCACAGATTGTCCACAAATACACAATATGGGTGCCGCACAGATTGTCCACAAATACACAATATAGGTGCCGCACAGATTGTCCACAAATACACAATATAGGTGCCGCACAGATTGTCCACAAATACACAATATAGGTGCCGCACAGATTGTCCACAAATACACAATAAAGGTGCCGCACAGATTGTCCACAAATACACAATAAAGGTGCCGCACAGATTGTCCACAAATACACAATAGAAATGAGAAGACCAGAGTAGCCCAGCAATCCTGCACTTTCCAACACAATCCAGGCGATCCACTGCGAAACATCCATCTCCAACACAATCCAGACAATCCCGAAATATTCTTTGAAACCTTAGACAGTCAATAGATGTTATAAACTGGATGTTACCCCTGAGACAGATGGTTTTGGGTGAATGAGTGAGTTTGACTAGTATTTCAATCCTATTTCTGCTTGATGTGAGAGAAAGCTCCCAAGGCAGGTATGGTGCAAACAAACATCAGCTACATATCTTGACATACCGGGATTCGAACCAACCACATTGCATTGTAATGCACACCGAAAACGACCAGTTCTGCACGGCGCCGCCCACTTGCTGTATGGAATTAACGATTATTCAGTGCCATTTACCATCTTTAAAAGCTGTACATCTATTTCAACTTGTTACTTGTTAATATTAAACACACTCATAGTGAGACAGACTCTTTAATCCAAGAATGTTTGTTAAACGCGTTGATTTGAATAGGGTCTGTTCTTTGCCTGTAGTGAGTGAGTGAGTCATGTTTTACGTCGCTTTGAACTATATTCCAGCAATATCATGGTGGGTTACACCTGAAATCGGCTTCACACATTGTACCCAGCCTGAAGGGATGACGAAGGGACGCCATTAAACCAGTCTAACACCAAGTCCAGCCACACAGTAGTTTTCTCCAACAGACGGAACCATATTGGTGTAAGAGTTATGTGTTTTAGTCTGTTACAGAACGACTTGTTGACATCTGATGATGTGAGTATAATGACCAAAGTAGCCACATCGAGAGAAGTTGGAGCACTAACCCCTGGAGACCTGCACCTGTGAGGGATACTGTCCCCCACAGAGTATTCAGGTGCAAGTCCCCTCCCACTCCTCACTCCCCCCCCTAACATCGGAGCAAGGGTCGGCTGTCATCACGTGGGACATGGTTGATGAAGTGATGCTCCTCTGTCAATAGCTGGCGTGTGTTATATAGGTTATTGGAACAGCTGGGGTGTTGATGCTAACATCGCCAACAAGCCATTACATAATAGTTTTGTATGATTTACAGACAGTTTCTGATAAGTATGTTTGAGTTGTTTTGAGAGTTTTCTCATGACTATGGATTTTGTTACTAATGTATATTTGCTAAACTACTCTTCGTTAATTATCAATCATGACGTCATGTATACACAATGCCATATAGAAAGTGGTCAGATGTAACACATGTTATATTTGGGATGACACTTCTCAACAAAGTGCAAATTCTAGTACTTTTGTTGGGTTGAGTCCTATCCGGGATTCGAACCCACACACTCAGTCAGGCATACCGGAAAGGACTCAACATAACAAGACATCCAGAATCTGTACTGGAGAAAGTATAGTCCCAAATATAACACTTGTTCAATAATGACGTCCTAAAATTATTTTTAGAAAAACCCACTTTATGTTTTACACTTATACAAAAGTTCGATATGCTGACAACCATGAGGACGCCAGTATTTTGTATTGAGTGAGCATGGGTGTCCTGAAATATCAGCTGTCTTCCAGGTACAAAAGTTCGATATGCTGACAACCAGGAGGACGCCAGTATTTTGTATTGGGTGAGCATGGGTGTCCTGAAATATCAGCTGTCTTCCAGGTACAAAAGTTCGATATGCTGACAACCAGGAGGACGCCAGTATTTTGTATTGAGTGAGCATGGGTGTCCTGAAATATCAGCTGTCTTCCAGGTACAAAAGTTCGATATGCTGACAACCAGGAGGACGCCAGTATTTTGTATTGGGTGAGCATGGGTGTCCTGAAATATCAGCTGTCTTCCAGGTACAAAAGTTCGATATGCTGACAACCAGGAGGACGCCAGTATTTTGTATTGGGTGAGCATGGGTGTCCTGAAATATCAGCTGTCTTCCAGGTACAAAAGTTCGATATGCTGACAACCAGGAGGACGCCAGTATTTTGTATTGGGTGAGCATGGGTGTCCTGAAATATCAGCTGTCTTCCAGGTACAAAAGTTCGATATGCTGACAACCAGGAGGACGGCAGTATTTTGTATTGGGTGAGCATGGGTGTCCTGAAATATCAGCTGTCTTCCAGGTACAAAGTTCGATATGCTGACAACCAGGAGGACGCCAGTATTTTGTATTGGGTGAGCATGGGTGTCCTGAAATATCAGCTGTCTTCCAGGTACAAAAGTTCGATATGCTGACAACCAGGAGGACGGCAGTATTTTTGTATTGGGTGAGCATGGGTGTCCTGAAATATCAGCTGTCTTCCAGGTACAAAGTTCGATATGCTGACAACCAGGAGGACGCCAGTATTTTGTATTGGGTGAGCATGGGTGTCCTGAAATATCAGCTGTCTTCCAGGTACAAAAGTTCGATATGCTGACAACCAGGAGGACGCCAGTATTTTGTATTGGGTGAGCATGGGTGTCCTGAAATATCAGCTGTCTTCCAGGTACAAAAGTTCGATATGCTGACAACCAGGAGGACGCCAGTATTTTGTATTGGGTGAGCATGGGTGTCCTGAAATATCAGCTGTCTCCCAGGTACGCAACGAAGGGAGCTTCCAGAATTGGCGCTGCGAGGAAACGAACCTGCGTCGTGACCACCGACCACGTTACCCATGGAGCCAGACCACGGTCCCCTTACTTCACATGCCTCTGGATGTAACTTTGTAAATGCTGATTTAATGACACTTTCAAACTGAGGATCTCCTTCAGGAGATGTACATTCAATATCTTAATAACGGACGAAGCAACTCCTTAACTAAGGTCCGCTTTGTTTTCAGATTACTGGATTACAAAATTCAAAAACAAAACATCATAAAACGAGGTTAAGCTCCGGTACTGTATATTCTAATCTGAATTAACTGTCCCTCTGTTTCCCCGGAGTCGGGGAGTAATGCAACGCCGGACTGCGAGGAGTCGCTGCAACTCAAATTAATCTTCCAGTTTATGCCCGATCAGGATACACATGCCACGTGCCACGGTGTGTTGAGACGAGAACTAGAATTACATGTCTAACATATCCTGAACGGTTGAGGGATCCCGCTCTAATGGATTACCAGCCAGTGTGCTTCTGGCGACGCTCCAGGCTTCTTAATAAACAACACAACCTTCAATGCATTCGGCCACGGTGGCAGATTATACAGATCTGGTGACGTATTACAAATTGAGGGGGTACATGAATATGCATTGAAACAGATGATTTGAGGTAGGTCGTTTACACAAAGGTCTTGGCATGACGGCTCCTTGTCTTGGGTGTATTACGGTAGGGCACGTACGGGTGAGTGAGTGAGTTGGGTTTGACGCCTCTGTGTCCGCTTGATATGGAGTGAGTGAGTGAGTGAGTATGGTTTAACGCCGCTTTTAGCAATATTCCAGCAATATCATGTCGGGGGACAACAGAAATGGGCTTCACACATTGAACCCATGTGGGGAATCGAATCCGGGTCTTCAGTGTGAGTATAGCCGTACCATGGTAGACTGTGAGTATAGCCGTACCATGATAGACTGTGAGTATAGCCGTACCATGGTAGACTGTGAGTATAGCTACACCATGGTAGACTGTGAGTATAGCCGTACCATGATAGACTATGAGTATAGCCGTACCATGGTAGACTGTGAGTATAGCCGTACCATGGTAGACTGTGAGTATAGCTACACCATGGTAGACTGTGAGTATAGCCGTACCATGGTAGACTGTGAGTATAGCTACACCATGGTAGACTGTGAGTATAGCTACACCATGGTAGACTGTGAGTATAGCTACACCATGGTAGACTGTGAGTATAGCCGTACCATGATAGACTGTGAGTATAGCTACACCATGGTAGACTGTGAGTATAGCTACACCATGGTAGACTGTGAGTATAGCCGTACCATGATAGACTGTGAGTATAGCTACACCAGCGTAGACTGTGAGTATAGCTACACCATGGTAGACTGTGAGTATAGCCGTACCATGATAGACTGTGAGTATAGCTACACCATGGTAGACTGTGAGTATAGCTACACCATGGTAGACTGTGAATATAGCTACATCATGGTAGACTGTTAATATAGCTACACCATGGTCGACTGTGAGTATAGCTACACCATGGTCGACTGTGAATATAGCTACATCATGGTAGACTGTGAATATAGCTACACCATGGTCGACTGTGAGTATAGCTACACCATGGTAGACTGTGAGTATAGCTACACCATGGTAGACTGTGAGTATAGCCGTACCATGGTAGACTGTGAGTATAGCTACACCATGGTAGACTGTGAGTATAGCTACACCATGGTAGACTGTGAGTATAGCCGTACCATGATAGACTGTGAGTATAGCTACACCATGGTAGACTGTGAGTATAGCCGTACCATGATAGACTGTGAGTATAGCTACACCATGGTCGACTGTGAATATAGCTACATCATGGTAGACTGTGAATATAGCTACACCATGGTGGACGGTGATTATAGCCGTACCATGATAGACTGTGAGTATAGCTACACCATGATAGACGGTGAGTATAGCTACACCATGGTAGACTGTGAGTATAGCTACACCATGGTAGACTGTGAGTATAGCCGTACCATGATAGACTGTGAGTATAGCTACACCATGGTAGACTGTGAGTATAGCCGTACCATGATAGACTGTGAGTATAGCTACACCATGGTCGACTGTGAATATAGCTACATCATGGTAGACTGTGAATATAGCTACACCATGGTAGACTGTGAGTATAGCTACACCATGGTAGACTGTGAGTATAGCTACACCATGGTTGACGGTGAGTATAGCCGTACCATGATAGACTGTGAGTATAGCCGTACCATGATAGACGGATAGGAATGATTGGTTATGTCGGATTCAAGTGGGATTTAAAGTCTTTATAAGGCAGCTATAGACTAACGCTTAGTCTCTGAATATATATATATATATAAGCTTGATTATAACAAGTAAACCCTTTATATTGGTAATAATAAGTAAACCCTTTATATTGATCATAACAAGTAAACCCTTTATATTGATAATAACAAGTACACCCTTTATATTGATAATAACAAGTAGACCCTTTATATTAATAATAATAAGTAAACCCTTTATATTAATAATAATAATAAGTAAACCCTTTATATTGATGATAACAAGTAAACCCTTTATATTGATAATAACAAGTAAACCCTTTATATTGATAATAACAAGTAAACCCTTTATATTAGTAATAACAAGTAAACCCTTTATATTGACAATAACAAGTAAACCCTTTATATTGACAATAACAAGTAAACCCTTTATATTGATATTGATAATAACAAGTAAACCCTTTATATTGATAATAACAAGTAAACCCTTTATATTGATAATAACAAGTAAACCCTTTATATTGGTAATAACAAGTAAACTCTTTATATTGGTTATAATAAGTAAACCCTTTATATTGATAATAACAAGTAAACCCTTTATATTGATAATGAGAAGTAAACCCTTTATATTGGTTATAATAAATAAACCCTTTATATTGATAATAACAAGTAAACCCTTTATATTGATAATAACAAGTCAACCCTTTATATTGGTTATAATAAGTAAACCCTTTATATTGATAATAACAAGTAAACCCTTTATATTGATAATAACAAGTCAACCCTTTATATTGATAATAACAAGTAAACCCTTTATATTGATAATAACAAGTAAAACCATTTTTTGAACAGGGGTGCTAGTTAATAGGGATCTGAACCTGAGAAAATCTAGACTTGCTTCATTTAAGGCTTTGGCATTGCAGGGAGGACAAGACAGTAAGGGAAATAATGTGGTTCAGGGACTGTAAGACAGACTATAGGCAGCTACTATATCTACCCGATTAATTAGAAAGTTATTTGACATTTACGGCAAGTAAAGGATGGGGTCTTTCCCACACACGAGGTCAGGTCTTTTTGTACGTTGACATATCAAGTGAGTTGTCAACGCCATTGTGCAAACAGGATGTCCAAGAATCCAGGTCAAGATCGATTCCACTGCACCAGACAGAATGAATATAAAGCATGTTCGAACGGTATATCCGATAACAGCCACAAAGTCATTGTCATTATCAGTACTGATGCTGACGATACTATATCATGTACATCCATATCACTATGACGAATCAATATCAAATATACACAAATAACCTAGTTAAGCACCCCCTGGCATATATCATTATTCAATGAGCCCCGATCTTAACCCTTTTGAGAATTTCTGGGTCGTCGCAACAAAGGGATCCTCCTTAGACTAACAACTGGTCTCTGAAATGAACATATGTTACAGAAAAACATTCATAGTAAAAAAATAGATAAAATATAATGAAAAGGAGCCCTGAGACTTTCTTCATTTTCAGAAGCAGTGGAAATCTAGACTTGCCACATTTTCTAGACTTGCTTGGGCTTTCTTGGATATATTTGCTTCAGGGATCTCTATGATAAGACTAGGGCCCTTCTGTACAGAACCAGGCCCAATTGGAAGCTACTTTACACGAGGAATGGGGTAGACTGCCCCTTCAGAGGATCATTCACCAATAATTCCAACATTAAACATTCCAGGGCCATACTTGTACAGACATGGTTTTGTATGAAAATCGGTGTTTTTTTACAATGAGCAATTATCTTCATAAAAGCAACATGGATTCCAATCATTTTGTCGTTTTTCATGAGTCAAAGGATCATACGGATCAGAAAAATTCCTGTTTTTCCAACGTGGTCGCCACGAGAAATTTTATGCACGTGTTGAAAACCCATCACTGCAAAAATACAGGGGGTGCTTATTTCGTTCCTTGTGTATAGTATGGCACCTGATACAGTACAATACACTACAGGGACAAATGTGGTACAGACTCAACACAAGGTACTGTATAGTATGGCACCTGATGTTGGCTAAAGGCAAATACAGTCGCACAATACAGGGACACATGTGGTACAGACTCAACACAAGGTACTGTATAGTATGGCACCTGATGTTGGCTAAAGGCAAATACAGTCGCACAATACAGGGACACATGTGGTACAGACTCAACACAAGGTACTGTATAGTATGGCACCTGATGTTGGCTAAAAGCAAATACAGTCGCACAATACAGGGACACATGTGGTACAGACTCAACACAAGGTACTGTATAGTATGGCACCTGATGTTGGCTAAAGGCAAATACAGTCGCACAATACAGGGACACATGTGGTACAGACTCAACACAAGGTACTGTATAGTATGGCACCTGATGTTGGCTAAAGGCAAATACAGTCGCACAATACAGGGACACATGTGGTACAGACTCAACACAAGGTACTGTATAGTATGGCACCTGATGTTGGCTAAAGGCAAATACAGTCGCACAATACAGGGACACATGTGGTACAGACTCAACACAAGGTACTGTATAGTATGGCACCTGATGTTGGCTAAAGGCAAATACAGTCGCACAATACAGGGACACATGTGGTACAGACTCAACACAAGGTACTGTATAGTATGGCACCTGATGTTGGCTAAAGGCAAATACAGTCGCACAATACAGGGACACATGTGGTACAGACTCAACACAAGGTACTGTATAGTATGGCACCTGATGTTGGCTAAAGGCAAATACAGTCGCACAATACAGGGACACATGTGGTACAGACTCAACACAAGGTACTGTATAGTATGGCACCTGATGTTGGCTAAAAGCAAATACAGTCGCACAATACAGGGACACATGTGGTACAGACTCAACACAAGGTACTGTATAGTATGGCACCTGATGTTGGCTAAAGGCAAATACAGTCGCACAATACAGGGACACATGTGGTACAGACTCAACACAAGGTACTGTATAGTATGGCACCTGATGTTGGCTAAAGGCAAATACAGTCGCACAATACAGGGACACATGTGGTACAGACTCAACACAAGGTACTGTATAGTATGGCACCTGATGTTGGCTAAAGGCAAATACAGTCGCACAATACAGGGACACATGTGGTACAGACTCAACACAAGGTACTGTATAGTATGGCACCTGATGTTGGCTAAAGGCAAATACAGTCGCACAATACAGGGACACATGTGGTACAGACTCAACACAAGGTACTGTATAGTATGGCACCTGATGTTGGCTAAAAGGCAAATACAGTCGCACAATACAGGGACACATGTGGTACAGACTCAACACAAGGTACTGTATAGTATGGCACCTGATGTTGGCTAAAGGCAAATACAGTCGCACAATACAGGGACACATGTGGTACAGACTCAACACAAGGTACTGTATAGTATGGCACCTGATGTTGGCTAAAGGCAAATACAGTCGCACAATACAGGGACACATGTGGTACAGACTCAACACAAGGTACTGTATAGTATGGCACCTGATGTTGGCTAAAGGCAAATACAGTCGCACAACACAGGGACAAATGTGGTACAGACTCAACACAAGGTACTGTATAGTATGGCACCTGATGTTGGCTAAAGGCAAATACAGTCGCACAATACAGGGACACATGTGGTACAGACTCAACACAAGGTACTGTATAGTATGGCACCTGATGTTGGCTAAAGGCAAATACAGTCGCACAATACAGGGACACATGTGGTACAGACTCAACACAAGGTACTGTATAGTATGGCACCTGATGTTCGCCAAAGGCAAATACAGTCGCACAATACAGGGACACATGTGGTACAGACTCAACACAAGGTACTGTATAGTATGGCACCTGATGTTCGCCAAAGGCAAATACAGTCGCACAATACAGGGACACATGTGGTACAGACTCAACACAAGGTACTATATAGGGACTGATCCATCAGATCCTCCTCGTTTCAATGGTTGAGAACCTAGCTGTTGTAACCTTGATAAAGATCATTAGATGAAATCTTTTCATACAGATCATGCTCAATTGGTCGTCAAAAGTTGTTTACTAAAGACACCAAGGGCTGGAGCAGATGGAATGTTGCTCGACATTAAGAGAACGTTGACTGTTGGAATTTGAAGTCATTCTTCTTGTCATACAGTTTTGTGGATAGGTGTAAACTGTGAAACAGAGGAAGTCTCAAAGTGCCTCTTGCTTCCATGTAAGTGGGTGGTTATTGGTGGAATGAAACTGGTGGCTGTTTTACCATTATTGACAATATCAGATCGTCGATGTCCCCGGAGCTTGAGTCGAACCTCTTGGCCAGATTCCCTTGTTTTGACTGTGCCAATCGGAACAGAGGCATATATATTAATATAGGCAAGAAACCTCACCAGCATGAGGTTAGCAGGGTTGTGAGAGTTAGTGATGCTTCTACATCCTTGTCATGGCCGGCATGACCTGCCATGCCACCATGCCATGCGAGGTGCTCCAAGCTCAGGTACATGCATCACATCTATAGTGAGGTATGTGATTCCCTACATAGGTACAATGATGTGGAGTCCATTTTTTGTTTCCTCCACCGTACTATTGCAAAATATTCCATACTGTTTAAAGGTACTGTTTACACATGAATTGATGTATTGTAAAACAAATTCGTAACGTTGAACAGATTATTGTAATGAGCTCAATAAATGATGAAAATCAGTGAAAATTGGTGTATTCTTAACAAAACTTTACACCAGAAAAGCAGCTGTTCACATACACGATATATGCCCATGCTTTTCATCAATTTGATGCATTATCCTCATCTCCATAAAGTTTGCAATTGGTTCCCCCAGGGTAGTGGAGAAATTCATGTTCGATGTAACATATATAGAGAATACTACACGAGGTCTCATTACATACGAATTATACGAAACGAGTGTCGTATGTAATGAGACCGAGTGTGGTATTTTATTTATTACCCACGTCTTACATGCATTAAATTGAAAAATAGCGTATTTTTGTTATTTTTTGGTTTCAAACCGGAACCGGTTTCATAAAGAGGTTGCGGAAGAGTTTTGTACTGTAGTACAATATTTGCATGACGTCACACTGTAATGACGTCACTGCCTTGGTAACAGACGTCAGGATGCATGTCAGTTGCAATCGCCTCGTACAGCCTCCTACAGTAAACTACTCCGTAGCTCCCCGTTTCTTGGTTTGCAGTTGCTTCATTCGGCTAACATCACTGGTGGAAACATTTCGTTTATGTTTTTCGACGGATATGATGTCTCAGTTCGACTCACAATTAAACAGCGACACGGCAACGTTCGCAATATTTACATTCCCACAATGCATTTAAGTTATAGAATGAATGAATTCACATGTTCGTTATGAATGAAAAAATAGTTACGTCAGAATGTGACCTAATTGAGAGGTCATCGGTTATCCAATCAAATTGTTAGAATCTCAGGTCAAGTCGTTACGACACAGGTCAACGCGATACGACACTCGTGTGACGTACGAGATTTGTATGCAACTACCCCATACGTTGACCACGTGGGTAATAAATAGAGAATCTCACCCGAGTGTCTTTTGATATCAAATATATCACCACGAGTTGATAAAGTAACAAATATCCGAGGCTTGCCGAGGATATTTTTACTTTTATCAACGAGTGTTGATATATTTGATATCAGAAGACACGAGGGTGAGATTCTATTTATCATCCAAAATCACTCTTCATTAATTTTCAATGAAAAATGTACATCTTTGAACATGGTACTGCCATTAGACTTGCAGTGCAGCGATGTCATAGCATTGTGACGTCATCAAGTACATGACGTCATAGCATTGTTAGGGCATTGTACAAAATCTACTGTCAAAACGATATCTCCTAGGAGATATCGTTTGATCTCACACAAGCGATATCTCCAGTGGAACACAGTTTTGGATGATAAATATATATATACACACATGTAGCGAGTGTTTTACGTGAGTCTTAACCTTGATGGGTAGTATATATGTTACTGGGGAAACTGTCCAAATTGCATTTTAAAGTTAGCGCGTTGTGTTTCTCAACAGAACAAAACTACTTTATGCCAGTGAAGATAAAGACATATGATCTCGATCGACGACAATACACTTCAACCAAACCAAACATGGTCATTTTCAAACATCCTAAATTCATTAAAAATATATGTAATGCCTGAGAAAGTTAAAAGTGGAGTAAGATGGATCAATAGTTCTCCAGCTGCAGAATGAAAATGGTGTCACAATTCACTCGGTGCCTCGTTACACTCCACGGGGCGGTGGAGTAATAGCCTAGAGGTAAAAGCATTCGCTAGGCGCGCTGAAGCCCCAAGAGGGTAATGGCATACTCACTCACTCACGCTTTACTCTGTATTACGATTGGAGGTTCATACCGGTACGTGAACCGTTCACATTGATCGACTGGATCTTTCCTTCAAACTTTAATGAGCTCATGAACTTTACTCTAAGACAAAAACACAATGTCACACAGCTAACTCCAGAAACAAATTGGTTCTTGTGAAAAATACGTATATACTCCAGGTTTGAACTCACTCCGTTAAGGCTATGTTTGTTCTCAGAAGACACTGAATGGCGGTACAGAGTGCACGATTCACCAGCTGAATGAATGAATGGGTGTGACTGTACGCCGCCTTCACCAGTAGTTTAGCAATATTACGGCGGGGGTCAACGGAAATGAGATCAACAAAATTGTTCCCATGTGACGAATCAAACCCGACCCTTCAGCGTGATGAGTGAACACATTACCCATTATGCAATTCTGCCGCCCTGGGGGATATCTGGATCTGTCTTTGGTTTGACTCGACGACATGTCCATCTCTTTTGTAAAAGATTGCAAAGCTCCATAACAAATACCTCAAACAGCGATATATTGCTGGGGCCAGGAGATACACATGTCTCCTGTCTCTAAGATTGACCTTGATTAAAGTAAAATAAAAAAAGGAAGCGTTTGAGATAAATCATAGGATTTGCTTGCTTTTGCTAAAAAGAACAAGGTTTAATTCTGTCAAAATAAGAAAACATTCGCTTTTTCAACTGTGGCCACAACTATGCACAAGGCAAACTATTTGGGCCTTGATCCGCGGGGCATTTGTCAATAAACCCGGATATCACAGACACACTGGCAGTTATTTGTTCAGAGGTTCAGGGCAATTTCTCAAAGTATCATTTACTGGGAAAACGGTATTTAAAATGCAGGACATGCTCATAAATAACATCTGTGAGATGCTGGGACATTTGTATGTATAGTTTCACTGATATAAACATTATATACGACCCACGTGCTTCCTCAAACCCACAGACCACAGTAAAGAGTTCTACAGGAAACCCACCTTGATTTACACTCATTGCGAACTCGCACGGCCCAAAGAGCCCTTTGAAGACGTAATCAGTCTTACAATCATCTCCGGGATATGTCTCAAAATATTGTATTCAATCTTACATTGAGGTACTGGACCTGTACCTTACAGTAACCATCGCCCTGAGAGATCATGGCGTACACACAGGCCCAATGTTATACCATTAAACGTTCAATACACGTTTCTATAATTGCCCTAACATGCGATATTCGAAGATCAAAGAGGCAGCTTGTCTATGACACATATCCTCCGTGTCCTCATCTCAGTCAACGAGAACGCAACGAGATGACTCCACAATTATTGACATTTGCGCCCATTGGGAAACACGTTCTCCCAGCTTCATAAACAGTGCAACTGCAATCTGTTATCGGATTCATACATCTGTCTACGCTTCTTCCAATTAAGAAAACTTCTATCAAAGAGACATGCCAAAAACTCGAAGCGACCGGAGCGCACCCTAGCGGCGAGGAGCGTTATCCGATCAGTCACGTGTTACAGAGGGCCATTAGTTTCAGGTGCTAAGAATCAGGAACCGACATAACAATGTAAAAATTGGCATGACGTGACAGATGATATGGACAAACTGGGGAAAAGAACAAACCTGGTTTACAATGACGTATGATGATGTATGGAGGTAAATAATTTCTTTCGAAAACACATACATCATTAAATGTATTTTATTCACTTCTGTTGTAGGAAATGGTTAGTGATGAGGCGACACGGCACTAACGTCTTCAGGATGTGCTGACGTGGACGTGACGGGGGTAACAACGTTTGGTACAGAGTAATGGTCTCGTAGGTGTATTGACATTGACAAAACGATTCCCCACTATCATTGTCACTGCTGAACTGGTGACTGTGCACCTGACATAGACCTGTCTTAGATAGGCCCGATGGATAGATCTGACATAGACCTGTCTTAGATAGACCCGATGGATAGATCTGACATAGACCTGATAGATGGATCTGACATAGACCTGATAGATGGATCTCACATAGATCTGATAGATGGATCTCACATAGACCTGATAGATGGATCTTACATAGACCTGATAGATAGACCTGATAGATAGATTTGACATATACTTCACTTAGATAGACCTGATAGATACATCTGCTATAGACCTGATAGATAGGTCTGATAGATAGATCTGACATAGACCTGATAGATAGGTCTGATAGATAGATCTGACATAGACCTGACTTAGATAGACCTGATAGATAGATCTGATAGATAGATTTGATATAGACCTGATAGATAGATCTGATATAGACCTGATAGATAGGTCTGACATAGATCTGATAGATAGATCTGACATATACCTCACTTAGATAGACCTGATAGATAGATCTGATAGATAGATCTGACATAGACCTGATAGATAGATCTGATATAGACCTGATAGATAGGTCTGATGGATAGATCTGACATAGACCTGATAGATAGGTCTGATAGATAGATCTGACATAGATCTGACTTAGATAGACCTGATAGATAGATATGACATAGACCTGTCTTAGATAGACCTGATGGATAGATCTGACATAGATCTGATAGATAGATCCGACATAGACCTGTCTTAGATAGACCCGATGGATAGGTCTGACACAGACCTGTCTTAGATAGACCTGATAGATAGATCTGACATATACCTCACCTAGATAGACCTGATAGATAGATCTGACATATACCTCACTTAGATAGACCTGATAGATAGATCTGACATATACCTCACCTAAATAGACCTGATAGATAGATCTGACATAGATCTGATAGATAGATCCGACATAGACCTGATAGATGGATCTCACATAGACCTGTCTTAGATAGACCCGATGGATAGATCTGACACAGACCTGTCTTAGATAGACCTGATAGATAGATCTGACATATATCTCACCTAAATAGACCTGATAGATAGACCTGATAGATAGATCTGACATAGACCTCACCTTGATAGACCTGATAGATAGATCTGACATATACCTCACTTACATAGACCCGATGGATATATCTGACATAGACCTGTCTTAGACCTGATAGATAGATCTGACATATACCTCACCTAGATAGACCTGATAGATAGACCTGATAGATAGATCTGACATAGACCTGTCTTAGATAGACCTGATAGATAGATCTGACATAGATCTGATAGATAGATCCGACATAGACCTGATAGATGGATCTCACATAGACCTGTCTTAGATAGACCCGATGGATAGATCTGACACAGACCTGTCTTAGATAGACCTGATAGATAGATCTGACATATACCTCACTTAGACCCGATGGATAGATCTTACATAGACCTGTCTTAGATAGACCTGATGGATAGATCTGACATATACCTCACTTAGACCCGATGGATAGATCTGACATAGACCTGTCTTAGATAGACCTGATAGATAGATCTGACATAGATCTGATAGATAGATGCGACATAGATCTGATAAATAGATCTGACATAGATCTGATACATAGATCTGACATAGACCTGTCTTAGATAGACCTGATAGATAGATCTGACATAGACCTGATAGATGGATCTCACATAGACCTGATAGATGGATCTCACATAGATCTGATAGATGGATCTCACATAGACCTGATAGATGGATCTTACATAGACCTGATAGACCTGATAGATAGATTTGACATATACTTCACTTAGATAGACCTGATGGATAGACCTGATGGATAGATCTGACATAGACCTGACTTAGACCTGATAGGTTTACCTGATAGCTAGACCTGACGTAGACCTGACGTAGATAGACCTTATAGAGACAACGAAAGTATTTTACACTGACATGATTTTTTAAATCTAATTAGACGTCTCCACCCGATAGTTGATATGTACTTGTATCCTAGGTACCCGTGAACATCTGGGGTAGAACTGGTGTTCAGCACCCGGGACGGGTGGTCAGGCTGGTGGTTGAACATGTCATCGTTTCCACTGACGCAGCTAGATGCTCAGGATGTTGTTGTGGTGTTAAATACCAAAGAAACAATTAAATACATCCAGGTTTTGTGGTACAGGTGGCACAGTATACCATCTGTCTCTACAAGAATTAGAACCAAGTTACTGTTTGAAAGTGTATTTATTTGCTGCTTAATTAATTCCCCGTCAGTAACTATCTACCCCGGTCACATAATCCTGTGATTGATGTTACAACTATCGAACCACGTCGTCGGACAACCAGGTGACTAGGTCCAACCACCCGACGTACCCTTCCAGTCACATGTCTGCACGTTGTGGAAGTGTTCTTATTCTGAGTAATACAATAATAGTAAACAATAAGCAAGCTTAATGGATAACAACTTCTTTATTACGACGTTTCGATACAGATTCTTGTACCGTTGTTCACTCTAGGAATACAGAAGTTGTTATCCATAAAGTTTGCCTATTTTGTACTTCGCAGCTACTAAAATGCCACTCAAAGAAGATCAAAGAATACATGTGATATCATGTTCAACAGTCAAAGTACCAAAACAACACCATTTGCGCTAAGGAGAGTTGATTTGTAAAATATTGGCACTAAATGTAAGTTAGAAAAAGAACGAGAGAATATTTTGAGATGGGTACATGTATTCAAGTTCTGAAATCGTCGAATGTACCAAATGTATTGCCTCTTGGAAAAAGATGAGTGACTGGCATTACTACTCTAGCTGCTACTGCTGCTACTACTACTACCACCACCACAACTACTACTACTACTGCTATCATTACTACTACTACTTCTACTACGACTACTACTACGACTACTACTTCTACTACTATGACCAGTACCATTCCTATTCCTGCTGCTACTACTAATAATACCAGTACTATTCCTGCTGCTACTGCTACTATTACAACAACAACTACTACTACTACTACTGCTATTACTACTACTACTACTACTACTACTACTACATACCACTACTACTACTACTACTACTACTACTACTACTGCCACTACTTCTAAGACTGCAGATTCCAAAGCTTCAGTAAGAGTTTAGTATGAGTTTCTGCAAATGAAGTGGATGCAATAGGTAAATCACGGCAGGACTTACCTGAGCGTGTGAACGTCCACCAGGTAAGTCTGTCTGTGTGTCAGTCTGTTGGCTAGTTGACAAAGTCCAGGTTTTATACCGGCATGGAGCGCGTGGCGCGTGCACTGAGCGCGAGCTGGCTGAGTCTGAGTAATCAATGAGAACTGGCCGACACGAGTGGACAGAGAGGCCGAGAGGGGCGGGGCACACTATGCGGGGGTTGGGATCGATCGAGTGTTGAAGTGGGGTGACATGAAGGTTACGTGCTGGCTATATCAACCAGTGGCGATCGTGGGCGTGGCTCGGAGACGTTTGACATCGGAGTCAAGGAAATGATGAATAAAAGATAGCAGTGAGTTACAAATGGGTGTCACCAGTTTCCATGCAGTGGCCATCTGTCTCGGGAAAGTCATACGGAGACACATGGAAACACACTTACAAGTAGAAATACACTCACGTCCTCAAATATGTGCGTGTCTGCAAAAGTGGAACATTTTACTAGAACGACAGCAAAAGTTAAGGAACGCGAAACCAATGGTGCGCATGTGTGTGTGCGTCTTGCGCACACGTGTGCGTAAGTAGCTTGTACGGGTATGTCTGTGCTTGTGTTTCTATGTGAGGTGGTGTGTGCATGTGTGCTTGTGTGTGAGTTTATTGGTTTGTTGTGATGGGGATGTTTAAATGGAATCGGTATTCTAAGAGAGCCTGGTCCCAAATGACGTTGCTATGTTCTACACCAGAATTGGACAGGCATACAAAGTTGGACAAAAGTTGAAACGAGTGTGAGTAGCATGTGATCATACATATATGATGAGTCTCAGATGGCAGCAGCCCCACCTCAGACTGTAAGAATTTACATCTGACCAGTGGCCGCGGAGTGATATGACCACAGCGTGTAATGAGACATTTATGCTAGGGTTTATGACAAGCACGTACACAGGAGGGGGCCCGCTGTGGGGTTAACGAAGAGGGTGAGACTCCCCCTGCTGGTGATTGTGACAGTTGGTACTCCTGTGGTACTGATAACAACGCCTAGCTCTGGTGGTGCAGGGGGATATTGATGGGGCACCTGACGTGGAGCCTGAACGGGATTCAGCCCTGTGTATACTGTCAGTCTCTGTCAGGCCAGCAGTTCAGCAATACCGCAAAGACTATGTAGATATCCAGGGCAAGTCATTCTACTGTCAATACATCATAATTGGTGAACAATATTTCGATATTATTTCAGCCGATATTTAATTGTCGGAAATTCCATTTTATTTATTCAGTGAGGCTTGGATTATATTTTCTTATATAGAGGCCGTGACTTTGCTTTTCTGGTACAGATGCCTGGACTACATTTTCTGATACAGAGGGTGGGCACTGTGTTTTCTGATACAGAGGGTGGGGACTGTGTTTTCTGATACAGAGGATGGGGACTGTGTTTTCTGATACAGAGGGTGGGGACTGAGTTTTCTGACACAGAGTCCGGTACTATATATTTTTATATAGGGACTATGTTTTCCTTATATGGAGACTGGGACTACATTTTCTGATTTAGAGGCCGGGACTACATTTTCAGATATAGAGGCCGGGACTACATTTTCAGATATAGAGGCCGGGACTACATTTTCAGATATAGAGGCCGGGACTACATTTTCAGATATAGAGGCCGGGACTACATTTTCAGATATGGAGGCCGGGACTACATTTTCAGATATGGAGGCCGGGACTACATTTTCAGATATAGAGGCCGGGACTACATTTTCAAATATGGAGGCCGGGACTACATTTTCAGATATGGAGGCCGGGACTACATTTTCAGATATAGAGGCCGGGACTACATTTTCAGATTTAGAGCTCGGGACTACATTTTCAGATATAGAGGCCGGGACTACATTTTCAGATATGGAGGCCGGGACTACATTTTCAGATATAGAGGTCGGGACTACATTTTCAGATATGGAGGCCGGGACTACATTTTCAGATATGGAGGCCGGGACTACATTTTCAGATATGGAGGCCGGGACTACATTTTCAGATATGGAGGCCGGGACTACATTTTCAGATATAGAGGCCGGGACTACATTTTCAGATTTAGAGCTCGGGATTACATTTTCAGATATAGAGGCCGGGACTACATTTTCAGATTTGAAGAGAGTTCGACGTTAAACAAACGAAACAATGATACGAAGAGGCCGGGACTATGAAGAGGTGGGGGATATCTGTCTTAATATTGACATACCTGACCCTATCTGCGTCTGTGGGGACTGTGTCTCCTTATATAAAGGGGCTGGGCAATGTTTCCTGGTATAGAGGTAGGGCATATTGTGCTTTCTTACAACATGTAGTTGGAAACATGTAAAACGCAATGAAAGTGCACAAGACACTTTGAACACATTTTGATTTTCCCTTTTTGATGACAGCGGGAGAACACCAGCAAAGGAAACACTGAGCACTTGGACATGTCAAACTGCATGTTGCCCTTAAAATCTTTTTTGAAAATGTCCTACAGTATACAGGCAATAAACGGCAATACCTACTCTATGGTTTCTCGGTAACATTGTCCCCAACATACAATACACGGCAATACCGACTCTATGGTTTCTCGGTAACATCGTCCGAACAATACAATACACGGCAATACCGACTGCATGGTTTCTCGGTAACATCGTCCCAAAAATACACGGTAATACTGACTCCATGGTTTCTCGGTAACATCGTCCCAAAAATACACGGCAATACTGACTCCGTGGTTTCTCGGTAACATTGTCCCAACAATACACGGCAATACTGACTCCATAGTTTCTCGGTAACATCGTCCCAACAATACACGTCAATACTGACTATCTGGTTTCTCGGTAACATTGTCCCAACAATACACGTCAATACTGACTCCGTGGTTTCTCGGTAACATTGTCCCAACAATACACAGCGATTCTGACTATCTGGTTTCTCGGTAACATTGTCCCAACAATACACGGCAATTCTGACTATCTGGTTTCTCGGTATCATTGTCCCAACAATACACAGAAATTCTGACTATCTGGTTTCTCGGTAACATTGTCCCAACAATACGCAGCAATTCTGACTATCTGGTTTCTCGGTATCATTGTCTCAACAATACACAGAAATACTGACTCCATGGTTTCTCAATACATTGTCCCAACAATACACGTCAATACTGACTGCATGGTTTTTCGGTAACATTGTCTCAACAATACATAGCAATACTGACTCCATGGTTTCTCGGTAACATTGTCCCAACAATACACAGCAATTCTGACTATCTGGTTTCTCGGTATCATTGTCTCAACAATACACAGAAATACTGACTCCATGGTTTCTCGGTAACATTGTCCAAACAATACACCGCAATTCTCACTATCTGGTTTCTCGGTATCATTGTCCGAACAATACACAGAAATTCTGACTATCTGGTTTCTCGGTAACATTGTCCGAACAATACACAGAAATTCTGACTATCTGGTTTCTCGGTAACATTGTCCCAACAATACACAGCAATACTGACTCCATGGTTTCTCAATACATTGTCCCAACAATACACGTCAATACTGACTGCATGGTTTCTCGGTAACATTGTCCCAACAATACACGGCAATACTGACTCCATGGTTTCTCGGTAGGATTGTCCCAACAATACACGGCAATACTGACTCCATGGTTTTTCGGTAACATTGTCCCAACAATACACAGCAATTCTGACTATCTGGTTTCTCGGTATCATTGTCTCAACAATACACAGCAAAACTGACTATCTGGTTTCTCGGTATCATTGTCCCAACAATACACAGCGATTCTGACTATCTGGTTTCTCGGTAACATTGTTCCAACAATACACAGAAATTCTGACTATCTGGTTTCTCGGAATCATTGTCCCAACAATACGCAGCAATACTGACTCCATGGTTTCTCGGTAACATTGTTCCAACAATACACAGAAATTCTGACTATCTGGTTTCTCGGAATCATTGTCCCAACAATACGCAGCAATACTGACTCCATGGTTTCTCGGTAACATTGTTCCAACAATACACAGAAATTCTGACTATCTGGTTTTTCGGTAACATTGTCCCAACAATACGCAGCAATACTGACTCCATGGTTTCTCGGTAACATTGTCCCAACAATACACAGCAATACTGACTATCTGGTTTCTCGGTAAGATTGTCCCAACAATACACAGCAATTCTGACTCCATGGTTTCTCGGTAACATTGTCCCAAAAATACAATACATGGCAATACTGACTCCATGGTTTCTCGGTAACATCGTCCGAACAATACACGGTAATTCTGACTCCATGGTTTATTGGTCTGATCATGGCTCCCAGGTCGATTTGTAATGACACCCGACGCTGTGCTACGGCGGTATTGCTGCTACAAGCGAAACAGGGATGTAAGACAATACACGTCGCCTACAGCGTGATCTATAGAGACTCATGACGTGCATTCAATTTACATTTATTGTTTTATGAACGTTGTACCGCCCTCTCCCTTAGTGAATATAGAACACTAATGCCCGGAGGTCAGGGATTGAAGTAGCTCAATCAACAGAATGTTTTGATTTTTTTTTATTTCTGGATGTTCTAATGGCACAATATTGAATATTAAATGTTTACATTGCCAGAAGCGGGTGTTTGTTAATGCGTGTGTATTGTGGTGCAATAAGACCTACTCTCGGCTTTAAGGTATAGCCAGCCTATCTATAGTAAGTGTATGACAGGCTTCTGACCGCCACACACGTACGTCGCCTTAAGTAATTAGGTTAAGGGTGGTATTTACTTGTGTTGTTTCAAGCCCAAGACAACATTGTTGACGACATAAAATGACGTCACAGTAAAGTTAGGTTAAGACGTATATCAGATTGTATTGTATTACCACCGTTAGACTCTACATGGGGACATTGCGCTTCAGTTTCTATAGACCATTCTTAATGAGGCCTCATGAATATTCATATCTGTACCAAAACGAGGCTAAATTGGGCAAGGACACAATCGCATAATGGCGACAAATCTCAATGTATATACTTCCTGGTTTCAAATTTCCCTTGAACGGTACATTACTAAACTGTCCAGTAGTTCAGGGAAATCGCGGAGAAATGGGAAAGGGCTACAAAAATGTTTCTGTAGCATATCCACGGATTGAAGGGTGAATAATTGCTGTACTTCACGACACATCACGATAAGTCACATGACCTAGATATTTAGGTTCACGTGTACAATGTTGCGCAGCATTTTTGAAGGGAAGCTACTCTAAAGTCACAATAGTGGAAATATTACCAAGGGAAGTCAATAACGTTTACTTTATCAACATATGAACAAAGCAAAAGACTCAACGTATTTCCTGACCTGGATTCAAATCATCCACTTCCACATGGGAGTAGTGTTGTTAATTCTTGAGCTGGATAATCGAGATTATAAGTAATATGTAGATCAAGATAGCTCTCCTCGAGTGGATCTGGACCAAACAAAATTGTATTATTCATGTGATGAAATTATTTGTTTGGTATTTTTCTGTTGAAAATGTGTTGTCCTATTTATTCACGCATATATTTTCAGTTGTACCTACTGGTGATAGCGATGTGCGCGTAACTGCATGTTACAATCGCAGAACAAAAACGATTCGCCACATCATCATTTAGAAACTATGTATTTCAATCAACATGAGTGGGGCACAAAGTGCAAGACAAAACTGGATGATTTTTTTTCAAGTCCTTTCTTGACTGATTTGGAGCTGAATAATTATTTTACCTAAATGGACTTATGGTACCTGCACGGGGAATATTTGAAACAATTTTCAATACTGTGTTACTATACCATAAAATTGATTTATTGTAGATCTGGTGTATTTATTCTGTACCACTGTAACTGAAGACCTTTTTTAAGGAGAACATATTATCAGATTAACATAACAGGATTCACACTATAGAAAACAATTAATCTAAATAAATAACGAACACCTTGAGTGCAGTTAATAAAAAAATATTTTGAAATGGTGTCTTATCAGTCCAATAACAATAGACACATTCACAAAAGCTTCCAGCTGTAACAGTGATAAATAACAATAAATTTTCAGGGGATGCAAATTGAAAATATATTGGGTGCAATATTTATGTTGATAGAAATATCTTTTTAGATTAGTCTGACATGAATGGCAACAATTACAGCTGGATCAATTCATAATTTATCATAGTTTTCTCCCCTTACACATTATCATAATCTCTTACCTGGTTTTTCTGGTTCCCAACTAACTCTTTTCAAACAGGATGAAATACATTCTTTTTCATCAATTATTAATTAAACAGCAGCAAATTGAGTTACATCTACAACTATGCCATTATGAAAGACCTTTCTATTATTCAGTTAAATCCATCAATGTGTATGTATTACAGCTGTCTCTTTTTTCATCCATCATTTACACAACACAAAAGCACGAAACAATTTCATTTACATTCATGTCTGTCAATTCTTGTGCTGTTTGGGCAAGGTACTTCACAAAACCTGGGAAGATATTCAACAAATGAAAAAGTTCCAGCTAATCAGCGCCAGTGTTTGAAATGATGGAATACTGTAAAATGTTCAATCAGTGTTTATCATCATACATGAATTTACACACTCAAGTTCAAGTTTTCTGTTCATTTTTTTCTATTTTGTCAACCTTTTCCTTGAGTTGCCTCCCCTGTTCATGTAATGTTTGCTGGAGTTGTTCTATGTAGGACTGGGGTCAGTGGCTGCTGTATCACTCTCTGCTTCACTGTAATATAAGCATTGTAAAGCATCACTATTATCTCTTCGACCACACAAACAATAAATATATCTCTGGAATTACAAATATACATCAAGGAGTAGAGGCTAACATCATTTCATATTTTAGACAGTATGGGCAATCAATATTTTTATATGTAAATAACATAGCATATAGTTCAAAGTTCAGTTGTATTAAATTCTTTAAAACCATGTCAGTTGGCAAAGTTAATTTAATACGATCTGACATTCTTACTGTATCTGAGATGGTGACTGTGGTAGCTTCCTTATGGGAGGTTCATGAGCTGGTGACATGCTCTCTGACTCTTAATTAGCAGCATCTGAAATGGATATTTAAACACTAAATATATTTCAGTTGTTGTAATTAGATTATCCGGTAATATGTCCTGTATCCCTGAAGTACTGGTCAGTATGCAGTAATTTTGAAAGTACATATTTAAGATTTTTTTAACAGCATGTGTGTGTCCTGCATATACATGAACTTGAAATGTTACTTTGATTTGCAGCCAATCTAATTTCACTGATACAGAATATTTGCAAATAAAATTCCCTTGCCATCATGACAAGAGTGTCTTCATATGTCCATATGCTTAAAAAAATTAATATAATCGACCGTTCCTAATTTATGACTAGGGGGGTGATGATGATTTTAGGTGCGGTGTTTGTGGGGGTTGGGGTGTCTCCCAGTTTGTTTTGGGAGGCAGGGGGAGGGGCCAATTGTGTGCATATGAACTAGGGGGGTGATCACTGATTTTGAACATGACAATGTGTGTGTGTTGGGGGTGGGGGTGGGGTTTGAATGTGTCTGTGTGTGTGTGACATTCACATTGTACATGTACCCCTAATATTAAAACCTTGCATAGTGAACAGCTTGTACATTACACGGCAGATCTAGACTATGCCATGTGCCCTTGCCTTTGCCCTTGCCCTTGCCCTTGCCCTTGCCCTTGCCCTTGCCCTTGCCTTTGCCCTTGCCCTTGCCCTGGCTCTTGCCCTTGCCCTTGCCCCTGCATCTGATGTAACCGTGGTAAGTATGCAGGGACATTTGGGAGCCTCCTTCGAGAGCATCTTCATTCCGGAAGATGTCATACCTTAAAGTCCGTCACAGGAAACACCAACAGCACCACTGTCAGGTACATTCAGTCTGAGCGGACTTTGTTCTCTCTCTGAAGTAAGCCTGATATATAAGGAAAATAATCAGAGTGTTGTATGAACACTACACGTCAACGTTTGAAACCTTTGAAAAGCGTCATCATACATGTGCACAATGTAGAGGCAAAGGAAATAGTATTTATGCATGACACCGTGTAGAAAGGTAAACTGTATCATGACACCGTGTAGAAAGGTAAACTGTATCATGACACCGTGAAGAAAGGTAAACTGTTTCATGACACCGTGTAGAAAAAGGAGGTAAACTGTATCATGACACCTTGTAGACAGGAGGCAAACTGTATAATGACACCGTGTAGAAAGGTAAACTATATCATGACACCGTGCAGAAAGGTAAACTGTATCATGACACCGTGCAGAAAGGTAAACTGTATCATGACACCGTGTAGAAAGGTAAACCGTATCATGACACAGTGTAGAAAGTTAAACTGCATCATGACACCGTGTAGAAAGGTAAACTGCATCATGACACCGTGTAGAAAGGTAAACTGTATCATGACACCGTGTAGAAAGGTAAACTATATCATGACACCGTGTAGAAGGGTAAAATATATCATGACACCGTGTAGAAAGGTAAACTGTCTCATGACACCGTGTAGAAAGATAAACTGTATCATGACACCGTGTAGAAAGGTAAACTGTATCATGACACCGTGCAGAAAGGTAAACAGTATCATGACGCCGTGGAGAAAGGTAAACTGTATCATGACACCGTGTAGAGGGGTGAACTGTATCATGACACCGTGTAGAAAGGTAAACTGTATCATGACACCGTGGAGAAAGGTAAACTATATCATGACACCGTGTAGAAAGGTAAACTGTATCATGACACCGCATAGAAAGGTAAACTGTATCATGACACCGTGTAGAAAGGTAAACTGTATCATGACACCGTGTAGAAGGGTAAACTATATCATGACACCGTGTAGAAAGGTAAAATATATCATGACGCCGTGTAGAAGGGTAAACTGTTTCCTGACACCGTGTAGAAAGGTAAACTATATCATGACACCGTGTAGAAAGGTAAACTGTATCATGACACCGTGAGGAAAGGTAAACTGTATCATGACACCGTGTAGAAAGGTAAACTGTATCATGACACCGTGTAGAAAGGTAAACTGTTTCCTGACACCGTATAGAAAGGTAAACTATATCATGACACCGTGTAGAAAGGTAAACTGTATCATGACACCGTGTAGAAAGGTAAACTGTATCATGACACCGTGTAGAAAGGTAAACTGTTTCATGACACCGTGTAGAAAAAGGAGGTAAACTGTATCATGACACCTTGTAGACAGGAGGCAAACTGTATAATGACACCGTGTAGAAAGGTAAACTATATCATGACACCGTGTAGAAAGGTAAACTGTATCATGACACCGTGCAGAAAGGTAAACAGTATCATGACACCGTGCAGAAAGGTAAACTGTATCATGACACCGTGTAGAAAGGTAAACCGTATCATGACACAGTGTAGAAAGTTAAACTGCATCATGACACCGTGTAGAAAGGTAAACTGCATCATGACAACGTGTAGAAAGGTAAACTATATCATGACACCGTGTAGAAAGGTAAACTGTATCATGACACCGTGTAGAAGGGTAAACTATATCATGACACCGTGTAGAAAGGTAAACTGTATCATGACACCGTGTAGAAAGATAAACTGTATCATGACACCGTGTAGAAAGGTAAACTGTATCATGACACCGTGTAGAAAGGTAAACACTATCATGACGCCGTGGAGAAAGGTAAACTGTATCATGACACCGTGTAGAGGGGTAAACTGTATCATGACACCGTGTAGAAAGGTAAACTGTATCATGACACCGTGGAGAAAGGTAAACTATATCATGACACCGTGTAGAAAGGTAAACTGTATCATGACACCGCATAGAAAGGTAAACTGTATCATGACACCGTGTAGAAAGGTAAACTGTATCATGACACCGTGTAGAAGGGTAAACTATATCATGACACCGTGTAGAAAGGTAAAATATATCATGACGGCGTGTAGAAGGGTAAACTGTTTCCTGACACCGTGTAGAAAGGTAAACTATATCATGACACCGTGTAGAAAGGTAAACTGTATCATGACACCGTGAGGAAAGGTAAACTGTATCATGACACCGTGTAGAAAGGTAAACTGTATCTTGACACCGTGTAGAAAGGTAAACTGTTTCCTGACACCGTATAGAAAGGTAAACTATATCATGACACCGTGTAGAAAGGTAAACTGTATCATGACACCGCATAGAAAGGTATACTGTATCATGACACCGTGTGGTCTGGTTACCACTGTTTCCTGACACCGTATAGAAAGGTAAACTGTATCATGACACCGTATAGAAAGGTAAACTGTATCATGACACCGTGTAGAAAGGTAAACTGTTTCCTGACACCGTATAGAAAGGTAAACTATATCATGACACCGTGTAGAAAGGTAAACTGTATCATGACACCGTGTAGAAAGGTATACTGTATCATGACACCGTGTGGTCTGGTTACCACTGTTTCCTGACAACGTATAGAAAGGTAAACTGTATCATGACACCGTGTAGAAAGGTAAACTGTTTCCTGACACCGTATAGAAAGGTAAACTATTTCCTGTCACCGTATAGAAAGGTAAACTATATCATGACACCTTGTAGAAAGGTAAACTATATCATGACACCTTGTAGAAAGGTAAACTGTATCATGACACCGTGTAGAAGGGTAAACTATATCATGACACCGTGTAGAAAGGTAAACTGTATCATGACACCGTGTAGAAGGGTAAACTATATCATGACACCGTGTAGAAAGGTAAACTGTATCATGACACCGTGTAGAAAGATAAACTATATCATGACACCTTGTAGAAAGGTAAACAGTATCATGACCCCTTGTAGAAAGGTAAACTATATCATGACACCGTGTAGAAAGGTAAACTGTATCATGACACCGTGTAGAAAGGTAAACTGTATAATGACACCGTGTAGAAAGGTAAACTATATCATGACACCTTGCAGAAAGGTAAACTGTATCATGACACCGTGTAGAAAGGTAAACTGTATCATGACACCTTGTAGAAAGGTAAACTATATCATGACACCTTGTAGAAAGGTAAACTGTATCATGACACCGTGTAGAAAGATAAACTGTATCATGACACCGTGTAGAAAGGTAAACTGTATCATGACACCGTGTAGAAAGGTAAACTGTATCATGACACCGTGTAGAAAGGTAAACTATATCATGACACCGTGTAGAAAGGTAAACTATATCATGACACCGTATAGAAAGGTAAACTATATCATGACACCGTGTAGAAAGGTAAACTATATCATGACACCGTGTAGAAAGGTAAACTATATCATGAGACCTTGTAGAAAGGTAAACTGTATCATGACACCGTGTAGAAAGGTAAACTGTATCATGACACCGTATAGTGAAGCACAGCGTATGATGACACCGTGGGGCAAAGCAACTGTATCATGCCATCACATGGTGAGATACAACTGTATCATGCCATCACATGGTGAGATACAACTGTATCATGTCATCACATGGTGAGATACAACTGTATCATGCCATCACATGTTGAGATACAACTGTATCATGCCATCGCATGGTGAGATACAACTGTATCATGCCATCACATGGTGAGATACAACTGTATCATGCCATCGCATGGTGAGATACAACTGTATCATGCCATCACATGGTGAGATACAACTGTATCATGCCATCGCATGGTGAGATACAACTGTATCATGCCATCACATGGTGAGATACAACTGTATCATGCCATCACATGGTGAGATTCAACTGTATCATGCCATCACATGGTGAGATACAACTGTATCATGCCATCACATGGTGAGATACAACTGTATCATGCCATGGCATGGTGAGATACAACTGTATCATGTCATCACATGGTGAGATTCAACTGTATCATGCCATCACATGGTGAGATACAACTGTATCATGCCATCACATGGTGAGATACAACTGTATCATGCCATGGCATGGTGAGATACAACTGCATCATGCCATCACATGGTGAGATACAACTGTATCATGCCATCACATGGTGAGATACAACTGTATCATGCCATCGCATGGTGAGATACAACTATATCATGCCATCACATGGTGAGATACAACTGTATCATGCCATGGCATGGTGAGATACAACTGTATGACGCAATTACATGGTGAGATACAACTGTATCATGCCATGGCATGGTGAGATACAACTGCATCATGCCATCACATGGTGAGATACAACTGTATCATGCCATCACATGGTGAGATACAACTGTATCATGCCATCGCATGGTGAGATACAACTCTATCATGCCATCACATGGTGAGATACAACTGTATCATGCCATCACATGGTGAGATACAACTGTATCATGCCATGGCATGGTGAGATTCAACTGTATCATGCCATGGCATGGTGAGATACAACTGTATCATGCCATGGCATGGTGAGATACAACTGTGTCATGCCATCACATGGTGAGATTCAACTGTATCATGCCATCGCATGGTGAGATACAACTGTATCATGTCATCACATGGTGAGATACAACTGTATCATGCCATCGGATGGTGAGATACAACTGTATCATGCCAGGGCATGGTGAGATTCAACTGTATCATGCCATCACATGGTGAGATACAACTGTATCATGTCATCACATGGTGAGATACAACTGTATCATGCCATCACATGGTGAGATTCAACTGTATCATGCCATGGCATGGTGAGATACAACTGTATCATGCCATCACATGGTGAGATTCAACTGTATCATGACATGGCATGGTGAGATACAACTGTATCATGCCATGGCATGGTGAGATACAACTGTATCATGCCATGACATGGTGAGATTCAACTGTATCATGCCATGGCATGGTGAGATACAACTGTATCATGCCATCACATGGTGAGATTCAACTGTATCATGCCATCACATGGTGAGATACAACTGTATCATGCCATGGCATGGTGAGATACAACTGTATCATGCCATTACATGGTGAGATACAACTGTATCATGCCATGGCATGGTGAGATACAACTGTATCATGCCATCACATGGTGAGATTCAACTGTATCATGCCATCACATGGTGAGATACAACTGTATCATGCCATCACATGGTGAGATACAACTCTATCATGACATCACATGGTGAGATACAACTGTATCATGTCATTACATGGTGAGATACAACTCTATCATGCCATCGCATGGTGAGATACAACTGTATCATGCCATCACATGGTGAGACTCAACTGTATCATGCCATCACATGGTGAGATACAACTGTATCATGCCATCGCATGGTGAGATACAACTGTATCATGCCATCACATGGTGAGATACAACTGTATCATGCCATGGCATGGTGAGATACAACTGCATCATGCCATCACATGGTGAGATACAACTGTATCATGCCATCGCATGGTGAGATACAACTGTATCATGCCATCGCATAGTGAGATACAACTGTATCATGCCATCACATGGTGAGATACAACTGTATCATGCCATGGCATGGTGAGATACAACTGTATCATGCCATTACATGGTGAGATACAACTGTATCATGCCATGGCATGGTGAGATACAACTGTATCATGCCATCACATGGTGAGATTCAACTGTATCATGCCATCGCATGGTGAGATACAACTGTATCATGCCATTACATGGTGAGATACAACTGTATCATGCCATCACATGGTGAGATACAACTGTATCATGCCATCACATGGTGAGATTCAACTCTATCATGCCATCGCATGGTGAGATACAACTGTATCATGCCATCGCATGGTGAGATACAACTGTATCATGCCATCACATGGTGAGATGCAACTGTATCATGCCATGGCATGTTGAGATACAACTGTATCATGCCATTACATGGTGAGATACAACTGTATCATGCCATGGCATGGTGAGATACAACTGCATCATGCCATCACATGGTGAGATACAACTGTATCATGCCATCACATGGTGAGATACAACTGTATCATGCCATCGCATGGTGAGATACAACTCTATCATGCCATCACATGGTGAGATACAACTGTATCATGCCATCACATGGTGAGATACAACTGTATCATGCCATGGCATGGTGAGATTCAACTGTATCATGCCATGGCATGGTGAGATACAACTGTATCATGCCATGGCATGGTGAGATACAACTGTATCATGCCATCACATGGTGAGATTCAACTGTATCATGCCATCGCATGGTGAGATACAACTGTATCATGTCATCACATGGTGAGATACAACTGTATCATGCCATGGCATGGTGAGATACAACTGTATCATGCCATCACATGGTGAGATTCAACTGTATCATGCCATCGGATGGTGAGATACAACTGTATCATGCCAGGGCATGGTGAGATTCAACTGTATCATGCCATCACATGGTGAGATACAACTGTATCATGTCATCACATGGTGAGATACAACTGTATCATGCCATCGCATGGTGAGATACAACTGTATCATGCCATGACATGGTGAGATTCAACTGTATCATGCCATGGCATGGTGAGATACAACTGTATCATGCCATCACATGGTGAGATTCAACTGTATCATGCCATCACATGGTGAGATACAACTGTATCATGCCATGGCATGGTGAGATACAACTGTATCATGCCATTACATGGTGAGATACAACTGTATCATGCCATGGCATGGTGAGATACAACTGTATCATGCCATCACATGGTGAGATTCAACTGTATCATGCCATCACATGGTGAGATACAACTGTATCATGCCATCACATGGTGAGATACAACTGTATCATGCCATCACATGGTGAGATACAACTCTATCATGTCATTACATGGTGAGATACAACTCTATCATGCCATGGTATGGTGAGATACAACTGTATCATGCCATCACATGGTGAGACTCAACTGTATCATGCCATCACATGGTGAGATACAACTGTATCATGCCATCGCATGGTGAGATACAACTCTATCATGCCATCACATGGTGAGATACAACTGTATCATGCCATGGCATGGTGAGATACAACTGCATCATGCCATCACATGGTGAGATACAACTGTATCATGCCATCGCATGGTGAGATACAACTGTATCATGCCATCGCATAGTGAGATACAACTGTATCATGCCATCACATGGTGAGATACAACTGTATCATGCCATGGCATGGTGAGATACAACTGTATCATGCCATTACATGGTGAGATACAACTGTATCATGCCATGGCATGGTGAGATACAACTGTATCATGCCATCACATGGTGAGATTCAACTGTATCATGCCATCGCATGGTGAGATACAACTGTATCATGCCATTACATGGTGAGATACAACTGTATCATGCCATCACATGGTGAGATACAACTGTATCATGCCATCACATGGTGAGATTCAACTCTATCATGCCATCGCATGGTGAGATACAACTGTATCATGCCATCGCATGGTGAGATACAACTGTATCATGCCATCACATGGTGAGATACAACTGTATCATGCCATGGCATGGTGAGATACAACTGCATCATGCCATCACATGGTGAGATTCAACTGTATCATGCCATCGGATGGTGAGATACAACTGTATCATGCCAGGGCATGGTGAGATTCAACTGTATCATGCCATCACATGGTGAGATACAACTGTATCATGTCATCACATGGTGAGATACAACTGTATCATGCCATGGCATGGTGAGATACAACTGTATCATGCCATGACATGGTGAGATTCAACTGTATCATGCCATGGCATGGTGAGATACAACTGTATCATGCCATCACATGGTGAGATTCAACTGTATCATGCCATCACATGGTGAGATACAACTGTATCATGCCATGGCATGGTGAGATACAACTGTATCATGCCATTACATGGTGAGATACAACTGTATCATGCCATGGCATGGTGAGATACAACTGTATCATGCCATCACATGGTGAGATTCAACTGTATCATGCCATCACATGGTGAGATACAACTGTATCATGCCATCACATGGTGAGATACAACTGTATCATGCCATCACATGGTGAGATACAACTCTATCATGTCATTACATGGTGAGATACAACTCTATCATGCCATGGTATGGTGAGATACAACTGTATCATGCCATCAATGGTGAGACTCAATATCATGCCATCACATGGGATACAACTGTATCATGCCATCGCATGGTGAGATACAACTGTATCATGCCATCACATGGTGAGATACTGTATCATGCCATGGCATGGTGATATACAACTGCATCATGCCATCGCATGGTGAGATACAACTGTATCATGCCATCATGGTGAGATACAACCGTATCATGCCATCGCATAGTGAGATACAACTGTATCATGCCATCACATGGTGAGATACAACTGTATCATGCCATCATGGTGAGATACAACTGTATCATGCCATTTCATGGTGAGATACAACTGTATCATGCCATGGCATGGTGAGATACAACTGTATCATGCCATCACATGGTGAGATTCAACTGTATCATGCCATCGCATGGTGAGATACAACTGTATCATGCCATTACATGGTGAGATACAACTGTATCATGCCATCACATGGTGAGATACAACTCTGTATCATGCAACTGTATGCCATCGCATGGTGAGATACAACTGTATCATGCCAACTGGTATCATGCCATATACATGGTGAGATATCATGCCATTACATGGTGAGATACAACTGTATCATGCCATGGCATGGTGAGATACAACTGTATCATGCCATCACATGGTGAGACAACCTGTATCATGCCAACTGTATCATGCCATCGCATGGTGAGACAACATCACATGGTGAGATACAACTGTATCATGCCATCACATGGTGAGATACAACTGTATCATGCCATCACATGGTGAGATACAACTGTATCATGCCATCACATGGTGAGATACAACTGTATCATGTCATCACATGGTGAGATACAACTGTATCATGTCATCACAAGGTGAGATACAACTGTGTCATGCCATCACATGGTGAGATGCAACTGTATCAGGTAGTACTGAAGCGTAACACTGTGTGCCTGTCGTCTCCCAATCATGGCTGGTTGGTTGGTGTTTAACGCCACACTCAGCTATATTCCAGCTTCATCTACGCAATTGGGATACGATAATATGTGTTAAGCAAATCAGCGAGCCTGACCACCCGATCCCGTTAGTCGCCTCTTACAACAAGCATGGGTTACTGATGATCAATTCTAACCCGGATCTTCACGGGGCCCAAGCATAGTAAGCGATGACGCCATCATGGGTTGCCAGGTGTGAAGCCGTTTTATCATAGTGATATCTCTAGGAGATACGTAAAACTACAGAGGGGATACTTGAGCGGTAAGATCCAAGGGTCATGTAACAGCAATGCTTCGGTTATATTTGACAGTTTAGCTATCCGATGATTTGTCATCACTAGAGGCGTTGTTGAATATGAAACTGAATGTGGAAATAACTTCATATAAATAAATCGATATTGATACGTTCCAAGCAAATACATACTGTATTCAAATGTATTATTGACACACTTTATGGATAACTACTTGCGAGTGCCACGTTACGATACAGATTCTTGTACGGCAAAATGAAGTGGAGGGGATGTGTACATACTGAATATGTCAACTAAAACAACCTAATTAGCTAGGCAGTAAGCTGATAAAGAGCGTGAGTTGATGAAGAGAGTAAGCTGATAAAGAGCGTGAGTTGACAAAGAGCGTGAGTTGATAAAGAGAGTGAGTTGACAAAGGGAAAGAGACGGAAGCCAGAGATGTACAAATCAAAGAAGTCGTTTGGAAGGGAGGAGCTGTTTATTCAGTTGATTGAGTTTGTTGTATTCAAATGCGTATTTGTTGTTGTCAAATAGTTTGGTAAAACATGAGTAACTGCATATCAAATATGTTAATACTATGGAGGTGTGTGGTCCTGCGCATAGAGCTAAGGTACCAAATCAGGTGAAGTTAAGCACCGTTGAGCACAGGGAGTTCTGGGAGGATGGGTGACCGTGTTTGGCATCTGGACTCTTGACAGTTTCTAGGATGTTGTCACACCTTAGGCAATTGAATTTGTTCAAAACTGCCTCTGTTCACCCAGCAGAAAATGGGTACCCGGTGAAATAAGTTGTGAGCTTGGGTAATCCGGGGTAATGATAATCAGATTGTGCACTTTGAGGAGGATATCTAGCCTGGAAAAGGCTGGAAATTCTCATTATCATTATTATCATGTCACATTAAACTGCTACATCAATGGTATATTAGCTTTCATGTATTTTGGTAATACTTGCATTACTACATATACAATAGTTTAATGTGTATAAACAAAATATGATTGTATAAAAAAGTACGTGTATATCAAATGTATATCAAATCATTGAGCAATACATGTGTAACAACATATCAAATAGTGATGTAATTCATGATATATGTGTATATCAAACTGTTTAGTGATGCATGTATAGATGGCGATCAAACAGTTTTAGCTGCACATGTTGAGCGGAATATTAAACGATTTAAGTAGCAAGTGTTGAGCGGAAAATTTAACGGTTTTAGTAGCACATGTTGAGCGGATTATTAAACGGTTTTAGTAGCACATGTTGAACGGAATATTAAACTGTTTTAGTAACTCATGTTGAGCGGAATATTAGACAGTTTTAGTAGGACATATTGAGCGGAATATTAGACAGTTTTAGTAGGACATGTTGAACGGAATATTGGACAGTTTTAGTAGGACATGTTGAACGGAATATTGGACAGTTTTAGTAGGACATGTTGGGCGGAATATTGGACAGTTTTAGTAGGACATGTTGAACGGAATATTGGACAGTTTTAGTAGGACATGTTGAGCGGAATATTAGACAGTTTTAGTAGGACATGTTGGGCGGAATATTAGACAGTTTTAGGAGGACATGTTGAACGGAATATTGGACAGTTTTAGTAGGACATGTTGAACGGAATATTGGACAGTTTTAGTAGGACATGTTGAACGGAATATTAGACAGTTTTAGTAGGACATGTTGAGCGGAATATCAGACAGTTTTAGTAGGACATGTTGAACGGAATATTAGACAGTTTTAGTAGGACATGTTGAGCGGAATATCAGACAGTTTTAGTAGGACATATTGAGCGGAATATTAGACAGTTTTAGTAGGACATATTGAACGGAATATTAGACAGTTTTAGTAGGACATATTGAACGGAATATTGGACAGTTTTAGTAGGACATGTTGGGCGGAATATCGAAAAGCTTTACAATGGTGCCAGTGTTTCTCAGGTGAAAATAACACTTTTGTTCTTGAACCTCTTTTCCCGTTTTCAGAGATGCAACCGGAGCACCCATGACCTTAGATCGAGCAGTTTACATTCATGTTGTGCCACCGGAGCACCCATGACCTTAGATCGAGCAGTTTACATTCATGTTGTGCAACCGGAGCACCCATGACCTTAGATCGAGCAGTTTAAATTCATGTTGTGCCACCGGAGCACCCATGACCTTAGATCGAGCAGTTTACATTCATCTTGTGCAACCGGAGCACCCATGACCTTAGATCGAGGAGTTTACATTCATGTTGTGCCACCGGAGCACCCATGACCTTAGATCGAGCAGTTTACATTCATGTTGTGCAACCGGAGCACCCATGACCTGAGATTGAGCAGTTTACATTCATGTTTTTGCAACCGGAGCACCCATGACCTTAGATCGAGCAGTTTACATTCATGTTGTGCAACCGGAGCACCCATGACCTTAGATCGAGCAGTTTACATTCATGTTGTGCAACCGGAGCACCCATGACCTTAGATCGAGCAGTTTACATTCATGTTGTGCCACCGGAGCACCCATGACCTTAGATCGAGCAGTTTACATTCATCTTGTGCCATCGTGGCAGCTAGTATTTTGTCATTAGGATGAGTTTTTGCCTTCTGTATATGCTATTATGTATGTGTATATGTATATGTATATGCTATTATGTATATGTATATGCTATTATGTATATGTATATGATATTATGTATATGTATATGTATATGATATTATGTATATGTATATGTATATGATATTATGTATATGTATATGTATATGATATTATGTATATGTATATGATATTATGTATATGTATATGTATATGTATATGATATTATGTATATTTATATGATATTATGTATATGTATATGATATTATGTATATGTATATGATATTATGTATATCTATATGTATATGATATTATGTATATGTATATGATATTATGTGTATGTATATGATATTATGTATATGTGTATGTATATGATATTATGTATATGTATATGGATATGATATTATGTATATGTATATGATATTATGTATATGTATATGATATTATGTATATGTATATGATATTATGTATATGTATATGCATATGATATTATATATATGTATATGATATTATGTATATGTATATGATATTATGTATATGATATTACGTATATGTATATGATATTATGTATATCTATATGATATTATGTATATGTATATGTATATGATATTATGTATATGTATATGTATATGATATTATGTATATGTATATGATATTATGTATATGTATATGATATTATGTATATGTATATGTATATGATATTATGTATATGTATATATATGATATTATGTATATGTATATGATATTATGTATATGTATATGTATATGATATTATGTATATGTATATGTATATGATATTATGTATATGTATATGATATTATGTATATGTATATGTATATGATATTATGTATATGTATATGATATTATGTATATGTATATGTATATATATTATGTATATGTATATGTATATTATGTATATGTATATGTATATGATATTATGTATATGTATATGATATTATGTATATGTATATGATATTATGTATATGTATATATGATATGCATATGTATATGATATATGTATATGTATATGTATTATGTATATGTATATATGTATATGTATATGTATATGTATATGATATTATGTATATGTATATGATATTATGTATATGTATATGATATTATGTATATGTATATGTATATGATATTATGTATATGTATATGTATATGATATTATGTATATGTATATGATATTATGTATATGTATATGTATATGATATTATGTATATGTATATGATATTATGTATATGTATATGATATTATGTATATGTATATGATATTATGTATACATTGAACTGCCTACCCTCTGTCCATACATTAATATATAATCAAACAAATTATTTCAACATCGATATTTCTATATCTGGTGATTTACTACTTAAGGCGTATGGCAACTGTACGTGACAGACTTCAGGTGAACTTTGAATAACTCCACGTTAAACTTAATATGGTTCAGGTTTGAATGAAATTTAAGTTTGCAAAACATTTCAGGCATAATGACCATCAACTAAACTCGGACTGAACCATAGGAAACATTTTCCTGAATATACAAATATTGAGCTGCGCCTCAAAGGCAAGTTTCCAACTTTCTGTGGCCATCATATTCCTGAGAAAAGGTTCAAAGCAATGTTTTAGAGGGATGGCAGTGTCTCCAGCGTGGAGCTCGCACGGAGGAAGCAGTGTATGTGTCGACGAGGCCCCCCACGACCACTGTAATACAGCTGTACCCCGGGGATGTTTTAATCCAATCAATGTCACCCCCTCAACTGCAGGTGACAGGAAGCGTCTCCCCACCACAACGTGACGCCGAATCTTACTGTACACCGTGTGTGATGTCCACAGGGGGGTGCTTGACTTCACCTGCCCCGCAGCTGTCACCGGGCTCTATATTTAGCAGCAAATATCTCCAAATCATGCTCATCTTGTTAATCCTGCAATTTGAGTGCGTGATTCATTTGAATGTTTCAGGTATATCAAATTGTGTCTAATCGTAACACAATGAATATGTAAACATGGATCACAACAAACAGACTACCACTACGACTACCACCACGACTACCACAACGACTAGCACCACGACTACCACCACGACTACCACCACGACTACCACCACGACGACTACCACCACCACTACCACCACGACTACCACCACGACTAGCACAGCTGGTATTATTGGGACTGCTACCTCTTTTGTTGCTACCGCTACTGCTACTGCCTAGTGGTTAAAGCGTTGGCTCGTCACGCCGAAGACCCGGGTTCGAATCCCCACATGGGTACAATGTGTGAAGCCCATTTCTGGTGACCCCCGCCGTGATGTTGCTGGAATATTGCTAAAAGCGGCGTAAAACCAAACTCAGTCAGTCAGTCAGTCAGTATACCACTGCTACTGCTGCTAACACTTCTACCACCGCTTCTTCTGCTGCTGCTACTAGCGACCATATCCATGAATACAGTATATTCAGCCATTGTCTGCTTAAGACTACACCGCAATGTATCCCACTGAACCTTGTCTGATTCATGGACTTTAATAGTGAACCTTGTCTGATTCATGGACACTAATACTGAACCATGTCTGATTCATGGACATTAATACTGAACCTTGTCCGATTCATGGACACTAATACTGAATATTGTCTGATTCATGGAAACTAATACTCAACATTGTCTGACTCATGGACTCTAATACTCAACATTGTCTGACTCATGGACACTAATACTGAACCTTGTCTGACTCATGGACACTAATACTGAACCTTGTCTGATTCATGGACATTAATAATACCGAACCCTGTCTGATTCATGGACACTAATACTGAACCTTGTCTGATTCACGGACATTAATACTGAATCTTGTCTGATTCACGGACGTTAATACTGAATCTTGTCTAATTCATGGACACTAATACTGAATATTGTCTGATTCATGGACACTAATAGTGAACCTTGTCTGATTCATGGACATTAATAATACCGAACCCTGTCTGATTCATGGACACTAATACTGAACCTTGTCTGATTCACGGACATTAATACTGAATCTTGTCTGATTCACGGACGTTAATACTGAATCTTGTCTAATTCATGGACACTAATACTGAATATTGTCTGATTCGTGGACATTAATAGTGAACCTTGTCTGATTCGTGGACACTAATACTGAACCATGTCTGATTCATTGACATTAATAGTGAACCTTGTCTGATTCATTGACATTAATAGTGAACCTTGTCTGATTCACGGACATTAATACTGAACCTTGTCTGATTCACGGACATTAACAGTGAACCTTGTCTGATTCATTGACATTAATAGTGAACCTTGTCTGATTCACGGACATTAATACTGAACCTTGTCTGATTCACGGACATTAACAGTGAACCTTGTCTGATTCATGGACATTAATACTGAACCTTGTCTGATTCACGGTCATTAACAGTGAACCTTGTCTGATTCACGGACATTAACAGTGAACCTTGTCTAATTCATGGACATTAATAGTGAACCATGTCTGATTCATTGACATTTATACTGAACCTTGTCTGATTCATGGACATTAACAGTGAACCTTGTCTGATTCATTGACATTAATAGTGAACCTTGTCTGATTCACGGACATTAATACCGAACCTTGTCTGATTCACGGACATTAATACCGAACCATGTCTGATTCATGGACACAAATACTGAACCTTGTCTGATTCATTGACATTAATAGTGAACCATGTCTGATTCATTGACATTAATACTGAACCTTGTCTGAATCACGGACATTAATACTGAACCTTGTCTGAATCACGGACATTAATACTGAACCTTTTCTGATTCATGGACACTAATACTGAACACTATGGCTGAGTCGATATATCGGCGGCGCTTAAGGTAATGTCTTTCCTGCTGCTATGGTTGCAATGAACAGTTGCTTACCATGATGTTTAAATGCAGCTGCATCACTCAGCCGCTAACTTCCTCCGTGGTGTAGTGGTTAGAGCGTCCGCTCGGAGAGCGGAAGGTCGCAGGTTCGATCCCCGACCGCGTCATACCAAAAGACGTACAATATAGTACTTGTTGGTCCCTGCCTGGCGCCCGGAATTAATGGGTACATCAAGGACTGGTCGGCTCGGAGTCAGTATAATGTGTCTGAGTTGGGTATCCATGCTTCACTGCGGCATGGTATCTCAGTGGACTAGCACTATAAAACCAGCTTCAGTCTGGGCTAGTACAAGCAGCCGCACATACACATACACACGCATGCACGTCGTTGTATCAGCGAAATATTCTCAAGCACGACGTTAAACCCATTTTCACCTCACCACCAATCAGCCGCTAGGAACGGAAGCTCGACGGCCCGAACCCACTTTCTCACCTATTGCCAGGTGAGGTCAGCACATACACGTGTGCTATTGGCTTATGTGAACAATGTCAGTTTCAATCACCTTACCAATTAGCTTATACATCGTGTTGTAATGTAGATATTGTTGTAAACCTGTTTGAACCCAACACAGTGATACAACGCTGGATACATCAAAGGCGGCGGAGTAGCCCAGTGGGTGAAGGTCCTCTCCTGAGGGGTACCATGTGTCAATGTGTATGTTCACCGGCAGTTGTGAAGTATGTTCACCGGCAGTTGTGAAGTATGTTCACCGGCAGTTGTGAAGTATGTTCACCGGCAGTTGTGAAGTATGTTCACCGGCAGTTGTGAAGTATCTTCACCAACACGGCACGGGGGAAGAGTCACCGTTACATACCCGCGTTAGTGTCCCTGATGTCCACGGTATTATACTTTTCTTGAGTTAATCCTGCTAGAGTCTGTTTCAAGGGGGATCACCTAGGTTCTCCAATAACACTGACACCTCCAGCCTAGTAATACCAGGGATTAAAGTTGGACTTTCCCCCGCTTCAGTGGCAGCTTACTACTCCACCTATAGCCTCATTACACGCACGACGACGCCGACGTTGTGGTGCCAGGGGGCGAGCAGGACAAACGCCGGCTTTGGATAACAGATGCTGGGAGAGCTGGATCCATTGTGACGGAGTCCAGGGGTTTATCTGTATCAACACCCTTGACCAAGTGAATTGTGAATTCATCCAGAAGGTCTTACTTGTATTATTTACAGCATCGTGTTTTAGAAACACGCGAAAACATAAATCTTCCATCAAACTGGGATAAAGTGATTTTTTGAATATGGACGAATTGATGTAATTACAAGTTTTTATGTAAAACATTCGGCAACAACCCAACTAAATGCTGTTAGATTGTATACAACACAGTCCGGACCAGACAAGCCAGTGATTGATGTCATGAGCACTGATCGAAGCCGTCGGGGTACGATGTTACGTCATCAACCACGTCACCGTATCTTCCCACCTTATCTGCTTATCCACCGCTTTCAATTCAGCAAGCGTCTCCCCGGTGTATCCCCCTCTCACGTTGTCTTCCCCGGGGTACCCCCCCCCCTGTTGTCTCCCCGGGGGTGCTGATGAGGGTTAAGGTGGGTAAACTCTACTGCAACTCCCGCGAAGGTTTTCAAGATCGTATATGTACAGCATTGAGTATGGAAGAAGAACGCGCCGTAATCACTTGGTACAACTTTAACTCGTGTTGTTTCACAATGGCTTGCGGTCGGGCTGAGTCTGTTGATCCTCTTTGGTGGTAGACACAACATGGCATCACTGGGTAACCAGCCTCGACTAGCGGGTGTCACAGTGTTCCTCTTTCTGTGTGGTGTCACCTCCATCAGTACAATCGTTGATCCTCCTCCCCATTCACTGTATTACAGGTACCGCTTGTGACGTGGCAGTGTTACTCATTGTGTGATAATGTTCCAGGTGTAATACATTGTACACGTGCCAGTCAGTGAGGGACAGTGGTGTCTATACATTGTACACGTGCCAGTCAGTGAGGGACAGTGGTGTCTATCCGAGTAGTGCTATATTTAGACTAGTACCCGATGTAGAGAGGAAGAGTTGGAAAGGGCGACACGGAGCTTAATCCAGAATAATCTGTCTAGGAGAAACTTTTCTGGTGTCTTTTTCTTAGTTATATAAGGGCAGTTAACCCTAGCCTTTCATCTCACATTACACCTCCGGATACCAGAAGACCACCACTGTGTGTAATGATTATTTTATACCCTGCCAAGGTGTATGGTTGCAGGCTGGACTACTGGTGTTGAGCGCTGACTACCACCGCCATTGTCTATACTGCTACAACACTGCACAACTTTTGTATTGTAACGTTTGAATTTGTACTGCCATAGCCATAGTGATAACTTTCTGTTTATTTTGTAGTGATTTGTGAACTTAGTCAATTTGAGAACAAATAGAGCATCTCAGCCAAGTGTCTACTGATATTAGTTTTCAATGAAAACTGTACATCTCTCAACACTGTTCTACCATTAGACTTGCAGTGCAGTGATGTCATAGCATTGTGACGTCATCAAGTTAATGACGTCATAGCATTGTCAGGGCATTGTACAAAATCTACTGTCAAAACGATATCTCCTAGGAGATATCACATGTTCTTACACACCCGTGGGTGAGAAACCCATGTGAGAAAACATGGTATCACACATATGTGTGAGATCGATTTCGAATCCCGTGATTGGCTACTCCATGGTGATGACCCAAGGTCAGGGTATGACGGACTACTTTCCTGATTAAAATTCATTGATAAGTTACTCGTGCTTCAATCGAACAGAAACCTGTTACTCGTGCAAAAAATACCCCCTTTACACCTACCTGTTATTTTCGCGATTGCAACATAAACAGGTATTTATACAATGAGTCACAAGTAGAATAAATATAACACAAATCTATTTATTTTCTAATTCCTTTTATTAAAACTTTTGATTTCTAGTCATGAATTCAAAATGGCTCCAACAATCTGTGATACCTGTGTAAACAATTATGTGAAAATCACCGTTAGAGATAAAGCCCTTGATTCCCTTCGAATATTCAAAATGTACAACACTGGTACTTTTACTGGAGAGATGCGACAAGTGTCATGTGTCGTCTTGCAAAAATACCTGACACGATAACGTCAGTGCCTGTCGAGAGATCTGCCTTGTTGTTTCTTTGATGCATTGATGAAGATGACATTTTTCACTGATACACATGATGGAGACCCACTTCCAGCTCCGAGATACTATGTGATTCCAATGTTATCAAATTCACTCATGACAATCTGAACCAAAACACACTCGTTGAAACAATGTACAACATGGTACGTTTTGCAAGGCTTCATGAGTGCAAATGGCGGCACACGTCCTTTCTGTTCAATCGAACATGTACAGGAACGGTTGATCTACACATAAGTCATTGCTCAAGATATTCCTCCGACGCATGATAATGAAAAGTTTATGTCTTGATAACTTACAGGATGTAATCAACTCACATTTCATACTGAAAACTCCGTAAATTCCATTACATTCCAAGTGGCAGTTTCTGGCTCGGGAAAACGAGAAGGATGTGGCGAAGAAGAGTAGTCCCCCATTGACAGTGAACGTAACCTCAGCAATGTCACATTCAAGCACACTGGGTGCACCTAATTACACACACTCAAAACTTTTGGCTCCGGTCGATGGTAGAACATTGAACGTAAACTGGTACACAAGTACAGATCCCCAATGTGCAGAGATATCCAAAACAATCTTCCGATGATGACGACAACCACCAAGCGATAACGATGACGTCACACGCTCAAATATTTTACGCTTGCAAGAATTAAAATCATCCACATTTGCATGGTAACATCATCGTTTTAGAGGGTTTAATTAATTTTCAGTGATCTTACCTAGTTATCATTATCACCATTGCCTTGATGATGCGAAGAGGTGGCAGAAACCTTTTTTGTGGAGGGTCACCATGGGGATGAGTAGTGATTAGGAAGCCAAGTGACGTCACTCATTCATAAACGTTGTGTTGTGTATTATTGCGCACCTACGATTAGAAAACATGAAATTTGAATCTATTCGACCATAAAATGATACGATTTTATGGTGTGTAAGAAACAGATTACTGTACTCGTGTCTGTCAGATACCATTTATCTTACAACTCGTTGTTTTCAAAACGTATTTAACTCGCTTTCGCTCGTTAAATACGTTTTGAAACAACTCGTTGTAAGATAAATGGTATCTGACAGACACTCGTTTAGTAATCACTATATCTCACACAAGCAATATCTCCTGTGGAGCACAGTTTTGGATGATAAATGTTATTCTAATTCAACTTAGTATGTAACAGGAGTTCTGATTGGTCAATGCTATAAATTTCCGACCGTATAATCAGCATATACGGTCGCAATTTGAAAACCGATTCACCAAAACCTTTAAATGTATCCCTACACTTTTGGGGTAACGCTGCTTTGCAGGACATTGTCATTTGCAGAAGCCATAGGTCAATTAACTGCCCTATCCAGCTAAAATGGGTGGAATTTGTGTTAAAAACGACAAAATAGTATCATAAATTTAATTTTAAGTTCAAACAACTTCTTCGCAACGGGCTGTTGACCCAACACTGTTAGATCATGAAACAAGATTATGACGTCATTATGGAGCGTGACGTCACCTGCTGTGACGTCATTTGACAACAGAACTGATAATGGCCCGTAGTTAAGGAATCAGCGGGCCGCTCGTTTCTGTAACTAGAGGGCGGTTTCATCATAATTCCTTCCATTTTATCTATAATACTATGATCTATTCATCATTGTCAGATTTAGTCTGTGTTCACATAATAAACGTGTGTAGTTTGAAAAGGGAACTACTTTTTCTGGCGATGGTGTAAGTTCAAGGAGTGATATGATTAACCTTTGACCTAGAGGAAATTTGACCGGGTTTAAATAATGAATTTCTTTCACGAAAAAACAGCGTAAAACGAGTTGAATTAGAATGGGGATAACTGTACTGTGTTTGACGAATTGCGCGTCGCCGATATAACTAAATTTGCGGCTATATAACCACCGGTATACGTCCCCAATTCGTCAAACACAGTACAGTTATCCCCTAAATAGACCGATCCAGTCTGTCAATCAAAACTGACGCATGCGTCAATTTTGGCCAATCAGCAGGCCGGGCGCGCTTTGTGGATTTGTCGCACTTATTTCCGGGGTCAAACGATGCTTCCGAAGCGATGTGCTTCGAATTATGCCATTTACACTCGCTATATGTATTACATATTGCTGCGATTTGATGTGTACCTTTAACAAAACCATTACGGTCAAGACAACAGAAATGGAGGCGGATCAAGAAACGCGATAGGCCTAACGATCAGTTAAATGTCTGCACCATCGTTCAGGAAACCTACGTCTGCCTGCTGATGAGAATTTGCACGAATTTCCACACTTTTGCACATGTGCAAAATCATTACCAATTGATGACAACAAATAGCAGTTTAAGACTTTGCAAGTGTTATAAACACGGACAATTCTTGTAACTACAAAATTGTTTTTGCTTAACGTTTTTAGTCACTACTAGGCATTGAGTTAGTACGCCATAAAGCTCAATGAGACAGGCGAGAAAGACGTGACACAATGTAAACAAATCACCATTTCGGTTAGGGTTGACCGAAATAGCAAAACTTGTTACATGAAAGAACAATGTGGCGGATATTGTCCCCTTCGCTCTTATATATTCTCCAATTTGTCACACATTTTAAGATGTTTTAAGTTTCATAAGCACAATCTGAAGGCCTACAGTATCTTGTTAACAGAGCAAAATATTCGAGGAGTAAGATTTTTTATTCAAACGGAAATATTGTCAGTGTCAGCAGTTGCCTATCATGCAATATCAAAGTATCAAAATTAGTTCATATGAGTGCCTATAAGACCATGCTTTAAATATTTCAGATTTTTTTATAAAGAGTTGCATGGGACTTTGAATTGAATTACCTTCCTCCATGTTGATCGAATACGAAAACTATGTGAGAAGAATGGTGACTTTCTGGAGTATTGGACGGAGTGATAAAGTGTATATCTTAATTATAAGAACATTATTTGAAGTTTTGTTACCACATAAATTATTCACATATATTGGTACATGTTAGGAGTAATATTACAACTGTAATTTTGATTAATTCACTGGAAATGATAGCAAGGTATGTTTTAAGAATCTTGCTTTTTTTAGTAAACGTGGAAGGGTAATAACATTAATAATAATCTAATCAATAATAAATAATTATTTAATTGATTGACATATCAGATTCTTATGATTTTAAGGCAGAACTAGGCAAACAAACACCATACATATCATGGCAGGACAATCACTTGGTACTAACTTAGTTTCTTGGCTCCTGCTTTTAGATGTATTTTTTAATATCACATTTACTAATAAGATAATTCTGAAAGTGATTGCTAGTATCATAACTCATTAAAGTTATTTCAAGATCCAGAGAATTTAAAAAAGCAAAGGCTACGTTTTGGTCAAACCCTGGTCAGGCATTATCCAATCCTGGAACAGAATAACTTACAAACATCTCAGTTGACTTTTCATGTAACGGAATAAATATTGAAACATATTTTTAACCCATATTAGATGTAATTCTTCTGATAAATCATCAGTCTTTTAGGAGGTTACTAATATTTGAAGACTGAGCCAAAGCTAGTGTTTATTAAGATGATGGATTTGGACAAATTGTTCAAGGTTTGTTGATGGTTATTTGGAAAATGAGCTTCATATTAAATTGCACACTGGTTTGTAGGAGGTGAACGCTTCAGGACATTTTCATGTCCGTTTTCCTAAACCTTTGTTATGACTTTTACCAAATTTTGAATCAACTTTACTATAATTTTTATGACACCATTAAGTATCTCAGAAAAGGAAATAGATCAAAATCAGTGTTAGTCCTCTAGGGATATGGTCTCAGATCTAATAAAACAAAGATTATCATTGTTTAATTAAAAAGCAGTAATGTCAATATGTAGTATTGACAAAATGCTTTGAACATAGGATATATTCTGTGCACCTTATTTACACTAGATATAGTAGTTAGCAGTTAAACATCTCTGATGAAAAAACAATAGATTTACATTTGTATTTTGTGTAACATTCTATTTCATTGCTAGTTAATTGTTCGGATAACTGTGGATCTTCTGTTCCAAGATTTTGCATCACATGTTTCCTATTTCTGGAAGATGGGTCAGCTAGTGTACAGGTGCAGACTGTCTCTTGGATCTTCTTTGTGTTCTGGTGCTGTGACATACCTGTACATAAACGCTGGCAATTCACGAAGTCCAGTTTTGTGGAAGTTTGTATGTAAATTAGGATTCCACACCAAAGTTCATATAGAAAAATAAAATGAAAATGATGATTAAAAAAATTATTTCCTTATATACAGTGTCATTTTATCATGGTGTACAGATTTTGAAGAGAGAAACTTTACTGAGAATTGCTGCAGATCAGCTGTTGAATATTTGCTTCTGGGTATGTCCAGATACGTCCATGGAAACATACTGTTTACAAGCCCAATTACCGTTTTCAGATTTCCAAATAAGATCAAATAGGTTATGCTGAGATTGATTTGTTTACATTAATTATATACAAACAAATAAGGTGCATGAAGTAGTAGACGGGAAATATTTTCTGCTTTTTATTTACCATTCTCTTAATTCATTAAAAGATAGAAACCCACGTTTTCAGATTATTGAACTAAATTTGAACAACGCCAACGGATAAGTAAAGGCGCCACGCGCAGTGTTTATAATCTATTTATAGATACCGAAACGATCTGCAACATGAACACGTGGTTGTGTTCACGAGTTTTATACAATTATAAACCCAAACAACAAAATTCAGTTACCCTTCTTCTGCTAATATCTGTCACGGAGGTGAATTGCCAGATAGATTAATTGATTCGAAAGAAATTACGCTTCCTAGTCTGAGATAGTCGAGACGATTTTTCATCGGGCATGTAACTCATTTTCACACGCCAGTTGCAATCTGCCAGCTAAAATATATACAAAATCACATACGTATAACTTGCCTCTTTAAATAACATTCACAAACGACGGAAACCAAAGTATCACAAGCAGAATTCATCAACAACGTTCGCAATCACGTAACGTTTCGCCGGCGGTGACGCCATTGTGATTTGTCAGTGGTTGTCCCCACTAACGTCAAAAACGAAGTGGGCGGGGTTTATCGGCCGGGACTGGATCGGTCTATTATAGCCTGTTGTTGTTTGCTGGTGTCTCATGCACGGACTGATTCCCGGTCAACCTTTTAGTTTAAACCTGGGAATCAACGCAATTCATCAAGATTTTGTACTGGGGTCTCTTTCAGTGTGCGAAATAACCACTGGTCCGCTAGCCTGTGGCTAGTAAAAATCCAATCGGGCCAGTATCCAGTCACTGGCCCGACTGGCGAGTGTATTTTCACGGGGACATTTTGTAAATATATTACTCTCCGACTTGTCAAGTTAATGCACTTTTAAATCATGCAAGATTATGGCTAAATAGAAATGTTCATCATATTAGCAGCTTAATGATGGAACCCGTGTCATGCCGACATTACCTTATTCTCATCTATTTTTGTTATCTTTTGCTTAGTTTCAACATTCAAATTTCGGACAAGTGAATTATTTTATTGGCTAGTAACTTTCAGGCATAGCTAGCCCCTTTGTCGCACGCTGGAGTCTCTTTGGCGTGTTCTGTGACCCATAATATCCCAAATATTCTCTATAGGATTGAGAACTGGATTATTGGAGGGCCAAGATAAGAGGTGTTAACGCCTCTTCAAAAATCACATCACGTGCCCGTGCACGATTTCGCCTATCATTGAGTGAGTGAGTGAGTTTAGTTTTATGCCGCACTCAGCAATATTACAGCTATATGGCGGCGGTCTGTGAATAATCGAGTCTGGACCAGACAATCCAGTGATCAACAGCATGATCATCGATCTGCGCAATTGGGAACCGATGACATGTGTCAACCCAGTCAGCGACCCTGACCACCCGATCCGGTTAGTCGCCTCTTACGACAAGCATGGGTTACTGAAAATCAATATTCTAACCCGGACCTTCACGGCTCCGCCTAGTCTGTCTCACAGACCCTGAACCACATTATTTTCCCTACTGCCTAGCCCTCTCTGCAGTGCTAAAGCCCTAAATAAAGCAAGTCTAGATTTCCTCCCTGGGGCTCCTATTCAATATAAATGGGCTTGTTTGTTACTATCAAACTTATATATATTCAGAGACTAAGCATTAGTCTAGGCTCCGCCTTTCATTGTCGTCCTTATGTTCGGAGGAGGGTCATCGAAATGTGACCCCTGTCTTGGATGTCTGTGATGTACCGTCTTCAATTCAGATTTTGTCTGATCGTCACAAGGTCAAGTTTGCCGTCATCCGTGTACCCCCACCGTACGGTACTTGCTCCAAGATATTCGTTGCGCATGTGCAGTATTTCTGCCGTGTCAAACACGAGCTCGGCTATCAGTCACGAACAAAAGAAACCGACTTCGTCGACGAGCGGACTCTTCCCCACGACGCCAGTGACGTCGATCTGGACACCAAACTAGCTAGTCGTGCTGATTTGTGCTCTGGGGATAAAAACATGATATGCCAGCATTCCGCTTACCAATAACTTGCCATCTTGAGGAGCCCGCATATTTGCTTACCAACCAGGAAATCAGTTGTTTTTGAAAATTATCGAGCTTACGACAAGTTTACTGAAACTTTATGTTTGCTTAATGACGGGGACACGTGCTGCACGTGCTGCCCCTTTGGTCGCATGTGCAAATCTGAAATCAATAAACGGTAAAATAATCATACAAACTAACGTAATTATGATATGAATATAAATGGATATAAGGGGTTATAAATCATAGGTGTTGCGATACTTTTTCCCATGTGTGTATTTCCCACTTGGCTTTGGAGGAATACAAACCAAAGTTACGGCTAATACAATCACCGTGGTGTAGGAAATAGGACCTTTTTGACAATCACTGTATGGATTTATACTGAATTGTTCAGGTGAATGAGAATTTTGGTGAATACACAATGTCATTTAGAAAGTGGCCAAATGTAACATATGCTATAAAGTAGAGATTCTAGTACCTTTGTTGGGGTAATTCCCATCCGGCATTCGAACCCACACCCTGGGTGAGAATCTGGGTGTGGTCGACGTCTAAATGTGTGAAATGTTCGTCATTCTCTTATAGTTATGTTGCTATCTGTACAAGTCTGCGTTGTGTAGAATGATGTAGGTTGACGTTGAAGAGTACGTTGATATACATCTTGAGTTGAAGAGTTGAATATGACTTACTCTGGAAATGCTCAGTTTATTTCAATCATTCAACAGTGAGATAAAGAGATGCTTACAACCACACAATTTCTTATATTGTTATCTTATATGAAGATGACGCCGGTAACTGTCATATCAATATTCAAACACTATCTGTAGTTCCCGTTCCATTTCCTACTTGTGGCTGACTATTATCCTGATTGACTGTCCTTGGAAAAAGAATTTGTTCAATAGATACTAGTGTGGTTTAATAGCCTAGAGGCTACCGAAGTCGCGAATTCTATACCCCACATAGGTTCTATATGTGAAGCCCATTCCTGATGTCTCCTGACCAAAACACAACTAAATTATCCCACTGTTGTGTCTAGTGATGCTGGTAAGCCGTAATTCCTTTACACATGCAATCGTCTGGAATTTAATGAGAGATACGCCCAGCTCAACGGAAACCTTCAGGAATCAAAGGTTCCACCAAGTTTCCTGTTTGTGTCCACTAAGTTCGAGCATGTCGTGAGAGTATCAATAGGCACGAACAAAACCAACGGCACGTCCTTGCGCCACACATTACCTTGAACGTACGAAGCTTTCTGTTGCAAATGCTTTCTTTACCGGCACTTTAAAAATATTTACTACATCTTCTGAGTTTTGGCTGGAAGGGAAAGTTGACGTGCACATCTGGCATGTGCCATTTTGGCGAAACCCTCTGGTATTGACATGATCACTAGCGACGAAGGAATACATCATTAGTTTGATTATTGTAGTTTATAGGACTACACTTGTGTTCTCTCTGTAACTGATGTCTGTAACCAACAACTACCACTGGCCCACCCTGTGTAGCCTGGTCCTCTCTGTAACTGATGTCTGTAACCAACAACTACCACTGGCCCACCCTGTGTAGTCTGGTCGTCTCTGTAACTGATGTCTGTAACCAACAACTACCACTGGCCCACCCTGTGTAGCCTGGTCCTCTCTGTAACTGATGTCTGTAACCAACAACTACCACTGGCCCACCCTGTGTAGCCTGGTCCTCTCTGTAACTGATGTCTGTAACCAACAACTACCACTGGCCGACCCTGTGTAGCCTGGTCCTCTCTGTAACTGATGTCTGTAACCAACAACTACCACTGGCCCACCCTGTGTAGTCTGGTCGTCTCTATAACTGATGCCTGTAACCAACAACTACCACTGGCCCACCCTGTGTAGCCTGGTCCTCTCTGTAACTGATGTCTGTAACCAACAACTACCACTGGCCCACCCTGTGTAGTCTGGTCCTCTCTGTAACTGATGTCTGTAACCAACAACTACCACTGGCCGACCCTGTGTAGCCTGGTCCTCTCTGTAACTGATGTCTGTAACCAACAACTACCACTGGCCCACCCTGTGTAGTCTGGTCGTCTCTGTAACTGATGTCTGTAACCAACAACTACCACTGGCCCACCCTGTGTAGTCTGGTCGTCTCTATAACTGATGTCTGTAACCAACAACTACCACTGGCCCACCCTGTGTAGCCTGGTCCTCTCTGTAACTGATGTCTGTAACCAACAACTACCACTGGCCCAGCCTGTGTAGTCTGGTCGTCTCTGTAACTAATGTCTGTAACCAACAACTACCACCGGCCCACCCTGTGCTGCCTGGTCGTCTCTGTAACTGATGTCTTGTAAGAGGGAACAGTTGTCGTGACAGCTCGCTTCTACTGTGGGCGCCTTTTACTATTTTAGATATCGATCATCTTCATACTTTCATTAGTGTATATCGCATCACCGATAACAAAGTCATATCCAGTAAAAATAGTCTCACTCACACAAAAGAGCTTTCACTGTTACAAAGTTAGGTTGATGATACACCTATAATCTATGTATCTTTCAGCTTTCTAATTTCAGCCTAAAGTCAACAGTGACTGTGATCTGATATGTCCATTCCAGTAGAGCAGCCGGTGACGTCTAGAGCCACTAGTCACCGTCCACGGATGTCTCATTCGGGACTTCATGTTGGAACGTCCTAGCTGACATCCGGGTCGCCTATTTTGAAGGAAAGTCCATCGCACATTGATCCGTCAACTGACCGCCAGGACGATCCTGCTTCTATCTATTACTAAACGAAAGCCCGCAAGGTGTCATCAATAATGGCTCGAGTTAGAGCACTTATTCCTCATGGAGATTCACCTGTTCTTGAACCGATGGTAATGAATCTGATAACCAGACGGCCGGGTTAGAGAAACCATTTGACGGAGTGATCAAATTTCCCATCGACAGAGTTGATCAAATAGTTGTGGTCTTAGGCATCGAAACGCTATAGTAATCGAAAGAAGCAGAAGAATGGACGATGTCAGCTCCATGTCTCCGGCAGCTAGTGTTGCTGTGAGCCAGTGAGGTATTGATGGAGGTCCATTGTTCAGCATTGTCGGTGATTGAACGCCCTCGAACACAAACACAATTACACCATGGTGTGCGTGAGATCAGGGCAGTTTGTTGACTGTACCTATTCCGGACGAAAGTGTCAGCAAGTAGTTCCACACTCACGGCAGTAATTCGTATTCATAAAAACTGTCATTTTCCATCTGAATCCATCTTGAACTCTGGCGACAAATCTTCCGCAATGTAAATATATGAACTTTCTTTTTGGTTTTAGTTGTTAACGTTGACGATTTAAGCGTAATACCACAACTAGATATAGAGACAGAGTTCTTAACATTGCATTAAACTGGACCCATCTGTGACTTGTAGGTTGTAGATGGACTCCAACTGAATCACTGTATTTTAGATTGGGGGTATGTAATGAGCCTCGTTCAACAGTTTCCGATATTTCTATATTATAAAAATCCACAGAATAACGATACAACACGAACTTCCTGTATGTTTCAACTTAATCTTCAGGGAATAATTCCAGATATATGTGCTGGTCCTTTACGTGCACAGGATCTTTGGCCGCTCAGCGACTCTTCAGGTGTTATGAAAATAAAGCGTAGTCACAGGCGACCCACAGTATCAAGATGCCTGTGACGTGCCTGTTCGTAACAGTAAGGGAGACGTACAACGTAGTCATAGCCGACATACTACAATACGTTTGTGACGTCACGGTATCTTTGACGAGACAGTCCAGTCAGTAAATATAGGGGTAGAGGTAAATAAATAATGGTTTCAGTGCACAAATACACATTAGCTACATAGGGAAGGTTTGAAAACCTAGTTTGTTTATTTAATTGTTGTTTGACGCCTCAGTCAGCAATGTTACAGCTCGTGCATAGCAGCGGTCTGTAAATAATCGAGTCTGGACCAGACAATCCAGTGATCATTACAATGAGCATAGATCCTCCGCCCAGGCGTGTTTTGGAAGCTGGACTATTGTCGTGTTGAGGTGAATATTACCACCACATTTTTATTGCTACAATCTTCTACTGCTTCAATATCATATTAACTCTCTACATTTGTATTTGTACAGACTCTCTAGCTTGTACTGCCTGCCATCGTAATTCCTTGGATGCGATTTGTACTTATTTGTATAGATTTGTTAAATTTAGATTCACACCATATTCTTTATAACTTATATTTAGGTTCAAGGGACTTGGGAATCAAACCGTACCAATATATACATAGCATATCTGAGCATGGACAGTAACATTATTTTAATACTTTCCTTTATAGACATTAAAAAATATTTAAGAACATAAAGTTTGAAGACATTTAAGGAAGGGCAATATGCTATGAAATGTAATACTCTAAAGATAGTGTTCCGATTGTCTACTCCTATCGTACTAACATAGCTGAACCCGTAGCCTTGCTCCAAGGCTGCACTGAATGCTAAAGTACTGTCGGAAATGCTTGAAAAATGCTTTTTGACTTATATTTAAAATTCAGAGGTATTACAATTACTTAAATAACAAATATCAATTTAAGAAACATCTACCTAATGTAGACCGAGGGAATAAATTTTGAGACATGCCCGAAAATGCGTTTTTACTGATGAAAATACCAAAAACTTAGAAAATTAAGGGGTAGGGGGACGTTATTTGATACAAACATTAACTGCCTGTGCTACGTCATCAGCATGCATGGTATCGACAGGTGAAATTGACACCTGAGCACAAGCTCGGGCGAGGGGTAATCTCAATAGATGTGTTCTTCAAAATGTTGAATATGTGTACGTATAGTATACGTATTGGTTATGTAAGGGATCATTTGTGTATGTGTGTTTGTTGTGAAATAAACATACGAATTACTGTACATTGGAAAGAATCCTATCACTTGTGTTATCTTATCGATTGATTGTAGAAATGTGCAACGTTTTAATAAATATTTTGCATGTCAACAGTATATTTCATTGCAAAAATATGGATGTAATTCGGTCAGTTTAATCTAGTTGTGAACATTGGCCAAAGATTGAACGAAGTCACTGGTGTAGCTTCTTTAGAATATATTCTTCTTCTCCTAAAGTTTGTAGACCGCCCGTCTAAGTACTCCCTTGTCAAAGTTGTCAAGGATGGTTTTACGTCTCGGTTTAGCTTTTGAGACGGCCCCTGTCTATTCTGATTTGTTTACAATATTGTAAACTTGTTGGTAAGACATACCAACAGCTCTACAAGTTCTGTAATAAACCATTTCTATACTGATGAAAGGTTTACCTCTGTCTTTTTCAAGCACAAAAAACGTATAAACCTTTGCAACAATCGTCTGCAAATAGTTGGCCATAGTGGACGCTGTGATAAAGCTGTGCATACATGATGGGAAACTTATTTATCAAGACTTAACATTTATATTAATATTTCTTCAATAAAGAAACGATAATTAAGTAAAGTAACACAAACATTCAACATTTATTTGTTTAAGAAAAACGTTAATTTATATTTTTACACGACCTGTATTATTAGCATAAATGTAAAGACTATTTCAGATTTCTGTTGAACTCTGAAAAAATCCTAAGTTGTCGTTTTCGTACCAAATTCTCTCCTGTAAACTGCCCTTTAAATGCATTGGAATGTTAAATCAATTGAAATAAAAATTAGGTACACTATAGGTGAGTTGATATATTGACAACATAATACATTTATCACCTTTCTAAAGATATTAAGGCTAAAAAGCATTTTTCTAGCATTTCCGACAGTACTTTAAGCCCATGGATGTATAGTTATTCTATCCTTCCAAGAGGCAAGTCTAGATAAGGTCGCCAGTCTGTTATTTATGTACTTTTAAAAAAATTCATATAAACTATTAATTATTACTTTGGAGACTTGCGCCCAGTAATGGTTTAGTACAAGTTAAAAACAGGATGATAACTTGGTACAACTCATACATAGGTCTGCATTCACCTGCTCTTTGGTGAACGTAAAACTCTACTCCCAAATATAATCAGTCTAGTTTTATGATATTTTCTATCTTCTAAGTTTGTGCAGTGGCCACGCTTCAACGCTGCTCTGATGCTCTGGACGGCATTTGAGTCGTCGTGGTTGATGACGTTAGGCTTTCTTCGACATGAGACGATGTGTCCCACGGCTTGTCACAGCTGAATCAAGCTTAATACAAGCGGAAATACCATACTTAAACCCTTCGAAGACAAGATGTCGTAATTTCAAATGGTATCTGGTATCACTGATTTTATCTGAATCAGTCATTTAATGTTTTACGCTTTTTGCCTCTGACGATGTTTCCCGCTCTTTGCCTCTGACGATTTTCTACGCAATTTGCCTCTAACGATGTTCTACACTATTTGCCTCTGTCGATGTTCTACACTATTTGCTTCTGACGATGTTCTACGCTATTTGCCTTTCACAATGTCCTACGTTGTTTGATTCTGACGATACTGTATGCAATTTGCCTCTGACGATGTTCTACGCCATCGTCTCTGACGATGTTCTACTCTATTTGATGTGCCGATGTTCTACTCTATGTGCCTCTGACGTCACGATGTTCTACGCTATTTGTCTCTGACGGTGTCCTACGCTATTTGCCTCTGACGATACTTTACACTATTTGCCTCTGACGATGTTCTACGCTATTTGCCTCTGACGATGTTCTACGCTATTTGCCTCTGACGATGTTCTACTCTATTTGATGTGACGATGTTCTACTCTATGTGCCTCTGACGCCACGATGTTCTACGCTATTTGCCTCTGACGATGTTCTGCACTATTTGCCTCTGTCGATGTTCTACGCTATTTGCCTCTGACAATGTTTTCTACGCTATTTGCTTCTGACGATGTTCTACGCTATTTGCATATGACGATGTTCTACTCTATTTGCCTCTGATGTCACGATGTTCTACGCTATTTGCTTCTGACGATGTTCTACGCTATTTGCTTCTGCCGATGTTCTACGCTATTTGCTTCTAACGATGTTCTACGCTATTTGCTCTGATGTCACGATGTTTTACGCTATTTGCTTCTGACGATGTTCTACTCTATTTGTCTCTGATGTCACGATGTTCTACGCTATTTGCTTCTGACGATGTTCTACGCTATTTGCCTCTGATGTCACGATGCTCTACGCTATTTGCCTCTGACGATGTTCTACGCTATTTGCCTCTGATGTCACGATGTTCTACGCTATTTGCCTCTGATGTCACGATGTTCTACGCTATTTGCCTCTGACGATGTCCTACTCTATTTGATGTCACGATGTTCTACGCTATTTGCCTCTGACGATTTTCTACGCTATTTGCCTCTCAAGGGAATCAGTACCAGCGGAGATTGGTCCTTCTCGGCGCTGACGGTTTACATGATTTGTACACATCAGATCCAAATATGAAGCACTCTGCTATAATATTTCACCGGTGTACCAGTTTAGTATTTCGTATAATGATACGCCTTTTAGTATTTATGTTTTGCGCATATAATTGACGGAAATTGTTAATAAATTATATCAATTTCCTACGGGATCTTGCAGAGAAACTACAACCATCCAATTTGGAATCACTTAAGCCATGACGATGGCCTTAAACGGCGGTTTATCCAAGACTTATAAAGGTATATAACAGTTCATTAGCAAGCACAATGCCATTTGCTGTACGTCTCGCTGACTGTCGTAAACTACGTACCCTGTCCAGTCGTAACAAGGTTGATAGTGTCCCGTATCGGACTTCACAAGACGAACAGCTCACTCACAGGACTCTTGGGATTTTATCTCTGCAGGCATTTTTATAATCACCATAGCTACATAAACGCAACGAAGCATCTTCATAATAATGACTTGTTTAAGAAGCCTGAAATTGGCGACATATTGCCAGCTGATATAAGCGACACAGATCAAAGGCGTGACGTCACAATCCCTTGATGGTGTCAATCACAGCGGCTGATCTACCGCCAAGGGCAAAATGGCGGCGGTATGGAAGCGACGTGGCTATTGATAACCTTTCAGACCAGTGACTGATTGGCCGACACAGACAATGCTGGAATAGACGTGTAAGTAAGCACTAACTGTTTGAAAGGTATATGTTCAAGTTGGAGCATAGTTGTAAACACCGACGTAAGGTCTCTGTTTCATCTCTCAAATGCTAGAGCTGACCACGAGTAGTTACACGTGCATGTTCACAAACATACCTGCATCATTTAGAAATATCTTAGGAAACTGGACACTCTTCGCCGGCGTTTAACAAGAGTCTGGTTTATACCCTGGAGCTGGAAACAGGAGAAGGAACTCGAAAAGAATCATATTCGAAATATTTTACTTGGAATCTGAGCGATGTGAAAATCAGCCATATATGGAACTCGCACCGGTTTGACCGATTCCTACAAGACAGAAACACATAAGTCTTTCAGACTCGTTATAAAATTAATCAACACAAAGTCACTCACATCAAAATAATATGCTTCAAAAACAGAAGGCTCTTGTCAATTTCATATTTGAATGATTTTAATTCTAATATTAGAAAAATGTCGTTCTGAAATAAATGTTAGCTGAGATTATTTTCCATGCCTTTACAATATTCATTCTTCATACAAGGAACCGTCTATTGATGTTAATGTAAACGTAATGTTACTTATCGGGGCGACCAAAACAGCATTGTTTTACCGTCATCGGCAAAGGCATCGAACGCGCTTCAAGCTTTGCATCTTGCGTGTTTGACGTCAACTGCCTCTATATCTTATTCTGTTATTTCCATTCTGTAGATTAAAGTGTATCTCTTCTTTAATTCCATCTAACACAATGTTCCCACATACGCCTACTTGAGAATGCCTCTCAACAGAAACGCCACAATGGCAATAGAAGTCTTCAGACTCCTGGATTGTCAATATTGTTTTGACTACACAATACCTTTTACAAAGAGGTTAAATGTCACATATGTTATATTTAGGATTACATCTTCTCAGCAAAATTCAGATTCTTGTCGGTATTGCGTACCCATCCGCCGTGGGATCTGTGCCAAATAATACATGGCTACACAATGTACGTGAAGTACAGTACCAGTTGTCAGACTCACATTTCTGTTGAAGATGTGATGGCTGAGTGGGTTAGATCGCTGACTTTGTGCGCTGGCGATAAAGTGACTCACTGTCAGAGGCTCGGTACAAGAATCTGTGCTTTACTGAGAAAGCGTAATCCAGATATAACATAAGTTCCAAGGTTTTTTAGATCGGGCAGTAATGGCTGTTTCAGCGCCCAATGATGAGTGTTGGCACGCACGCTGACATGTTGGTCTATTAGATAAGACGGGAACATAAGAGAACATTTCCCTAGGATATAGCAATTAAAGGACAACTGATATATTTAGGAGTGAGTGAGTATGGTTTTACACCGCTTTTAGCAATATTCCAGACCAGTTTGACAATGTAGAGGAGTCAGTCTACTGTACTACGGTCAACCATGTTCGATATTCCGTCGACTCTGTTCACAGTCTACCTTGATAACAACACGGCATCTGTTCACAGTCTACCTTGATAACAACATGGCATCTGTTCACAGTCTACCTTGATAACAACATGGCATCTGTTCACAGTCTACCTTGACAACAACATGGTATCTGTTCACAATCTACCTTGATAACAACATGGTATTTGTTCACAATCTACCTTGATATTTCAAAATGCAAGAAATGCTGTAACTCAACAGATTCGGAGAGCAAAAAGTGAATATTGTGCATCTAAGGTTATAGAACGCAAGGACTCATCCAGTGCTCTATACAAACTTTATCTTTGCGCTGATGGGCAGAAAGAAAGATACTGTTCTCCCTCCAGCTAACACTAATGATGTACTTGTTAAAAAGTTCAATAATTTCTTCGTGGATAAGATTGACAAGATACGTCAAAATCTCAATGAAACACTTTCTGGGAAAAACTCGAATGCTGATCATGTACCGGTTCAGTTTGTGGGAGAAAAATTGGACATACTTGAAACTTTCTCTGAACAAGATGTCCTCTCTCTTATCAAGTCCAGTAAGCCAACCACGTGCAGCCTTGATCCTATTCCTACAAAGATCCTGCTGACTTACATGGACTTACGTCTTCCAGTCATCACCAGGATTGTTAACCAGTCTCCAGTCTGGAACAGTTCCTAAGGTTCTTAAAGAGGCAGTTGTAGGTCCGCTCATTAAGAAACAAGGACTTGATGACTCAGAACTGAAGAATTATCGTCCCGTTTCTAACCTGACATTTTTGTCAAAATTAATTGAGCGGGCTGTGAAGGTGAGGCTTTTATCACACCTTTCAAGATACTCCCTTCTTGATAAGTTTCAATCAGCTTATCGACCTGGCTACAGTACTGAAACGGCGCTTCTGAGAGTTTCCAATGAGTTACTTACAACATGCGACTGTGGTAAGGTCGGCCTATTAGTGTTGTTGGACTTGTCCTCCGCCTTCGACACAATCGATCACGAGAGACTCATTGGAACTTTGAAGAATTCCATTGGCATAGATGGCGTGGCTTTGGACTGGTTCGCATCCAACCTCACTGACAGGTTTCAATCTGTTGTTATCCAAGGGGTTTCCTCCAGTAAGACTCTGTTGAAATGTGGTGTTCCTCAAGGATCTGTTCTAGGTCCAGTTTTATTTACCATCTACACCTCTGATCTGGGAAAACTCATCTCATCCATGAATATTGGTCACCATTTCTACGCTGATGACACTTAGTTACCTGATTCCTTCCTGCCTTAGAACGCCCAGACTGCTGTCTCTCATATGGGTATCTGCACCAGCAACATTCAGTGTTGGATGAACACAAACATGTTGAAAATAAACACAGACAAGACAGAAGCCATGTTGATTGGTACACGTGATAAGCGGAACAAGGCAAATGTTTCATCTCTTAGTGTTGGACAGTCCCAGGTTCTTTTCACTGACTGTGTTAGAAATCTGGGAGTTATCCTGGACAATGACCTGTCAGTGGATCAGCACATCACTAAGACCTGCAGAGCTTGTCACAATCATCTCAGGAACATCGGCAACATCCGGCACCTGCTGTCTACTGATACTGCCCATATGCTTGTCAGGAGTTTAGTGCTATCCAAGCTGGACTTATGTAACATCACCAATGAACAAATGTCCAGGCTTCAGCGCATTCAGAATTCTGCCGCAAGGATAGTTACACGATCAAAGAAATCTGTACACATCACGCCCATACTGATGAAACTGCACTGGCTACCTGTTGATGCACGTGTTCAGTATAAAGTGCTTGCACTGGCCTATCAGTGTTATCACCAGTCAGCCCCTTCCTACCTGTCTGAACTCACACAAGTCTACCACCCATCTAGAGTCCTCCGATCTGCCTAACAACATCTCTTCTCTGTTCCAACCCCACGTCTGAGAAGATTTGGTCAGAGATCATTTACTTACAATGCCACCACTCTCTGGAATAAACTCCCAGAGTATCTTAAAGGAATCCCTACTCTGCAAATGTTCAAAGACAGTCTCAAAACATTTCTCTTCACTCGGTTCTATAGACTCTAATCATTTCTAGCCGCTATCTCTTAACCTCGTGATGTCAGAATCTCTTATGTAGCGCTATGAGCATACACTTCGTGTCTGGATTTGGCGCAATATAAATGTAATTATTATTATTATTATTATAACAACATGGTATCTGTTCACAATCTACCTTGATAACAACATGGTATCTGTTCACAATCTACCTTGATAACAACATGGTATCTGTTCACAATCTACCTTGATAACAACATGGTATCTGTTCACAATCTACCTTGATAACAACATGGTATCTGTTCACAATCTACCTTGATAACAACATGGTATTTGTTCACAATCTACCTTGATAAGAACATGGTATCTGTTCACCATGTGGGAAGTTATCATCTCACTGACGACATGTGGAACTGACTGAAGGCATTATAACTTCTCCCTCCACAACAGCCCAAAATTATAATTTCTCAAAAGGTTTTATTGCTTATTTAAATCACCTGTACACAGCAGATAAGAATCTATCTGTAAACGCTATTGCCGATACATGATAGCCTTGCTCATAACATGCATACCCAACGCTCATTGACAGCGATTGTACCTGTATAATGGGGACATCAAAGGCGGTCATTGGTGAAATATTGCTCGAGAGAAAGGGAAAGTTGACAACATCAAAGTTGAATCAAAACAACGCCAGAGAATGATAACCGACCTCTTTCAGAAGGTTAGGGACGATTTCCCAATTTGAGGCATCGAGGATGTCCGTTTTACTTCTCCGTTTAGACTTGCACTATACGAGATCCCCGTACATGTTTAAGTGTTTATGACCGGATGCTAACATCTCTTTTAGGATTCCAGTAGCTTTGAATCTGAACAAATCTTAATGACTTAAGTGCTATGTTGGATGCACCGCTGGTTTTTTTGAGCATCATCATATTTAATAATGATCAAAATGCTACATTTTCTTTACGGTAAAATGTTGACTGACTGCTTCCCCCTTTTACCGATTATTACCTGACTATGACATCCATACATTCCAACTTCTGGCTGCTGAAGGAGAGAATGGAGACCAGTGGAAAAAGGGCACCTTCATACTGATTTTACGGGCGCCTCCCTTAATTAGAATTTAACCCCCTCATCTTCGATGTGAAAATGTCACTGGTATAAATTGTAGGTTCTCATAAACAACCGCTTACTTCAAATTGTGGGACATGAGTTATGTTTTGAAATTTGGACATCTGTGTTCATACAGGCTTTCATATCCTAAACTACTGGAGTGAGTGAGTGAGTTGGGTTTTACGCCGCTGTTAGCAATATTCCAGCAATATCACGGCAGGGACACCAGAAATGGGCTTCACATATTGTAGCCATGTGGGGACTGGAACCAGGACCTTCGACATGACGAACGAACGCTTTAACCACAAGGCTACCCCACCGCCCCTAAACTACTGGAATGCACACGTAAACACGTGCCTAACACAATACCTCAAAAGCATGTTCACGTTGCTGCGAAGCCGCCAAACACGTTGGGGTATAAATTAAATATAGATTGCAGTTTGTGGACAACATTTCTCTAAACCGATTGAAAGCACTACAATTTTACTTTATTGAATATGGCAAGACGCAGACTTTCATAAAAGATACGATGGCATGTTATTGTCATGCATGTCCCTGGTATGTCCTGTCGCATCGGTGCCAACTTGAACATTAACTACAAGGTTATTGGTGGACATGTGAGGAAGAATGTGGCCACCGGGGAGGTACATTATATGGAACACCGAGGAGCACCAATGGCCGCGATGACCGAATCCTATTTCGTCTCGGAAGGCGCAATCACATGACCCATACCGAGGAGTGAGTGAGTGTGTATGGTTTTAGGGCGCCTTTAGCAATATTCCAGCAATATCACGGCGGGGACATCAGAAATGGGCTTCACACACTGTACCCATGTGGGGAATCGAACCCGACGAGCGAATACTTCAACCACTAGGCTAGCTCACCGGACCCAATAGCGAAGGACTGCTCCCGCAATGGAGAGCTGGAGTCCGACTGCGGACTGCTGGTGTAAGAGAACATCTTCCGATCAGGCGTCCCTCCCACACAGACAACAGCGTCCCTCCCACACAGACACCAGCAGGGATGTCTGGCGGGCGTGGTGCAGGCTCCGTGAAGACCACAAAGTGAAGACATGGCCTCGGGTTCATTCATATGATGAGAGACACTAACGTTCACAGGCTACCGACGGCCGTTGTTATTTTAATAACCTTTACGTGTCAATTTTGAAATTCCAGAGTCAAGCTTCAAAACAGGCCTAGGCGGGATATCCATGTTGAACATATCGATCGTCACAAACTGGTTGTCTTGGCGTGAAATGACAGAGGCAAGCGTGTGTCCGTATATGCATAGGGAAAAGCGTCCAGATATTTCTTTACAAAGCTGGATTAGGCCGGCTGCTCTAGAAACGCCCCGATTACTGTCAGTTGTTATACACTAACACTGCCATCCACTCGATAGTAACAAACTCTTAGTACAACTCTCTTTTACATTATCACTGTCACATAACTACAGGCTATGTTAATGCTACACGCTAGACCACTCGCTAGACCACACATATCGTTCACCTCTGAGAGACATACACATTCGGTCACCCAGCTTCCCTCATCCGTATTGGTAACAGTACTTCACACTCGTTAGCAGATAAACAAGATTAATAGCACAGATCACCCCCCACCCAACTTCCCCGTGCACACAATATTGTTGTGAGGATGTGTTGATTGACTTTCACTTGTTATGGGTCACAAAAGTTTAAAAGCGCTGAGTGTAGATTTGAAGTCGCATCTTGAACTTAGGCTATGTCATTTCACTTGTTACGAGTAAGTTAGAGTTACATCCCCTTTGTTTCTGGTGTTTCGGTAGGATGTTGTAAACCATGAAGGGATTCCAGTATTTTGTAAATGATCGTAGTGTGGCTTAGTGTTTGCTAGAATTCTCCGAAACTGTATAATAGTTATATAAGGGATTGTTGCTGAGATGTACGGGACTACAACTTTGGATTTACGCTCATCTGTCTGCTCACATCAACGTTCCAAGGCCACCGTTCAAGAGGCCTCGTCTACATTTAACTTTCACAACTGTCAACAATCTCCTATCCGTGCATCCAATATTGTGACCCAGTATTTTAGATTTGTGACCCAGTATTTTAGATTTGTGACCCAATATTTTAGATTTGTGACCCAATATTTTAGATTTGTGATGTCCAATAGTATTGTATTAGAAATCGTTCATTGTAACCGTGTTTATTCAATACATAATTGAGCATAATAGACTTGTTGTGTTTTATTTTACTGGTTTATCTAAGTAATGTCTAAAACATCCACGCTCAGCATGTAGAGCCTAAGCCACATACACACAGTTTAACAGGCCATACAACCACTATCTGCTCTTTAATTAAGTCATACAACCAGCATGCACACAGTATACTTCACACATACAAATCACACGCAACCTTCACCCACTTTACTTTCAGTCACACAAACCATATAGATAATATAAGACCTACCTCAATACATTATTGCAAATTACAATACATACATGAAAAGCAATACTAGCACAGACAATAGCCATAAAATGGTAAAATAATATTACCATAACTTATATATTATGTAGTAGGTAGTTACTCATTATACGGGGCGGTTTGGTGGTAAAAGCGTTCGCTCGTCACGCCGAAGACCCGGGTTCGATTCCCCACTTGGGTACAATGTGTGAAGCCCATTTCTGGTGTCCCCAGCCGTGATATAGCTGGAATATTGCTAAAAGCGGAGTAAAACTGAACTAACTCACTCACTCACTCACTACTCATTATACATTTGTTAATTTACACAATACAGTGTTTACTTTATGACATTGCTTCTGTTCATGAACATATAAAAACAATCTGACAATAGATACTGAATGTCCTTAAAAGTCATAAGTTTAATATTCTTCTCAAGTGATGGGAGGTCTGCAAAGTCATCTCGTAGACAGGCGCTCTTTAATGGGGAATTTCTTGAGTCATCAGAATTTGAACAGTCTGTAATGAGATGAACTTCATCTTCTAGAATGTCACGTGGCTATATTCTATCCCAAGCGTGCTCGATAGGGGGCAAGTCCGGAGAAACATCTGGCAGGGGGGTTTCGCAATGTTCTGCTGTCTCAGGAAATCTGTCACAACACGGGCGACATGTGGACGGTCATTATCTTGCTAAAACGTGAAGTTACGTCTCTACCCTTGAAAGAGCGACTGCACATGAGGCCCAATGATCTCATTCCTGTATCGCAGACCTGTCAGATTGCCAATGACAATGACAAGTGGTGTGCGACCATATGTGATGTCTCCACATACCATAACGCCTTAGCCACCAAACTGTCGACGTTGAACAACGTACGCGTCAGCATACCGTTCACCTCGCCGTCTGTGCACCCTTGCTCTGCTATCTGAGCTGGCCAGATGAACTCTCGACTCGTCAGTGATCAAAACACCACCCCAGTCTTCTTTCCTGTACCGGACATGCTGTATGCACCAGGCAAGACGTGCCCGTCGGTGACGTTGGAACATAATTGGACGTACGGTGCTCCTTCCGTCGGTTCCGTACAGTCCTTTAACTGATTGGACGTAAGGAAGAAATGGTCCGAGCAGTCAAACTGGAAGTCTGGTATCGATGCCTTTAAATGGGTCAGTTGAATGTGGTTGTCTTTCTGATGAGACGTCCAGCGTGGACGACCCGTCCGAGGCAAATCTCTCGTGTTCCCATCATGTTGAAAACGTCTCCATAGAGATGAGATCGTGTTTCGATTGACACCAAAATGTCTGGCCACTTTATATTGGGCCATTTCAGTCTCCAGCATACCCATGGCACGGAGACGCTAATTTTCTGTAAGCCATGGCAGGACGTACGCGCAGTTTAGGTTGAAATAAACATTCAGAGGCTAGAGAATATTCAGCCATTCTTCCAATTTCAATATCAGGTGTGTGAACTTCAGGTGTCAAACGCATTAAAAAGTAAGTAGGGTCATTGTGCATAGAGCGCACGTGCCTCGCGCAGTACTAGAAATCAAATTTCATGCAAATTGCTTTGCTTCATGTTTATTTAGGGTTAATTTAAAATCTTTTCAAATAACTTTTATTTCATGCAATTTTATGTTATGCACAGTTACTTTTTTCCGTTAGTATACATATGACAGGGGTTAATAAAGACAACGTGATGGTATCCAGGAAATGGATTAACAACCAAATGGAGGAAGCCAACAGTTACTGTTCATGAGGAGGAACAAAATACATAACTGAAAAGATGAAGTAGCGATGAAAGGTTGAGCGCTCTGCTGTTATCAGTTCAGTGTAGGCGGGTGGGATGAGGACAGATCAGGATGTGTAGGCCCTATAATTTAGCTGCAATATAAGTAATTCCCAGCAAATACAAACAATGAGACAACTAACAAACTGAGTTAAAGCGTTTAATTTAAGCTGTCGACCATAAGGACCTGCAGAAAACAAAAGCTGTGGGTCCGGGTGATTTTCAGTCGGCTTCGGGTCTAAGGGCCGACGCTAATTTCGAACGCGAGCCAGAAACTGCTGATAGTCTGTCGGAATCCAGTTTCACCATATTTCAGTTTCTATTGTTGTCAGTACCGCATCCATGTTCCTGAGTGTCACCAAAGTGGTGAACGTCTGTGGAGACCTGCTCCGGGGGTTCCCCCCAACCCCCACGCTGAGCAGACAGGCCGTGACATACATGGGATACCTGATCTCACCCACCTCACTCACTCATCAGTCACCTGGAGAAGGCGGTGCTGCAGGATGTACAACTCTTTGATTGACTGAGTTCCCTGCGGCCACATTGTCTGTCTGTGTTGACGACTTTCGGACAATATAAGTACCAAGTGGAAGTGTCGAGGACAATATTAAGGTCGGAGTAAAGTCTGGCTTCTCCTTTATCATCTGCAGATGCTTGCTTGCTTGCTCACCAGATGGTGCAATCTAATTTGTCAGAACATTCCAAATATACTATTCACACTTTGCTAAGGATCAAATCATGGATTCAACAGAAAGCTATGGTGTGGGATGAAATTTGGTTTAAATATCTAAGCCTAGTGTAAGCATGGATCCTAGGTTTCAGTATGTCATTTAATCTTGTGGAACCAATACCTGCTACTGACAGGTGTACTTGTCAATGACTCGTTCCATTATTTGCAAAATGGTTGATTGATGCCATGAAAACCATTTTTATGGTTACTCATGTATCAAGTGCATACGGTTAGATTTAAGTGACTATTTGTCTAAAGAGGGGTTACCAAATTATTATTTATCCTGTTTTAAATGGATACAATTTAAAATTATAAATCTACGTTCAAGTAAAGTTGTGAATTTTTATGATCCTTATCAAAGTGTGAGTAGTATATGAATTACAAGCTGTTGACTATATTGATGGTGTTATTATGATAACGACATGATCACTAATCGTGTGAGTCTTTATGTATATGTTCTCTATCATAATACAAGAACACTAATTGTATTCTTTCGCTATGCATATTGTTTTCATTAGGAAGGCACGGGTTTACGATGATGCCCAGATTCTAATAACTTTTTGCTTCGTTGTTTCTGAGTAGGTAACACAATGCATGCATTGGCCAAACCACATACATGTACTATATACCGAATCTAACAGCAGAAAATATGGGGTTAGGAATTGCTGGACAGAGGAACTCATCTTGCCTCACTATCACACCACGACACATTCTAACCTGGGCTGTCCATGGGTGGGTAGAGTGCACCTGGAACAACCTGGTCTAGTATGTCTCCTCTCCCAGTCAGACCACGGCACATTCTAACCTGGACTGTAGTGTGTACCTGGAACAACCTGGTCTAGTATGTCTCCTGTCACTGTCAGATCACGACACATTCTAAGCTGAACTGTCCATGGGTGGGTAGCGTGTACCTGGAACAACCTGGTCTAGTATGTCTCCTCTCCCAGTCAGACCACGACACATTCTAACCTGGACTGTAGCGTGTACCTGGAACAACCTGGTCTAGTATGTCTCCTGTCACAGTCAGATCACGACACATTCTTAGCTGAACTGTCCATGGGTGGGTAGCGTGTACCTGGAACAACCTGGTCTAGTATGTCTCCTCTCCCAGGCAGAGCACGACACATTCTAACCTGGACTATCCATGGGTGGGTAGCGTGTACCTGGAACAACCTGGTCTAGTATGTCTCCTCTCCCAGTCAGAGCACGACACATGCTAACCTGGACTGTCCATGGGTGGGTAGCGTGTACTTGGAACAACCTGGCCTAGTATGTCTCCTCTCACAGTCAGATCACGACACATTCTAACCTGGACTGTCCATGGGTGGGTAGCGTGTACCTGGAACAACCTGGTTCATTATGTCTCCTGTCACAGTCAGATCACGACACATTCTAACCCGGACTGTAGCGTGTACCTGGAACAACCTGGTCTATTATGTCTCCTCTCACCGTCAGACGACGACACATTCTAACCTGGACTGTCCATGGGTGGGTAGCATGTACCTGGACAGTGGACACCCTGGTCTATTATGTCTCCTCTCAGTCAGACCACGATACTTTCTACCCCGGCTGCCCATGGGTTGGTAGTGTGTACCTTGACAGTGGACACCCTGGTCTATTATGTCTCCTCTCAGTCAGATCACGATACTTTCTACCCCGGGCTGCCCATGGGTGGGTAGTGCGTACCAGGTCCACTAATCGTTTCTCACAGTGAGACCACGACCCATTCTCACCCCGTCTACGGATGGGTAGCGTGTACCTGGAACAACCTGGTGTATAGTATGTCTCCTCTCACAGTCAGACCACGACCCATTCTCACCCCGTCTACAGGTGGGTAGCGTGTACCTGGAACAACCTGGTGTAGTGTGTCTCCTCTCACACTGAGACCCCGACCCATTCTCACCCCGTCGACAGGTGGGTAGCATGTACCTGGAACAACCTGGTCTAGTATGTCTCCTCTCACAGTGAGACCACGACCCATTCTAACCCCGTCTACAGGTGGGTAGCGTGTACCTGGAACAACCTGGTCTAGTATGTCTCCTCTCACAGTCAGACCACGACCCATTCTAACCCCGTCTACAGGTGGGTAACGTGTACCTGGAACAACCTGGTGTAGTGTGTCTCCTCTCACAGTGAGACCACGACCAATTCTCACCCCGTCTACAGGTGGGTAGCATGTACCTGGAACAACCTGGTCTAGTGTGTCTCCTCTCACAGTGAGACCACGACCCATTCTAACCCCGTCTACAGGTGGGTAGCGTGTACCTGGAACAACCTGGTGTAGTATGTCTCCTCTCACAGTGAGGCCACGACCAATTCTCACCCCGTCTACAGGTGGGTAGCATGTACCTAGAACAACCTGGTCTAGTATGTCTCCTCTCACAGTGAGACCACGACCCATTCTAACCCCGTCTACAGGTGGGTAGCGTGTACCTGGAACAACCTGGTGTAGTGTGTCTCCTCTCACAGTGAGACCACGACCAATTCTCACCCCGTCTACAGGTGGGTAGCATGTACCTGGAACAACCTGGTCTAGTATGTCTCCTCTCACAGTGGGACCACGACCCATTCTAACCCCGTCTACAGGTGGGTAGCGTGTACCTGGAACAACCTGGTGTAGTATGTCTCCTCTCACAGTGAGGCCACGACCAATTCTCACCCCGTCTACAGGTGGGTAGCGTGTAATTTGATGGGTTATTCCCGTCACAGGTATGTATTAGTTTCCCATCTCCTATATCTGTTAATCTACTGATAATGATATGGGTGAAGGTGTGGATTACATCTGCAGCATGTGTTACCAGTAACTCGAGCAGATGTTCAATGCTGATGTAGACTGTTTAAGGTGAATATTTGTCACCGTAAATTAACCCTCATAAAAACATATGTGGCCAAAGAATTATTCCACATATTCTTCTGGGATGCCCACTGAACGAGACGTAGCAATGAAGGTGTCTGTCCTGCTTCTGCTTGGAACTTCTATGTTCCTGGGTGGTTTGTGCAAGAAGGAGAAGAAAGAGGAGCCCTTCTTTGTCGACATCGTAGTTCCAGAATCCGGCCGAGACTTGGGAGCCACGGTGGCATTTATACATGATACACTGGATAGTGTGGAGGGTCTTAGAGTGGAACAAGCCTTCAAAGTAAGTTCTGCTCTTGTCACGTTTTAAAAGGTGATATTAATCTTTCTATTGTAAAGCCATAAACCGCGTCATTGATGATAAGATATCAAATTCGTTAAGTGCGAGTGTAAAGGTTTAGGGAATAGCTGTTAAATATACTCAGTAAAATTGAAAACTTGACACTGATCAACTTCGACATTTTTCTTTTTCTGGATAATCAGCTAAATTTACAAGTATATTAAACAGTAGTAACAGTGTCAGTGTGAATGCGTTCATTTCGTGAAAATGTAAGTTCACGTGCAAACCTTGACTTTGTACCCTAATAAAGATGAAAAACACGAAATGCAGGTGTGAAAAGCAATTCATGATGACGTTTGGTGCATGTTTGCTTAAACTGAACACGCATATTGAATGTGAGCTCGAAAAAAACAAAAACAAAAACAAATTAAACTTCTTTCTTTTAATCTTCTTGCTTGGAAATGCCACGCCCTTCAAATGAAAAAGGGCTTGATGTTGGTCAGTCTGCGGTCGCTGCTGCTGGAGCCTTTGATTGCTCACGACAAACAAATTTTAATCTTAGGATGATTGTGCTTCAAACCGGAACTGTACCTGACCGCCCGAAGCCGAATGTTACTACAAGTTCCACAAGTAGGGAGATGTCTGGTGAAAGGATAACTGCCCAAACTGTCTGAAATCGCTTGCGTACCGCTGGACTTCGCGCCCGAATACCCCATAATGGACCAATTTTAACGCCTCCTGAACGCCGCAACTGACTGTTGTGGGCCACAAGACACATAAGGTTAAATAAAAGACAGTGGAATTCGGTTGTCTTCAGCGAGAAAACACGATTATCATTGAGATCTGCCGACGGCAGAGCCCGAGTGTACCAGGTCACGCTCAAGTCTTCGTCCATGAAGTGGACAGATTTGGTGGCAGAAGTGTAATGGTACTGGGTTAGTTTTGCGCACACTGATGTTCTCCCCTTGTCGTTCGAGGGAATGCAACTGCTGCCCAGTACAGGGATCAGATTTGGCAACCTGTCCTGCTTTTTATTTAAACAGTGACATGGCCCTGGACTGACGTTCCAACAAGACAACGCTAGGCCGCATACGGCAATTCTTACACACAATTTTCTACGAAATGCAGGTATTCAAGTTCTGGATTGGCCGTCGCGTAGCCCCGACCTCAATCCTGTCGAACACTTCTAGGATGAGCTGGGTCGACGTGTTCGTCAGCAAGTCAATCCACCACAGACGTTGCAAGATCTTCAACATCACCTTGTTGAGCAATGGCGACGTTTTCCTCGGGATGTGTTTACTAACGTTCTAAGATCCATGAGGAGACGTTGTCTGGCTGTAACTGACCCTAGAGGAGGCCACAACCCTTACTGAAGACCTCAGTCGAATTGTTCTCCACGCTGTTATCATGGTACTCTGACATCATGAACGTCATAGTTGTTGAAGAGTATGTTTTTGTTTTCTCTGATGTGAAGATGTTCTGTGCACAGCATGCAACTAAAGTTATTGACATTATCTTAACCCTAATATTGAAAATGTAGTCCAAAACTCCCGAGTGTCAAGTTTTCAGTTTTGCTCAGTAGATAGTGATGACGCCAGCCTCTCACATCACAAGTGAGTAAATCCTGCCCTACATCTATCCCACACAACTGGGGAGCTGCTGTAAGTGCTTCAGGATACCTGCATGTACAAGTAACCGGAAGTTCCAATGACACCGCCCAAAAGTATTCCTCCCCGTGTAAAAAATATTGTTTCAGTTGCAATCCCTGATGTTTATCTGCTCGATATGTTGCCATGAATGTTTCAGTTGAACAATGGACTTGCGTGTGTTTGCGAGACTGCCATCTGTCGGACACATAAATTATGATTAGTATATATTATACAAACATCTGTTCGCTTTTTATCTATCTTTATGATTATGGGTATGTCTTTTCAACTCATATTATAAATTACATTATAATAATAACAATGTGACACTGTATTAGATTATCCTGTTGTATTATGTATGGCCCTGTGCTACAGATGCATGAGTCCGTCATTCATACCGTGTTGTTTTCTTACAGGTGGTTGGAGAACCCCGAGTTTTAGGCGGTAAGTGAAACTTGGCAGATGTTCGGAAGTGGAGTGTTCTCTAAATCAGGCTGTATAATATTCATTTGTAATCTTCATAATTTGGAGGAAATAAAGAATATCTATCTATCTATCTATCTTTCTATATCTATCTATCTATCTATTCGTGAGGCGCACGTGGAATATTTCACTCTATAGACATCCCACTTGATCCAGACAGATCATTGTAATATATTCAAGTTGTAATAACCCAAGCTGTTATATTCACATAGGGCAGGGTATCGACAGTCCCGTTGAGTCACTAGCAGATGCTGGTCATCAGATGTCCTGAACCGAACGGTCAGGACTGTGTGACAGGGTTGTCAACAGACGCGGGTCATCAGATGTGACAGAGGTGTCAACAGATGCTGGTCATCAGATGTCCTGAACCGGACGGTCAGGACTGTGTGACAGGGTTGTCAACAGATGCTGGTCATCAGATGTACTGAACCGGACGGTCAGGACTGTGTGACAGGGTTGTCAACAGATGCTGGTCGTCAGGACTGGTCATCAGATGTACTGAACCGAACGGTCAGGACTGTGTGACAGGGTTGACAGGGTTGTCAACACATCCTCCTCAATCACTGGATTGTCTGGTACAGACTACAATAGTTCAATCATGTCTGGTACAGACTACAATAGTTCCAGGCCACACTTACAAAGCTGGACTGACTATTGCTGATTGTGGCCTTCCAGTACAAATATGACATTGACTGTACGCGATCAGTATAGGGACTGTGAACTGTACACAGAGATCATTGAGAAATGTTGGTTCATCAGTTGTCAGGTCTGACGCCCTGTGTGCCTGGAGCCCGTTGGAGGATGCCTTGTTTGCAGCCAACATCAGCATGACCGTGACGTCCCTCTACAGAGCAGAGGACCTCGACGCGGACCTGAACATCGACAGCGACCTCCTTGCGAAGGCTCCCGCTCCGGCCAACTTAACCGGGGACTACATCTATTTTTGGGATATGACCTTTATCATGCAAGGTGATCTGTGGCGTGTCATTGTCTCCTTCATTCTAAAAGAACATTATTCATTCAGGATGAGTTTACGTCATCGCGCGCTTCGGCTATACTTTCACTGGTGACCGCAACATAGCGAGTGGTTCCGATACCGCGGGTTTTGTTAATATCAAATGTCTTTGGGATCGTGACTTGTTTGTCATTCCTATTTCTATTTTATCTGTGTACATGTTGTATGGTACAATACATGGTTTGGCCGCCCTCTGCCTGCATTATCTTGTATGCAAAACAAAATTAACTACCTAGTTAAAATATAGTGTAATTATACGAGTATGATAGTCTGATTACCTTATACAAATATGGTGTAATAGTTGGACAACGTTATGCAAGTATGGTATAATAAAAATGAAACATACAATTTTATGGCTGACGAGTTCTCAATTGTTTATTGCATAAATCGACGTGTGATAAGGATGTAAGAATCGTCGTTCTATGCAATAAGCAAGAAGTTGTCAGCTATAAAGTTGATATGATAGTTTGACAACGTTGTTCCAGGTCTCACCGGCCCGGAGTACAAGGAGGAAATACGAGCCAGTGCGGAGCATGCCTTGAGACGTCGGATTGATGGCTTACAGGAGCTGAGTTACCAGGCCCTCGGGGACCTGCCATTCCGTGTAGGTCCAGCCACACCACATTCGGTTGAGATACAGTGTCATCGTACATCTATAGTCGGTTGATACAGTGTCATCGTACATCTAGTATTCGGTTGATACAGTGTCATCGTCATCATCTATAGTCGGTTGATACAGTGTCATCGTACATCTATATTCGGTTGGTTGATACAGTGTCATCGTATCATCTATCATCGGTTGATACAGTGTCATCGTACATCTATAGTCGGTTGATACAGTGTCATCGTACATCTATAGTCGGTTGATACAGTGTCATCGTACATCTATAGTCGGTTGATACAGTGTCATCGTACATCTATAGTCGGTTGATACAGTGTCATCGTACACATCTGATACAGTGTCATCGTACATAGTCGGTTGATACAGTGTCATCGTACATCTATAGTCGGTTGATACAGTGTCATCGTACATCTAATAGTCGGTTGATACAGTGTCATCGTACATCTATAGTCGGTTGATACAGTGTCATCGTACATCAGTGTCATCGTACATCTAGTATTCGGTTGATACAGTGTCATCGTCATCATCTATAGTCGGTTGATACAGTGTCATCGTACATCTATAGTCGGTTGATACAGTGTCATCGTACATCTATAGTCGGTTGATACAGTGTCATCGTACATCTATAGTCGGTTGATACAGTGTCATCGTACATCTATAGTCGGTTGATACAGTGTCATCGTACATCTATAGTCGGTTGATACAGTGATGTCATCATCGTACATCATCGTTGATACAGTGTCATCGTACATAGTATTCGGTTGATACAGTGTCATCGTACATCTATAGTCGGTTGATACAGTGTCATCGTACATCTAGTACATCTATAGTCGGTTGATACATCGTACATCATGTCATCGTACATCTCATAGTCGGTTGATACAGTGTCATCGTACATCTATAGTCGGTTGATACAGTGTCATCGTACATCTATAGTCGGTTGATACAGTGTCATCGTACATCTATAGTCGGTTGATACAGTGTCATCGTACATCTATAGTCGGTTGATACAGTGTCATCGTCATCGTCGGTTGATACAGTGTCATCGTACATCTATAGTCGGTTGATACAGTGTCATCGTACATCTAATATTCGGTTGATACAGTGTCATCGTACATCTATATTCGGTTGATACAGTGTCATCGTACATCCATAGTCGGTTGATACAGTGTCATCGTACATCTAATAGTCGGTTGATACAGTGTCATCGTACATCTAATATTCGGTTGATACAGTGTCATCGTACATCTATCATCGTATTCGGTTGATACAGTGTCATCGTACATCTAATATTCGGTTGATACAGTGTCATCGTACATCTAGTATTCGGTTGATACAGTGTCATCGTACATCTATATTCGGTTGATACAGTGTCATCGTACATCTAATATTCGGTTGATACAGTGTCATCGTACATCTATATTCGGTTGATACAGTGTCATCGTACATCTATATTCGGTTGATACAGTGTCATCGTACATCTAATATTCGGTTGATACAGTTGATACAGTGTCATCGTCATCGTACATCTAGTATTCGGTTGATACAGTGTCATCGTACATCTATATTCGGTTGATACAGTGTCATCGTACATCTAGTATTCGGTTGATACAGTGTCATCGTACATCTATATTCGGTTGATACAGTGTCATCGTACATCTATATTCGGTTGATACAGTGTCATCGTACATCTATAGTCGGTTGATACAGTGTCATCGTACATCTAATATTCGGTTGATACAGTGTCATCGTACATCTATATTCGGTTGATACAGTGTCATCGTACATCTAATATTCGGTTGATACAGTGTCATCGTACATCTAGTATTCGGTTGATACAGTGTCATCGTACATCTATAGTCGGTTGATACAGTGTCATCGTACATCTAGTATTCGGTTGATACAGTGTCATCATCGTACATCTCATCGTACGGTCGTCGGTTGATACAGTGTCATCGTACATCTATATCGGTCGGTTGATACAGTGTCATCGTCACATCTATATTCGGTTGATACAGTGTCATCGTACATCTATAGTCGGTTGATACAGTGTCATCGTACATCTAGTATTCGGTTGATACAGTGTCATCGTACATCTATAGTCGGTTGATACAGTGTCATCGTACATCTAGTATTCGGTTGATACAGTGTCATCGTACATCTATAGTCGGTTGATACAGTGTCATCGTACATCTAGTATTCGGTTGATACAGTGTCATCGTACATCTATATTCGGTTGATACAGTGTCATCGTACATCTAATATTCGGTTGATACAGTGTCATCGTACATCTATATTCGGTTGATACAGTGTCATCGTACATCTAGTATTCGGTTGATCATTGTCATCGTACATCTATATTCGGTTGATACAGTGTCATCGCATACATCTAGTTATTCGGTTGATACAGTGTCATCGTACATCTAATATTCGGTTGATACAGTGTCATCGTACATCTAATATTCGGTTGATACAGTGTCATCGTACATCTATATTCGGTTGATACAGTGTCATCGTACATCTATAGTCGGTTGATACAGTGTCATCGTACATCTATATTAGTTGATCAGTGTCATCGTACATCTAGTATTCAGTTGATACAGTGTCATCGTACATCTAATATTCGGTTGATACAGTGTCATCGTACATCTAGTATTCGGTTGATACAGTGTCATCGTACACATCTATATTCGGTTGATACAGGCAGTGTCATCGTACATCTAATATTCGGTTGATACAGTGTCATCGTACATCTATATTCGGTTGATACAGTGTCATCATCTAGTATTCAGTTGATACAGTGTCATCGTACATCTATAGTCGGTTGATACAGTGTCATCGTACATCTAGTATTCGGTTGATACAGTGTCATCGTACATCTAGTATTCGGTTGATACAGTGTCATCGTACATCTATTATTCGGTTGATACAGTGTCATCGTACATCTATTAGTTGGTCGGTTGATACAGTGTCATCGTACATCTAGTATTCGGTTGATACAGTGTCATCGTACATCTAATATTCGGTTGATACAGTGTCATCGTACATCTAGTATTCGGTTGATACAGTGTCATCGTACATCTATAGTCGGTTGATACAGTGTCATCGTACATCTATATTCGGTTGATACAGTGTCATCGTACATCTATAGTCGGTTGATACAGTGTCATCGTACATCTAGTATTCGGTTGATACAGTGTCATCGTACATCTATATTCGGTTGATACAGTGTCATCGTACATCTAGTATTCGGTTGATACAGTGTCATCGTACATCTAATATTCGGTTGATACAGTGTCATCGTACATCTATATTCGGTTGATACAGTGTCATCGTACATCTAGTATTCGGTTGATACAGTGTCATCGTACATCTAGTATTCGGTTGATACAGTGTCATCGTACATCTATAGTCGGTTGATACAGTGTCATCGTACATCTAGTATTCGGTCAGTTGTCATCGTACATCTGTCATCGGTTGATACATGTCATCGTCATTGGTTGATTCAGTGAGTGTCATCGTACATCTAATATTCGGTTGATACAGTGTCATCGTACATCTAGTATTCGGTTGATTGATGTCAGTGTCATCTACATATTCGGTTGATACAGTGTCATCGTACATCTAGTATTCGGTTGATACAGTGTCATCGTACATCTAGTATTCGGTTGATACAGTGTCATCGTACATCTAGTATTCGGTTGATACAGTGTCATCGTACATCTAATATTCGGTTGATACAGTGTCATCGTACATCTAATATTCGGTTGTCATCGTACATCTAGTATTCGGTTGATACAGTCATCGTCATCGTTGACATCATCGTACATCTATATTCGGTTGATACAGTGTCATCGTACATCTAATATTCGGTTGATACAGTGTCATCGTACATCTAGTATTCGGTTGATACAGTGTCATCGTACATCTATATTCGGTTGATACAGTGTCATCGTACATCTAGTATTCGGTTGATACAGTGTCATCGTACATCTAGTATTCGGTTGATACAGTGTCATCAGTACATCATCGTACATCTATCTATTCGGTTGATACAGTGTCATCGTACATCTAGTATATTCGGTTGATACAGTGTCATCGTCATCGTACATCTGTCATCGTACATCTAATCTATTCAGTTGATACAGTGTCATCGTACATCTATATTCGGTTGATACAGTGTCATCGTACATCTAGTATTCGGTTGATACAGTGTCATCATCGTCATCTACATATTCGGTTGATACAGTGTCATCGTACATCTAGTATTCGGTTGATACAGTGTCAGTGTCATCGTACATCTATAGTCGGTTGATACAGTGTCATCGTACATCTAGTATTCGGTTGATACAGTGTCATCGTACATCTAATATTCGGTTGATACAGTGTCATCGTACATCTAGTATTCGGTTGATACAGTGTCATCGTACATCTAATATTCGGTTGATACAGTGTCATCGTACATCTAGTATTCGGTTGATACAGTGTCATCGTACATCTAATATTCGGTTGATACAGTGTCATCGTACATCATCGGTTGATACAGTGTCATACATCTATATTCGGTTGATACAGTGTCATCGTACATCTATAGTCGGTTGATACAGTGTCATCGTACATCTAGTATTCGGTTGATACAGTGTCATCGTACATCTATAGTCGGTTGATACAGTGTCATCGTACATCTAGTATTCGGTTGATACAGTGTCATCGTACATCTATAGTCGGTTGATACAGTGTCATCGTACATCTAATATTCGGTTGATACAGTGTCATCGTACATCTATAGTCGGTTGATACAGTGTCATCGTACATCTAATATTCGGTTGATACAGTGTCATCGTACATCTATAGTCGGTTGATACAGTGTCATCGTACATCTAGTATTCGGTTGATACAGTGTCATCGTACATCTATAGTCGGTTGATACAGTGTCATCGTACATCTAATATTCGGTTGATACAGTGTCATCGTACATCTATATTCGGTTGATACAGTGTCATCATACATCTATATTCGGTTGATACAGTGTCATCGTACATCTATAGTCGGTTGATACAGTGTCATCGTACATCTAGTATTCGGTTGATACAGTGTCATCGTACATCTATATTCGGTTGATACAGTGTCATCGTACATCTAGTATTCGGTTGATACAGTGTCATCGTACATCTACAGGTTTATGTCGGTTGATACAGTGTCATCGTACATCTGATAGGTCGGTTGATACATTGTCATCTGCTGGATGTACTTCGGGAACAGCAACACATACAACATAACAGAGTCTTGTGTGAAGAACACAACAACGCTTCAGTAACATAAAGATAAAGGAATTTAGTCTAATGAATGAAAACAAGCAAAACAAGAAGAAACAACAAAAGCTTTTCGTTGATATGTATGTGCTTCATGAGAAAATAGTCAGAATACTTTGATGACATTCTGTGAAGTGTTTTTGTTGTTTGATTGCCTGCAGTTGCTGGTGTTTTCTGCTCTGTCCCCGCAAAGTTCGGAGTTGATTGTGTGGAGCTTCAACCGAGGGCAGCTAGAGTTCACGTCAGCGGTCCGCCGGGTTCAGTATCTCCATGACTACGTGTATAACCGCCGCTGCAACTGAACAGACACCTCAATAAACACTGAGGGATCGCACCTGTTGTCTTTGTATGTGTTGTGATGGAAATGTTTCAATGCACCTCCTAGTTTCATGTACACGCACGCACGCACGCACGCACGCACGCACGCACGCACACGCGCGCGCATACACACACACACACACACAGAGGTATGATATGGTAGTACAAAAGTATAATATGGCGTTTAATATTATCATTGTTATAATTACATCTTCGGTCAATAGAGTGCATTATATATAGACTGAGAATTTTCAAACTATGTACGTTATTTCTCATATGTAGTTTCTTAAAGTTACACATATTCCTTTTCAAGTCACTTGGTAAATATTTACGACGTAAATCATCATATCTAGGGCAAATGAAAGTAAAATGGTATTCTTCTTCAAGACCTCCGTAACAGACAGGATATAACAATGTACGGTATGGATTTACAACTTCTTTAATATTTACAACACGCCGTTTCTGTGCTACTTCTTTTCGCTTCACCTGATGAAACGTCGTGTTGTAAATCGTAAAGAAGTTGTAAATCCATACCGTACGTTGTTATGTTACCATCCAGCTTCTAAATACCCATCAAGCATCAGATCGGACATGTTCTCGATTTGTGTTAATTTTACACCATCGTCCTTCACTACATTTTAACCTTGATGATCCAGCTCTAAATTTAACTAAATATTTACGCATGTTATAATCTGCAATTTCAAAAAGATATTTTCAGGGTTTAATTAGCTATTATACAAAACATAAGGTGTGCTGTTGTCAAAATCAGATCTCAACTTTTGTTTAAAACATCCACTAATTGCGTTTTGAACATTCTGATTTCCAACAGTTTATGATGGCCAAACAAATCCAAATGCATACGACAAAAAGAGCAAATAACGAAGTTTTGAAGCCCATGTCTCATACCCATGTCTCATACCAAGATATCGAGATTAAGTAACATTACATAAGCTTTCTTTTGGTATGCCATCTTTATGCATTGTTGTTAGTTTAATACGATAGTTAGGACAACGGCAACACTGCATTTACAAAAATAGGAAAACGGCCACATTCACCATACACTAGAGCATAAGATCCAACGTATAGGTACAATTTACAAGCCGAAAGATGGATTATCGGGATACAGTCATATTTTCATATCGCCACAATTCTGAAGCATATGATAGGATAGATAAAAAGATATCCGGTGACAACGAACCGATTTTTTCTAAGGTTACCATTTGATTCCATTAATGTCTTTTTGCCACGTAAGGAGAGATCGGATAATGATTTGCCCAGGCTAACATTACATGTGAATAGAAGACTGAGATACTTATAGCTATTGACTATCTTTAAGTTATTACCTTTAAAGTGTGTATTTCAATACAATGCTAAAATATGTAATTGTTTACACATTAAGTACCACATTAAGTATCTGAAGCTAAAATAACATCATCAGCGAAAACTTTCTGTCATATCCGGAAATAACTGGATTCCATGGTTTCTATTTGTGCAATTTCTATAGAAAGCTCATTTATGAAAAAAGAGAAGAGTGTTGGACTAGGCATAAAATATCAATAATAATATGTCACATCTCTCATGTTTAAACAATTATTTGAATAGCAATGAGCTTGGACCGGTAACTAGCAATTTTTGAAACACATTTTTAAGTGGGTAGCTTCAGAGACTGTATAATTGTAAGTGCCTCATCCTTGGAATTTTTTTCCAGGTTAATTCTTGTCACTCTATCCAGAGTACCATATAAAACAATATCCTTGTCACTCTATCCAGAGTACCATATAAAATAATATCGTTGTCACTTTATTCAGAGTACCATATAAAACAATATCCTGTTTCATTCAACAAAGTCCTTGTTGATGCGGCAACTGTAAACGGTGTGTTCTGACAGTGAGAGTTTCTGTGAGTGTAGTTCTTCCCATAATCATTACGTTTCTTATACACAACATACCTAAATATTTTGTAATCTTTTTGTGGGTGTTTATCACCCAAAGCCTCAAAGTGGCCTCCATGTGGCCTCACTTTAACTTACCAGACAACGTGACTACTGCCATAGAGGGTGGGTAGCGGAGTGGTGAAAGCGTTCGCTCGTCAACACTGAACACCCGGGTTCGATTCCCCACATGGTTAAAATTTCTGGTGTTCCTCGACGTGGTATTGCTGAGTATTGCTAAAAGCGGCGTATAATTATACCTACTGCTTCAGTCTCCATTAAAGATGTACATTTTGTGATGTGCGTCATTCTTAATGCATGTAATGCATAGGGTGGAGGGTGGAGTAGAGGGTTGTCGCCCTCCCCTCCAACCTCCCCTCCTCTTCACCCTCATCATACCACACCTCTCCTCCGCTCCACCCTCTACTCCAAACTCCCCTCCTCTCCATCCTCATCATACCTCACCTCTCCTCCGCTCCACCCTCTACTCCAACTTCCCCTCCTCTCCACCCTCATCATACCACACCTCTCCTCCCTCCAACCTCTACTCCAACCTCCCCTCCTCTCCACCCTCATCATACCACACCTCTCCTCCGCTCCAACCCTCTACTCAAAACTCCCCTCCTCTCCACCCTCATCATACCACACCTCTCCTCCGCTCCACCCTCTACTCAAAACTCCCCTCCTCTCCACCCTCATCATACCACACCTCTCCTCCGCTCCACCCTCTACTCCAACCTCCTCCTCTCTCCACCCTCATCATACCACACCTCTCCTCCGCTCCACCCTCTACTCCAACCTCCCTCCTCTCCACCCTCATCATACCACACCTCTCCTCCGCTCCACCCTCTACTCCAACCTCTCCCTCCCCCATCCCTCATCATACCACACCTCTCCCCCGCTCCACCCTCTACTCCAACCTCCCTCCTCTTCACCCCTCATCATACCACACCTCTCCTCCGCTCCACCCTCTACTCCAACCTCCCTCCTCTTCACCCTCATCATACCACACCTCTCCCCCGCTCCAACCTCTACTCCAAACTCCCTCCTCTTCACCCTCATCATACCCACCTCTCCCCCGCTCCAACCTCTACTCCAAACTCCCTCCTCTCCACCCTCATCATACCACACCTCTCCTGCGCTCCACCCTCTACTCCAACCTCCCTCCTCTTCACCCCCTCATTATACACACCTCCCTCTCCCCTGCTCCAGCCTCTACTCCAAACTCCCCTCCTCTCCACCCTCATCATACCACACTTCTCCCCCGCTCCAACCTCTACTCCAAACTCCCCTCCTCTCCACCCTCATCATACCACACCTCTCCTCCGCTCCAACCTCTACTCCAAACTCCCCTCCTCTCCACCCTCATCATACCACACCCCTCCCCCGCTCCACCCTCTACTCCAAACTCCCCTCCTCTCCACCCTCATCATACCACACCTCACTGAATTTACACAAGAAATGGAAATCAAAATTAAAGAAGAAAGGGGATCAAAATACTGTTATTTCAGTTCTTTTAAAAGCAATGCCAGAGGAACAGCAATACTTTTTAATGATAACTTTGATTTTACCATTGAGGACTCTAGATATGATGTAAATGGAAACTATGTAGCACTAAAACTGAACATTATGGATAAGACAATTACTTTAGTAACAATATACGGACCAAACACCGATACGCCAGAATTTTTATCATGAAATCATCTCAATTATCGCTGAGTTACAATCCGACATCTTCTCCATATGTGGTGATTGGAACTTTGTACAAGATATAAAAATGGATTATTTCAACTATAAAAACGCTAATAATGCAAAAGCTAGAGAAACCTGGTTAGAATTTATGGAAGAAAATGATCTAATAGACCCATGGAGAGAACAAAACCTAGATAGCAAGAGATACACATGGAGACAGAAAACCCGTCAAACAGGCAAGACTAGACTACTTTATAATTTCCAAAAACCTCGAAAGTTTAATTCACGATACCGGCATTGGCGCAGCATATAGGTCTGACATTGACGCAGCATATAGGTCTGACATTGACGCAGCATATAGGTCTGACCATTGACGCAGCATATAGGTCTGACATTGACGCAGCATATAGGTCTGACATTGACGCAGCATATAGGTCTGACATTGACGCAGCATATAGGTCTGACCATTGACGCAGCATAGGTCTCTGACATTGACGCAGCATATAGGTCTGACATTGACGCAGCATATAGGTCTGACATTGACATTGCGCAGCATATAGGTCTGACATTGACGCAGCATATAGGTCTGACATTGACGCAGCATATAGGTCTGACCATTGACGCAGCATATAGGTCTGACATTGACGCAGCATATAGGTCTGACCATTGACGCAGCATATAGGTCTGACATTGACGCAGCATATAGGTCTGACATTGACGCAGCATATAGGTCTGACATTGACGCAGCATATAGGTCTGACATTGACGCAGCATATAGGTCTGACCATTGACGCAGCATATAGCTCCGAGCATTGACGCAGCATATAGGTCTGACCATTGGCGCAGCATATAGGTCTGACCATTGACGCAGCATATAGGTCTGACCATTCAATAATTTGGATTAATCTAAAGATCAGTGAGATAGAAAGAAGCAAAAGCTACTGGAAATTCAACAATTCTTTACTCTAAGATAAAACATATGTGGAAAAAACCAAAATACTGATAAATGAAATCAAAGAACAATACAAATCTGACGTAGACGAAACAGGGAAATATGTCTTCAAAGTAAACGATCAGCTATTCTTTGAACCGCTTTTGTTAATGATCAGAGGACACACAATAAATTATTTATCCTATAAAAAGAAAGAAAATTTGAATATGCGCCAAACGCTTGAAAAAACCCATAGATGAGCTTGAAATAAAAATAGATTCATCACATGATACAGATTTAAAAACAAAGCTAAAGGATGAATTAAAAGAAGCAAATAGAGAATTAGAGACTATTAATAAAAAAACCCAGAAGGGATACTACAACGATCTGAAGCTAAATGGAAAGAAGAAGGAGAAAAACCGACAAAATATTTTCTGTCTCTAGAAAATCGAAACTTTTTAAACAAAGCAATATATAAATTTGAAAACAATCAAAAGGAAACCCTAACCAAAAAAGAAGATCTTATAACTGAAACTAAATCGTTTTACCATAACCTATACACGAAAAAACCATGCGAAAAAGTGAACCTAACAGAATTGCTTAAAAACATAGACGTCCCAAAGCTATAAAAAAATCAACAAGAAAATCTAGAAGGACAATTAAGATATGAAGAAGTATTAAACAGTCTTAAAAAAAATGAAAAATGAAAGAAGCCCTGGCTCATCGGGTTTCACTGTTGAATTCTTCAATTTTTTTGGGTCCAATATTCACGAGTATCTTATAAGATCATTAAATTTAGCTTACGAGAAAGGAGAATTGTCTTTGACTCAAAAGCAAGGCATTATAACCTGTTGTCCCAAAAAAGGTAAATCCAAACATTTGCTTCAGAACTGGAGACCCATTTCATTGCTGAATGTAGCGTATAAAATCGGATCATCAACCATTGCAAACAGAACAAAAACAGTCCTACCCTCTATAATAAATGAGGATCAAAAAGGGTTTATGTCAAAAAGATATATTGGTGAGTGTACTCGCCTAATATATGACATTCTAAGATGCCAAGCTGTTAGAACAATCGAAAAAAAAATACATAATGAGACAATAAAGGTATAGTTTTTTGATGACGTAACAATTGAATGACGTTATTCCGTCACTGCGCCATTCTAGTGTGCCCCCTCGTAATCGAATTATTTTACATTACGTCACAATGTAAGTGCATGTCAGTTGTCATCGCCTCGTACGGCCTCCTACAGTAAACTACTCCGTTGCATCCCGTTTCTTGGTTTGCAGTTGCTTCACGCAGCTAACATCACTGGTGGAAACATAACGTTTATGTTTTACGACGGTTAAAATGTGTCAATTCGACTCACAAGTTTTCAGCGACATGGTAACGGTCGTAATGTTTACATTCCCACAATGCAATCGTGGAATGTCGCTTGACTACTCCGCTTCATCTGGATATACTGATCTAAACTTACGTTGGTAGAAGAAATGCGACGTTGATATTTCCCCATATGGTTTACGTTAATGATAGATGTAATTAAAATAATTCAGAGAAGATATTTAATCCGAACGTAAATCGTCATCAAACTGTTATCATTTGTTTTTTTCTGGTAACGTTCGTCTTAACGTAGGGGGGCAGACACATCAATAGAACAGCGCACCAGTTAGCCCTGTGCGAGGATTCTTAATTTAGGTCACAGACACCGTCATTTGTTTTCTGCCTTAAATTAATCGTAATTATCCTTAGAAAGTATTAAATTTAGCATCTTAGAAAAGATGTAAAGTTCGCTCTACCCCAATGTGTTTTGTAATAAAGTATAGTTTTGCCCTGAACTATTATAACATCAAAGCACTCGGACTACCGTCCTCGTGCTTTAATTATAATAGTTCAGGGCAAAACTATACTTTATTACAAAACACATTGGGGTAGAGCGAACTTTATTTCTTAATCATTGACTATACTGAATATATGAATATACCAGGAATTCTACTTCTTATTGACTTTGAAAAAGCATTCGAGTCTGAAGACTGGCATTTCATTCAAAAAGTTCTTCTATTCTTTAACTTTGGACCATCGATTACTAGATGGATAAATACCTTCTTTAATAACATTCAATCTTGTGTTGTTGCAAATGGTTTCCTTTCAAATTATTTCAATATCTCAAGAGGATGCAGACAAGGAGATCCCATCTCCCCTTATATTGTTATACTGTGCGCAGAAATTTGGCAACAATGATTAGAAATAATAATAAAATAAAAGGAATACAAATTGGAGATACAGAATATCTAATTTCCCAATACGCTGATGATACTTCATTGATACTATATGGCACTGAAAATTGTTTACAGGCGACATTAGAAATTCGTAGTAAATATGCCTCATTTTCAGGCTTAAAAATAAATGTAAACAAAACACAGCTATTAAGGATAAGCTCAGAAAAAAACTCTAAAAGAAAATTTTCCAGAAACTGGAATTTAGACTGGAAGAGTGACTCGTTTACACTATTAGGAATTGTATTTACTCACAACATCGCAGAAATGGTTGAACGCAACTATAAACTTAAGAATCTCAAAATATCAATGAATCAATGGCTAGCAAGAGATCTAACCCCCTTAGGTAGAAATACCATATTGAAAAGTTTACTTTTTACCGCAACTTAATCATTTATTTGTAACTCTACCCAACCCAAATGATCAAATTATTAAGGAAATTGAGCAGCTCTGCTATAAATTTATATGGAAAAACAAACCAGGCAAAGTCAGTCGAGAAACTATCACAAAGAATTATTAATACGGAGGAATACGAGCCCCAGAGATAAAAAAATCTTATTCAATCACAAAAAATATCATGGATTAAAAGACTCACCAACTCAAATTCAAAAGTAAGGAAATTGCTACAAACGAAGACACATTAGGACATCGACAGCTTTATACAAACATGCGAAACACACATACTTGAATCAGTAATAACACAGGAAACAAATCACTTTTGGAAAGACACTTTGAAATCATGGGGTAAATTCGTAACCAGAAAAGCAGAAAAAGCAAAAAATGCATGTGATATTTTATCCCAACCGTTATGGTTAAATGACAATATTAAAATAGATTGAAAACCAATCAATTATAAACATTATTCAAGCAAAGGGATTACGTATATAAACGACATGTTTGACGCGCAAAGTAACTTTTTAACGGTGGAACAATTAAAAAAATCGTTTGGGTGCAAAACTAACTTCCTAGAGCGTCAAGGAATAGTGGAATCAATTAAATACTACTGCAAATCCATAAACATCCTTATTGAAGAGAAAATCCAAGCTCCGATCTTATCCTTTCTTTTACGAAATATAGTAGGAAACCCAAAAGGATGTAGAGATATCTATGACATACTCATAAATGGTAAATCTAGAAAACCTTTAACATATCGAAACAAGTGGCAAAAAGAACTTAATGAGTCTATTGACGATAACATATGGGAAACGATAGAAAAAACAACCTTTAAATCGTATGATAGTGTAAAACACTCCTGGTTTCAATACAGCATACTGCATAGGTTTCTGCCAACAAATGATTTGCTAACAAAAATGATTCCAACACATGCACATTTTGCAAATCCGAGAAAGAATCAATTCTACATCTATTTTGTGACTGTAAAGTCATAAAAACTATTTGGAAGAAAATAGAAGAATGGATATTCGAAAAAACAGGGCCAAATATTATCTTTTGAAAGAAAAATATTATTCTAGGATATTGTGAAAAGAGAAACCATGTTCTGAATTTGAAATATAATATATACAAAATGAAACAAAGAGATAAAACACCCAATTTGAACTACATTATAGAAGACGTAAAGACAACATATTACGCTGAACGTTTCAATGCCTATTCAAATTGCAAATAGGACAGCTTCACAAAAATTTGGTCACTATGTCACAATCTGTTCTGTTAGCCTAGCACTATATATAATGTACTGCTATTATATTTTCAAGTACCTATTCATTTCCACCAATGCACATTTGCTTGTAAATCGACTTTGTATATATTTGCGAATCGTGTTTATACCAACCCGTTATGTAATGAACTGTATGACCTGGATGTATGGAGAATCAAAAATCAAAAATTATAAAAAAAAAATACCACACCTCACCTCACCACGTGAGCAGTGACTATAAATATTTACATTGTGTTTTAATTACCAGAGAGGCTTGCAACGTCACTGTGACAGACCTGGATACTCGGCGCCTCAAGGGTGTTCAGTCGAACCTCAGTCGAACCATTCACTCCTGCAGGATTGATAATATGTCACATAACGATGCACTGTTTTGAAACTTCCTGAATCATATCTGTGCCTATCTTTGCTCACACCGACCCCTGAAGACCCTGATACAACAATGAACAAAGCGCCGGTATGCCATCACGGCAGCGCAACCATGGCGTAAAGCTATCCACAAAGGGTGGATGGCGCTGACAAAATGACGGAGAGGTTATAAATAACAGACCCATCCGTTAATATACCCAAGTAATAGCAGACCGCTTTACCTGTGCCTCCGTTGATAAACGTAACTGCGCAATAGGGTATTACACAGCAGCGAGGAGGTGTGAGCCGGAGGTATGTGTCTTGATAATGTGTCTAGCAATACCCACACGTGCTGATATCTACAGGTATTTCAGGTCCATGTAATGCTATGATTAATATCAACTGCGTGATGATGTTGAACAATTTCGAGCAAGGTAGTCATGAGAAGCACAGTAATGTAGCCGCAATGTATACCGTCGTTCAGGACACCGTCCACTGTGTGTCCATGTACAGGAATGTCAGTGCGTGGAACAAAATGAGAATGACTAAAATCTCAGTACATATATTTCCGCACGGGTAGAGACGGTGTTTATACACAAAGTTTGTGAAGAAACAACGGGTACAAATAACTTCCTCATTCCGAGTATAGCGTCCCCCGAGCTGACCCAGATATGGTAGAGATTACTGTCGACTAGGGTACACTCATTCAAAAGACCTGGCCATTTCAATGTGTGCATATGAACATGCAATTTTAGCAACTATTCAAAATCTGTAAAATGAACCGTGGCACCAGTTATACAAATTATAAGGATCGGGCTTGTTATAGGAGGCTGAATCACGTAAAACTTGTCATTGATCCGCTGTTCTAAGCCTGTATTCAGTGTACTATTCAGATTGTAGCACCTTGACAACTCCATCGATCTAACAGTCTTCTGTGCCTTACAACTAGGTATCTTGTGACAAAGGGCTTCGTGTCTTGTCTTTCATCGAGGGCGATATTTGTATCAATCACGTTGTGAATTTGTATCTAACTCCGTATTCCAGCTGCTTAGTCTTTGGTGCCTGCATTTTGCAACTTCTTTGATTTTTTTTTGCATTTTAGAAGTTGAGTTGATGAAGAATAATGACAATCATTATGTACATACAACTTCTTTTATTCTGTGGAGGCGACGTTTCGACAAAGGTTCTAATGTCAAAGGGCGTCATCACTTGCTTGACAACGACATTAGAACCTTTGTCGAAACGTCGCCTCCACAGAATAAAAAGAAGTTGTATATCAATAATAATTGTCATTATTCTACATTTTACAACTTTACAATCGAGCATTCTCTTTCTACTGACACACCAAACATCTCAAAAATTGTTTGATTACGGTTACAACAACGAAGGCCACAGTAAAATATTGACTTTCCAATGCAGATCCTCAATATCACCTTGATCATCACAGTTTGGAAGTCATTCATAAACACTTGATCAGTCGGAATTGAACAAAACCTCCGCTCATATCATTGTAATGTCGCACATATATAGGCCAAGTGGAATGGTAAATTGTCAGGTAAAGTTACTTGAACCCTATTAAGTAATAAAAATAAAGACACACACACACACACACACACACACACACACACACACACACACACACACACACACACACACACACACACACACACACACACACACACACACACACACACACACACACACACACACACACACACTTCTTTGCATTGTCTAACTGATTTACTTATGACCTAGGTAGTGATTTAACTGAAAAGTAAGAAAATCTACACATGAGGATTTCGTAAGCAAGAAAGTGCAGAGACAATTTCTTGTAATGGTGTATTGTTCTCCTACAAACAGAACACGGGATTCTTATTCAGTATATTTACACAGAATAGTTCATTATGGAGAGGGTGACTGTGTCTTCCTAATTCCACTTTTAATATGAAATTATTACAACTTGACTTTGAGATAAATACATACATGTAATGTAGAACGTCATTTATTCAGTAACGGTCTGTGCTCAAAATAGACGTGATAGGCGATACCACAGTGAAAAAACAATTGCTGCAATAGTACCATAATGATTGAACAATTATTGCCATAGTACTATAGTGATTGAACAATTATTGTTGTAATAGTACCGTAATGATTGACCAACTATTTAAATAGTACCATAATGATTGAACAACTATTGCAATAGTACCATAATGAATGAACAATTATTATATAGTACAATAGTGATTAAACAGTTATTGTTGTAATAGTACCATAATGATTGAACAATTTTTGCAATAGTACCATAATAATTAAACAATTGTTGCAAAAGTAACATATTGATTGAACAAATTTTGCAATAGTACCATAATGATTGAAAAATCGTTGCAAAAGTAACATATTGATTGAACAATTTTTGCAATAGTACCATAATGATTGATCAATTGTTGTAACAGTCCCATAATGACTGACCAACTATTGTAATAGTACCATAATGATTGACAAACTATTGCAATAGTACCATAATGATTGAAGAACTATTGTAATATAACCATAATGATTGACCAACTATTGTAATAGTACCATACTGATTGAAGAACTATTGCAATATTAACATAATGATTGACCAACTATTGTAATAGTACCATAATGATTGACCAACTATTGCAATAGTACCATAATGATTGAACAACTATTGCAATAGTACCATAATGATTGAACAACTATTGTAATAGTACCATAATGATTGACCAACTATTGTAATAGTACCATAATGATTGAACAACTATTGCAATAGTACCATAATGATTGAACAATTATTGCAATAGTACCATAATGATTGACCAACGATTGCAATAGTACCATAATGATTGACGAATTGTTGCAAAAGTAACTATTATGATTGACCAACTATTGCAATAGTACCATAATGATTGACCAATTATTGCAATAGTACCATAATGATTGACCAACTATTGCAATAGTACCATAATGATTGAAGAACTATTGTAATAGTACCATAATGATTGACCAACTATTGTAATAGTACCATAATGATTGACCAACTATTGCAATAGTACCATAATGATTGACAACTATTGCGATAGTACCTTAGGATTTGAACAATTATTGCAATTGTACCATAATGATTGACCAACTATTGTTGTAATCGTACCATAATGATTGACCAATTTAATTGCAATAGTACCATAATGATTGAACAATTATTGCAAATAGTAACTTATTGATTGAACAATTTTTGCAATAGTACCATAATGATTGACCTTATTGTTGCAATCGTACCATAATGAATGAACAACTGTTTGCAATAGTACCATAATGATTGATTGAATTATTGCAATAGTACCATAATGATTGACCCACTATTGCAATAGTACTATAATTGACCAACTATTGTAATAGTACAATATTGGTTGACAAACTATTGCAATAGTACCATAATGATTAAAGAACTATTGTAATATTACCATAATGACTGACCAACTATTTTAATAGTACCACAATGATTGACGAAATATTGCAATAGTACCATAATGATTGAAAATTATTGCAATAGTACCATAATGATTGACCAACTATTTTAATAGTATCATAATGATTCACCACTTATTGCAAAGTACCCTAATGATTGAACATTATTGCAATAGTGCCATAATGATTGACCAACTATTGCAATAGTACCTACCATAATGATTGACCAACTATGGAAATAGTACCATAATGTTTGACCAACTATTGAAATAGTACCATAATGTTTGACCAACTATGGAAATAGTACCATAATGATTGAACATTATTGCAATAGTGGCAGAATGATTGAACAACTATTGCAATGTGTGAAATAGTTGCCAATACACATTGTCATTCCGAAAATCAAATGTAACATATTTTATATTTGGGCTTAAAGTTTCTCAGTGAAGTAGACTTCTCTGAGTTCGAATCCTGGACCCAACAAAAGTACATAAATCTGTATCAGATATTAGATATAACATGTGACAGTTGTATAGTCATTACAATGCTTCCCATCACGTTACTGCAGTTTTACAGTAGCTACTATTGCCATCCCAGTGTGTACAACTATTGCCATCCCAGTGTGTACAACTATTGCCATCCCAGTGTGTACAACTATTGCCATCCCAGTGTGTACAACTATTGCCATCCCAGTGTGTACAACTATTGCCATCCCAGTGTGTACAACTATTGCCATCCCAATGTGTACAACTATTGCCATCCCAGTGTGTACAACTAGTGCCATCCCAGTGTGTACAACTACAGCATCCCAGTGTGTACAACTATTGCCATCCCAATGTGTACAACTATTGCCATCCCAGTGTGTACAACTATTGCCATCCCACTACACTGCTTCCCATCCCAGTGTGTACAACAGATATTGTACCTATGCCATCCCAATGTGTACAACTATTGCCATCCCAGTCATTACAGTGCCATCCCATGTGTACAACTACAGCATCCCAGTGTGTACTAACAGTGTGTACAACTATTGCCATCCCAGTGTGTACAACTATTGCCATCCCAATGTGTACAACTATAGCATCCCAGTGTGTACAACTATTGCCATCCCAATGTGTACAACTATTGCCATCCCAGTGTGTACAACTATTGCCATCCCAGTGTGTACAACTACTGCATCCCAGTGTGTACAACTATTGCCATCCCAGTGTGTACAACTATTGCCATCCCAGTGTGTACAACTATTGCCATCCCAGTGTGTACAACTATTGCCATCCCAGTGTGTACAACTATTGCCATCCCAGTGTGTACAACTATTGCCATCCCAGTGTGTACAACTATTGCCATCCCAGTGTGTACAACTATTGCCATCCCAGTGTGTACAACTATTGCCATCCCAGTGTGTACAACTATTGCCATCCCAGTGTGCAACTATTGCCATCCCAGTGTGTACAACTATTGCCATCCCAGTGTGTACAACTATTGCCATCCCAGTGTGTACAACTATTGCCATCCCAGTGTGTACAACTAGTGCCATCCCAGTGTGTGCAACTATTGCAATCCCACTGTGTACTATTGCCATCCCAGTGTGTACAACTATTGCCATCCCAATGTGTACAACTATTGCCATCCCAGTGTGTGCAACTATTGCCATCCCAGTGTGTACAACTATTGCCATCCCAATGTGTACAACTATTGCCATCCCAATGTGTACAACTATTGCCACTACCCGACTGGTTGCAGTGTTGTCGTACCAATCTTCCTAATCACCTGTTGCAGGCATGCGAGGCGTCACAATGGTGAAGCTAGGCTTGGTAGCTGCACTGATTGTACTCCTGTCGCTCCTGGTACAGGTGAGTTGACAGCCATGTCTTTGTATCATCATTTAACAAATATGAAATGTGGATATAGAAGTGGAAGGCAGCGATGAGAATATAGAACAGACATTTGTATATGTTGATCAAGTAGGACTGACATACAAGTGACATGCTGTAAAACTGTTTATACCTGTTTATACCTACAGTCCGACGAAGACTACAATATACAGGGATATGGGTATGTGTGTGTAATCCTTGATACACAAGACAATTGCTTGGCGATTGTACCTGGCCCAACAGTGGGATACGGTGTATGCTTGGTTGATTTTGTCGAGGCTGATTGTGTGGATGTCGCCAGTGACACGTGTGCTGCACACCCGTGCCATGTACAGATTGTTACGTTAGGTTCCAGTATCACAACATGCCTATAATTCATTGCAGGGGCGACACAGGTCTTTAAAGACATGCGCACCAGGAAAAGAGCTGAGGAAGAATGGTCAACAAGAATGGAAATGCAAACGATGCAAAGATGGCTCCTTCTCCCATGGTGGCTCTGAACCACGGTGCAAGCACTGTCGCACGTGCACCCACGGGTACAGGAAGAAGTGCAGCAGAAAGAAGAATGCAGTTTGCAAAAAATGTATAAAAATCTTTTCTTTTCATGTTTTATTGAATCTTGTACCGTGTTGCTTTTGTCGATTTTCAACAGCATGTTCTACACACAAAACAGTGTCAAATGTTTAGTGTGTGTTCCTGTGTATCTGTGTGAGTAAGTGTGTGTTCCTGTGTATCTGTGTGAGTAAGTGTGTGTGTTCCTGTGTATCTGTGTGTGTTCCTGTGTATCTGTGTGTGTGTTCCTGTGTATCTGTGTGAGTAAGTGTGTGTTCCTGTGTATCTGTGTGAGTAAGTGTGTGTGTTCCTGTGTATCTGTGTGAGTAAGTGTGTGTGTTCCTGTGTATCTGTGTGAGTAAGTGTGTGTTCCTGTGTATCTGTGTGAGTGTGTGTGTTCCTGTGTATCTGTGTAAGTAAGTGTGTGTGTTCCTGTGTATCTGTGTGAGTAAGTGTGTGTTCCTGTGTATCTGTGTGAGTAAGTGTGTGTGTTCCTGTGTATCTGTGTGAGTAAGTGTGTGTGTTCCTGTGTATCTGTGTGAGTAAGTGTGTGTTCCTGTGTATCTGTGTGAGTAAGTGTGTGTGTTCCTGTGTATCTGTGTGAGTAAGTGTGTGTTCCTGTGTATCTGTGTGAGTAAGTGTGTGTTCCTGTGTATCTCTGTGAGTATATAAGTGTATGTTCCTGTGTATCTCTGTGAGTAAGTGTGTGTGTTCCTGTGTATCTGTGTGAGTAAGTGTGTGTGTTCCTGTGTATCTGTGTGAGTAAGTGTGTGTTCCTGTGTATCTCTGTGAGTAAGTGTGTGTTCCTGTGTATCTCTTTGAGTAAGTGTATGTTCCTGTGTATCTGTGTGAGTAAGTGTGTGTGTTCCTGTGTATCTGTGTGAGTAAGTGTGTGTGTTCCTGTGTATCTGTGTGAGTAAGTGTGTGTGTTTTGGGTTGTTTGTGTTGTGTGTGTGGAAGGCGTTGTTCGAGGAGTGCACTTGCTTCAGGAATAATTCCTTGTTTTATAATAAGGTCAGTAAATCGTTGGGTTGTTGTATGACAGTGCCCATGCTCTGTTCCAGTGTCATTAGCAGACTGTATACGGATGTGGCCACAACACCAGGAAGTCAGAAAGGAATGTCGCGGCCACATGAAAGTGCTCACGCAAATCTTAGGACTGAAGTGCCAGGGAAAGGTATCCATATCGTTGATGGACATATTGGCACAATCATATTCAACTGCGTTAGCGTTTGACCGTTTTGATGTAATAAGCTCCCACCTTTAACATTCAGACGATTTTCGGATTCAGTGTGTGTACCCAGCCGTGATTTTACTGGAATATAGCTCAAACATGCTCACTCACCTGTTGACCAGTCCAGGCCCTGAGAGACCGCCCCCATGGCCTTTTGACCCTGTCCAGGCCCTGAGAGGCCGCCCCATGGCCTTGTGACCCTGTGCAGGCCGGAGAGACCGCCCATTGGCCTTGTGACCTTGTGCAGGCCTGAGAGACCGCCCATTGGCCTTGTGACCCTGTTCAGGCCTGAGAAACCGCCCCCATGGCCTTTTGACCCTGTTCAGGCCCGAGAGACCGCCCCCATGGCCTTTTGACCCTGTTCAGGCCCGAGAGACCGCCCCCATTGCCTTGTGACCTTGTGCACGCCCGAGAGACCGCCCATTGTCCTTGTGACCTTGTCCAGGCTCGAGAGACCGCCCCATGGCCTTGTGACCCTGTGCAGGCCTGAGAGACCGCCCATTGGCCTTGTGACCCTGTTCAGGACCGAAAGACCGCCCCCATGGCATTTTTACCCTGTTCAGGCCCGAGAGACCGCCCCCGTGGCCTTGTGACCCTGTGCAGGCCGGAGAGACCGCCCATTGGCCTTGTGACCCTGTACAGGCCCGAGAGACCGCCCCCATGGCCTTGTGACCCTGTGCAGGCCTGAGAGACCGCCCATTGGCCTTGTGACCCTGTTCAGGCCCGAGAGACCGCCCCCATGGCCTTTTGACCCTGTTCAGGCCCGAGAGACCGCCCCCATTGGCCTTGTGACCCTGTGCAGGCCTGAGACCACCCATTGGCCTTGTGACCCCGTGCAGGCCTGAGACCACCCATTGGCCTTGTGACCCCGTGCAGGCCTGAGACCGCCCATAGGCCTTGTGACCCTACCCAGAGTTCAGTAGGAAAGGGATTAAACATGGACTGGCCAGCACGGAGTTGGGGCATCTATTTGGGCTAGTCTTGACAAGTAACAGTAGACAGGCATTACGCTAATGCAATGAATTTAAATACATGGTCAACATAAACTCTTAAAAAAGAAGGTGAATTTCATTTTTAATTTACGATTGAAAATATCAGGGAGGTATAACGGAGTCAATCAATGTTAATATGATATCAATGAATGTGTTGAGAGTACATCACCAATTGCATTTTCAATACATTGTACATATGTAGTTTGTTTGTACAGTAATGGCTCTTGAAAGATGATTGGTGTATGACGTGTAATTAGCATGTGTACGATTTTCATTTTCAAGAAGAACATAATTTTTTTTGTAACAACTCAATCTGTGAGATGCAAGATAATCTATATTGAAAGTTCAGGTTCCCCTACTATTTTTAAAGAGTTTGTATCAGGTTTGTATCGCCCTAACGAACCTATATATGATGTCGTATTTGTCTTTCTAGGGCATGGAAAAGAAACACTGCATGCGGAAGATGATGAAAAAATCTTACAATATGAATACAATTCAGCAAGGAGTACTTTAGTAAGTACACCAACATCACGACCACCACCACCAAACATTTCAACTACAACACCAACAGCAACAACAACACCAGCAGCAGCAACAACAACAACAGCAACAACGGTAGGAAGTACACCTACAGTCGTCAGTTCCTACTCAACACTGGCACTATCTGCATATAACGAAGCAAACTACGAAGAGCAGGAATCAGGAACGCAGCCGCCTGAGCCTGGTGAGTATGTTAAGAAGTTTAGATATTACGGAAAATCACAAAGTACGACTTAATTACAAGGATTTAAAAACTTTCTCACATTTGCCTTTGCTAACTTTGCATATTTCAGAGTTTTGTAGATATCTGTGACAAGCAGTCAGTGTGTAATACTATCGGGCTGCTTTGTTGCCGTTGAAACATATTGAAGTGTTTATCTTGCAAACTAAATGTATATCTGTAACGTTTCTGGTGCTACATGGTATTACGGACTTCAATGATCTGTCCATATAACTGCCAAAGGTTTCAGCCTTTACGCCTGTTTGAATCTGTTTTATGGGATGAATCTAATATTTGATTTCTTTCCAGAGGAGACCAACTACGTTTACTTGGCAGCTGGTTTAGTGTGCCCGGTTGTCCTTCTGGTACTCATTGTAATACTGTTAAAGAGGCATCATGTTAAACATCAGATGTTGAAGGACAGTTCCACACAACACGAACGGGCACTGGACGGTAATGTATATTCCTCGGATAGATCAAATTTGGATGAAAGTCTGCAAACTACATCGACCCAGGATATTCCACCCAGTTATTGCCGGTTTCCTCAATTATCACGCCTGCAAACACGAACAGAAACATCTACAAGTCAGCGGGAGTGCGTTGATGACGACCGACAGATGAAGTTAGCTCGCGATTTGCCTCACATGGTATCCAAAGAGTGCGATCCTGACAGGCAATGGAAAAACTGGGCTCTTTCGTTGCCTTTACGCAGACCCTGTCCGCAAGCAGCTACGGTGCGTCAATCTTACTCCGAAGGTGTCCTTCGGTATCCGATGTATGGCAGTTGCAGTGAAACGTTAGCAAGTCCTTTGCATGACATTTCAGATGCTGAGGATTGTCTTACTTCAGTGATCTCAGGTGCAAACCTGTCACTGTCTGGACACCACCCCGGTGAAACTAACGTTAAATGTGTTCAAGGACCACAGAACACACTGGGGATGTCACAGCCAGCTGATGTTGGTCCCCACTCAGTTCAGGTGATTCCCAGTCGGAATAACACGTGGGTCAGGTCCCTAGTACCAGGAACTGGAAGGAATGACACGTCGGTCAGGTCCCTAGCAGCAGAAACTAGGTGGAATGGCACGCGAGTCAGGTCCCTAGCACGAGGAACTGGAGGGGATGACACCCCGGTCAGGTCCCCAGCACTAGGAACTGGAGGGGATGACACGCCGGTCAGGTCCCTAGCTGCAGAAACTGGAGGGGATGACACTCCGGTCAGGTCCCTAGCATCAGGAACTGGAGGGGATGAACGTACCAGTCGTGACACTTTGCTGCAGAGTGACATCAGCCAAACCTCATCTGAAACAGAAGATGAGGATTTCTCGGCTGATACTGACAGCCACAGCAGTGAAGGTTCTACTCAGGTAACGTCGCCAGCTGAAATCTGCTGGCTAAATAACTGCACTAGTACGAACAGTAGCATACCTTCTACCCGGCTCGATAATTTCTCTAATAACCTGGACTATCAGAAACACCTAAACGTCAGACCCGAAAATGTTTATGGAAATCTATTCACATCAAAAGGGACACAAACAAAGTATAATCATGAAAACACAAGAACAATATTCGGATACGAATGGAACAAATCTGCTGACTTTACATCCATGGGAGGACTTCTAGCTATTCCAAAGTCGGACATAACCCTCGAGGTTCCAAGGGACGCCGTACCCAAAGGGGAGAGTGTGTGTGTTCAGGCGTTTGTCAGTCCGGAGTTCCACAACCTTCAACCCTTCATGGACGATGACGAGGTTGTTGTATCCCCAGTTGGTGAATTTCAAATGTCGTGCAAGAGGAAGTGGTACAGACACGTCAAGATACATATACCATGCATCCAGAGGAACCCAAAAGAAACTTTCAGGGTTAGATTCTTCCAGAAAGATTCTTCTGGCAATGTGGAGGTAAGTGATATTGATGTCAGATTTGGCACTGTGTTGTTTTATTGTCAAGACGATTTCCCTAACTATGAGGGTTTCTGTCTCCCTGGGCTTCCTATAAATATGGCTCATGGTGACATGGCATTGTGAGTGGATGGTCACCGTCCATGATATATAATGTATGATTGCCATACCGAATAGTGGAATGTATCCCCTATTTAATTGTGCAGTAATGTATATATTTGGCAATAGTACAATAATTATGGGACTTCTTGCAATGTACCTCAATGAGGAAGTTCCCCTGTGAATGTCACCTTGTCTGATAACACGGTAGGATAAAAACAATCATTGATATATAGGGATATTCCTGAAACCTTGAACTTGGTAGTTTCGTGAGAATAAAGTAATACCTCCTGGTAGGTTTCCCCTTCGTTTATACAAATATAACTATATTCATAAGCACGCAGAGTATATGGGAATTATTTCCAACATTAACGAAGTCTGGGCATAATGAATCAATCTGTGGACATTCATACCCTGAGATCGTGGTGAGTGTTTTTGCCCACGGGAGCGGTGGAGTAGCCTGGTGGTCAAGCGTCAACTCATCACGCCGAAGACCTGAGTTAGTTTCCCTTAATGAGGACAATGTGTGAAGCCCATCTCTTGTGTTTCCTGTCGTGATATTGCTGGAATATTGCTAAAATCGGCGTAACAACCAAACTCACTCATTGTTCAACCCGGGCCCCCATCCTACGTTACTATTATCTCCCTTGGGTTCAGTATATTCTGCGATTCTGCAGTCAGTAAGTAGCGCCTATGTTTTACAGTTTGGCGATGTTCCCGTGAAGGAGGATGGATTAAACCAGGAACTGTATTACGTCAAAAAGGAAAATCATGTAGAGATCTTCACCGTGCATTTCACTGGCTTCTTCTGTTCTGTCTGCGGACACACCTGCCCCCTTGACCTTCTGGCCCTGGTGTTCGGGTGTTACGGTCGCCATGGCAACGAGGCCTGGATCACTCTGGTTGTAGGGGACCGCAGGAACAGCATCCCAGAAGTCAGACAGGTATGGGAGCGAGGAAGGGAGTGGTATGTTTGCTATCAATGTCATAGATAACAGCTGGTACTGGTTCAAGTCTGGGACAGACAGTGTTGCTGATGCAAGCTTGACATCCCCCGGGGAGATAAAACAGCTCGCGTTACACACTGTAAGCAAGCTTTATTTGACAGAAGAATTCTGCGCGGTGTATCCACTTGTACAGATTCAGTCTGACATCTGATATAGTGTTTATTAAAAGTAATATGGGACATGCGAATTGCTACTCAATGGATACAATGTAAATACTCCCTGTTTACATTCATGAACGGTAGATCAACGACAGTTCAGGGATACACCCATACCATAATCTCAACTATATACAGGTGTCTAAATCGGACTTGAAGTAGCGTTTTGCTATTAGCTAATGAAAATGATTATTATTTGAGGATTATCAGTTAAGTTTCGGGGTCAGTTATCTTCCAGGATGTGTTTAATTGGCAGCTCGTCTCAAGCATTGACTTTTTATATAGCAGACATTATATTGAATATATTTCCCTGTTGTAGAAAATCATTGACAAAGAGAAGGCTCTGAATGGCAGTGAGCTGGTGGCTGAACGCCCGGTACGTCTGGTGGAGACGTATGACTGTCAGAGTCGGCTGATGTTCACACTCCATGTCCGGAGTCACGCCGAGATGTGGAGGAACGCTGACACGGACTCCGGGGATCAGCAGGTAGGGGATGACTTCAAGCAGTCTCAGACGGAAACGTCTACGTACATGCGTGTGTGTGTGCGTGTGCACAGTGGGTTTGTTACTACGCCATCCAGCACGATCTAAGCTGAAAATGATTAAGTCTGGACAGGACAATCCAGTGACTGACCTTAAGATCCAAGGGTGATACGCTGTTGGTCCTTCATGTATCACACCTCGCCTTCTGGTCGGATACAAACACAATCACATTATCTGATTGGATACAATATAATCTAATTATCTCACTTGGAACAATATAATCGAACTATCTCACTTGTCATAATACAATATTGTTATTTATCTAGCGAACTGAACAGACACAACAATTTAACTGTCTGGCTGGACACAGTACATCTAACTTGCCACGCTACAGTATAGAGTAGCTATGTGACTAGACACAGTACAATGTAGCTATGTAACTAGACACAATACAATCTAGCTATGTGACTAGACACACTACAGTGTAGCTATGTGACTAGACACAGTACAGTGTAGCTATGTGACTAGACACAGTACAATGTAGCTATGAGACTAGACACAGTACAATGTAGCTATGTGACTAGACACAGTATAATGTAGCTATGTTAGTAGAAACAGTATAATGTAGCTATGTGACTAGACACAGTACAGTGTGGCTATGTAACTAGATAAAATACAATAACTATGTGACTAGATAAAATACAATGTAGCTATTTTACTAAATAAAATACAATGTAGATATGTGACTAGATAAAATACAATGTAGATATATGACTAGATGAAGTATATTGTAGATATGTGACTAGATAAAATACAATGTAGCTATGTTACTAGATAAAATATAATAAGCCATGTTACAAGATACAATACAATGTAGCTATGTGACTAGATAAAATACAATGTAGATATGTGACTAGATAAAATACAATGTAGATATGTGACTAGATAAAATACAATGTATCTATGTTACTAGATAAAATACAATGCAGAAATGTGACTAGATAAAATACAATGTAGATATGTGACTAGATAAAATACAATGTAGCTATGTGACTAGATAAATTCAATGTAGCTATGTGACTAGATAAAATACAATGTTGCTATGTGACTAGATAAAATACAATGTAGATATGTGACTAGATCAAATACAATGTATCTATGTTACTAGATAAAATACAATGCAGAAATGTTACTAGATAAAATACAATGTAGCTATGTGACTAGATAAATACAATGTAGATATGTGGCTAGATAAAATACAATGTAGATATGTGACTAGATAAATACAATGTAGATATGTGACTAGATAAAATACAATGTAGATATGTGACTAGATAAAATACAATGTAGCTATGTGACTAGATAAAATACAATGTAGCTATGTGACTAGATAAAATACAATGTAGCTATGTAACTAGATAAAATACAATGTAGCTATGTGACTAGATAAAATAGAATGTAGATATATGACTAGATAAAATACAATGTGGCTATGTGACTAGATAAAATACAGTGTATCTATGTGACTAGATAAAATACAATGTAGCTTTGTGACTAGATAAAATAGAATGTAGATATGTGACTAGATAAAATACAATGTAGCTATGTGACTAGATAAAATACAGTGTAGCTATGTGACTAGATAAAATACAATGTAGCTTTGTGACTAGATAAAATACAATGTAGCTATATGACTAGATAAAATACAATGTGGCTATGTGACTAGATAAAATACAGTGTATCTATGTGACTAGATAAAATATAATGTAGATATGTGACTAGATAAAATGCAATGTAGATATATATATCGCCAATAAACCAACCTTGTTAATAATATCTATCTGTCTCGACAAAAATAATCCTTCTGTCTGACTGGACACAGTACAGTGTTCTTCTTGGTGGTTAGACAAGAACATGACAATAGAGACCATTTGCTTGCGATTTTGCTTCGAATATGTTTTTGTAGAAGCCACATTTCTACTTAGGACAATTCTGTCCTACTGATGTGCTCATCTGAATATGGCAATTGTGCTATAACCCGTTTTGTACAAACTGGCTGTACACAATCACAGCAACAGTTGCCTTGCCTGTGCGTGTGTTTGTCCCAGGTGCCACTAGTGGATCAGGATCTGCTCACCTATTCGCGAACACCTGGTATCATCACTATTTACTGGGCGTCAATACACACATGTTTATGGTGTAGTCTGAACCGCAGAATCGATTTCTTATGACCATTGATAGCTTTTTCGTTTCTTTTTTCTTCATACAACCCCTGTCTAATCTGAGATAAGATGAACACGGAAATATATTCCCCTGGTCCAGTGAATATAGAAGGAAAATAAGGGATTTGCTTTTGAGTTCAAGTAATATGTGCACATTTTTGTATCTCTGTAACTTTAATTACAAGGAGAGGTGTTTTTCCAGGATTCAGCGGTCTCTGTTGCAGGTACGGCGACTGCGGGAACTGATCAGGTGCAGCTGCTCCAAACAACACAATGTGACATCTTCCGAGTTTGAATCCCATCACCAATGTGAGGACAACTTGCAGTGGGTGTATTCATGTGGTGATCCGCCCCCCGACACCTTCTCGTGCAAGATCCTCGTGGAGCACCTTCTGAATGGGGATGTTGTCACTCCGAGGCACGACGCATGCAAGGAAGGCGTGACTAGCATCATTGTTCTACCTGTGAAACTGCAACGCCCTCAGCACTTTGAACAGGCAAGGCATTTTGAACTAAATATTTATAGTAACGTAGTAATGTGAATACACAATGCCATTTAGAAAGTGGTCACATGTAACATATGTTACATTTGGTATTTCACTTTTTCAGTCATGTACAGATTCTAGTATTTTGGTGGGGCTGAGTCCCATCCTGGATTCCAACCCACACCATCAGAGTCAGGCACCAAATCGCCAGCACACAAAGTCATCCGCCTAACCAGCTCAGCCATCGCGGTGTCCACGATGGACGTCGAACAACTGGTAGTCCAGGTTGCGGTGGAAGTGAAAGTGGCGGTGGTTGACTTTTTGTGCTGTCGATTTGGTGCCTGACTCTGATGGTGTGGGTTGGAAAGTCGGATGGGACTCAACCCAAAACAGTACTAGAATCTGTACTTTACTAAGAAAGTGTAATCCTAAACATAACAGATGTTACAACTGACCACTTTCTAAATGGCATTGTGTAATGGAATCAGTATTCCCTTACATATTGAGCGAAAGGAAATGCCATGTAGCTTTCGTTTGTGTACAAGTGCCAACTACTTCAATATGCCTCAAGCTTCTGAGTAACTGTTGTACTGATATCTTCTACTTTTGTACTTCCAGATGAAAAGCCAAGACGTCCTCCCACCGATGGGTTTTGGCGAGCTCACCAGTTCAAGGAAGCCACTATTTTCTCACGGCACTACCTTCTCTTCCACTAGACCGGTTTATACCCGGACTGTCGACAACAACAAATAATCCGTCCAAATTACCTGTCGACAGTCCGGGTAAAGGGAGATGAAGTTCTACATGAGTGACTTCACGCCCAGTGTTCTTGAAATTAACAAACCAATTAAAACAGAGTGCGATATATATAGTAGACAATATATTTATTTAGTCAATATAACAACATGTATGTATCATATGTTACACAATGTAACATATTTGTATGTTTCAGAAATCTCACACAATATATACTGAGTCAAAAAAGAAACTTCACATTCTTTCTTCAGGGCACTATAAAAGAACAAGAGATGGTAAGATGGTTAAATTGTTATGCTTTAATTGCTGAGATCTGTGTGATGTAATCGATACACTGACAGTGCCATAATCAGTTCCATAAGGCTACACCGCCGTTCCAAAACATGGGTATACAGAATGTCAAGTCACAATATGGACGTCGAGAACGGAGATTGGCAGCCCGCAACCGATTTTGAATGGTCTGTGAGGACAGTCGACCTCTAAACATCTCAGCCCTGGTTCGTGTAGCCGGCAGAAATCTGCCACGTAGGTGACGTAGGACGATTGGACGGTCTTCTGCTCGTGACGTCACACGTGGACGACCCGACCTTGGGCAATCAGAAGTGGTGCCAGTGTGTTGTAGACGACCTCGCAAGTCATACACAGTACGACGGCTGCATCCCATTGCTCTTGCGACGTCAATAAGTGATTTTCCCGCTTGCAACATGCCAACGGCACGTTCACGTTGCACATTTGACAATCGTGGTATTTCAAGTACCGTTAGAACTGTGGTTTAAAAGTGTTTTTTCAATTCTTGAGGCCAATGCAAACTCGTGCATATGAAGAAAACTTCGATGCGGAGATCACGTGAAACCTGATTTGGCACTAACGTCATTTGAACGAGAAATGGATGGGTTTGAGTGGGTTTTGCTAATGTTTTTCTAGAGTTGAAAGATAGGGATCCCATTTCGGATACATAGATGTATCATCAGAGAAAAATCATTCATTATTTTTCAAATTACATTTTGTGAAGTTTCTTTTTTGACTCAGTATATATATTTGTGTGTGTGTGTGTGTGTGTGTGTGTGTGTGTGTGTTTTACAAAAATAAGTGATTTCTGCATGTGTGTAAGCAATAAATATATAAAAGATGAGTCCAGATATTTCTTCTTGCCAAAACTCCTTTATATCTGAACTAAAGTAATCTGTAATGTTCAGCCAAGATGAAGCAACTCTGACACATGGTCTGTGTAGTTCAAGTCAGTAAGTCTGTTGGCAAGAAGGACTGAATCCTAGCGTCGATGATTCGGTAGCGACGTCTACGGACGGGATCTCTGCTGTCCTCGGATCTGCTGAATTTTAACTTCAGTAGCTGGCTGTTCTTTTTGCAGCATTCGCACAACCTCAAACACATTCGGATGCGTCTTTATGGCATACTTGTTGATTTTGTTGTGCCAACCTTCCAAAGTATTGTTAGTTCTGTGTCCATCATTTTCAACATAATTCCATTTTGGCAGAGTCCATGGACCTTCTACCCAGGTGGTAGTAACGGAATCCAAATGTATCCAAACAGGGCTCCAGATAAGGGCCGTATCGGCGTATGTACGGATAAAAAATATGCACAATACGGTAGCAAATAATTTAGAAAACGTAGCAGGTACGCACCACAGCAATGGTGTACGGTCTTAGAATCATTTACAGACGTATTTATCTGAAGAAAAATATTGGTTTATTGTTTATTGACCTGTTTACACAAGACTATCAATGCTGTGGTGCATATACACTCATGCCAATAATGGTTGTCACCCCCTTCAATTATTTTTTTGGGGAGAGGTGGTGTGGGTGTGGGGTGTGTGGGGTTGGGGTGGGGAAGGGGTGACAACCATTATTGGCATGAGTATATGAAACGAAACAATAATGTACTCGTAAGGTTTTCCACTACTCCAGTGAAAGAATATGGAGTACGTACTCCTGATGTTGAAATATTATCTGGAGCCCTGTCCAAATAAATGTTTTTAACAGCATTTCAATAATCCTTCTACTCCCAATATCACAAAATAATTTGTGAGCTCTCTGTTTCTTTGCGGTATTTTTTTTTTGCATGTTAAACTCCAAAATGGCAATCCTTCCAATCGCATAACGTATTTTAAAAATAATAGTTTGTTTGCAACCTTAATTCTCTTACAAATTGTTAAAAGGACATTCTCTATAATTAACGTAATTCATTTACTCATGAAACGAACATGGTCACTTGCAAATCACTAAGCAAATTCTCTTTCACTAATTAACACCGTCACGGTATGTTGCCCACGCGATGTCGACACTCCGGGGTGTTTGTTCTGTCGACGATTAGCAACATCCTAATTTTCACTTGTCGACAGATCGGGCTGACACCCACTAGGCCTTCTCCTTAACGGCAGAGCTGATATTAATCTCAAATACAGACTCATATTTCAAACACTGATTCCCACATGACACACACATGTTGCCGCGATGCCGGACGCTTGTTGCCATGTTTCATCTGTTGATGCGAAACATAACTAACATCTGTAGCAGAAGTACACCAAGTAGCAGGATATGTATGATGTCATTGATGTGTGTGTTTCTCACGACTTGTGTGTCCTCTACTTAGTTTGGTTGATGGGATAACGTTTTCACACAAACCGACAACCAGCAGCGTGGTGTCATTCACCTTGATATGAGTGACAGGTATGTAGATGTGCAGTGTTTGTATACACGCCGACAACCAGCAGCGTGGTGTCATTCACCTTGATATGAGTGACAGGTATGTAGATGTGCAGTGTTTGTATACACGCCGACAACCAGCAGCGTGGTGTCATTCACCTTGATATGAGTGACAGGTATGTAGATGTGCAGTGTTTGTATACACGCCGACAACCAGCAGCGTGGTGTCATTCACCTTGATATGAGTGACAGGTATGTAGATGTGACAACCAGCAGCGTGGTGTCATTCACCTTGATATGAGTGACAGGTATGTAGATGTGCAGTGTTTGTATACACGCCGACAACCAGCACCGTGGTGTCATTCACCTTGATATGAGTGACAGGTATGTAGATGTGCAGTGTTTGTATACACGCCGACAACCAGCAGCGTGGTGTCATTCACCTTGATATGAGTGACAGGTATGTAGATGTGCAGTGTTTGTATACACGCCGACAACCAGCAGCGTGGTGTCATTCACCTTGATATGAGTGACAGGTATGTAGATTGTAGTGTTTGTATACACGCCGACAACCAGCAGCGTGGTGTCATTCACCTTGATATGAGTGACAGGTATGTAGATTGTAGTGTTTGTATACACGCCGACAACCAGCAGCGTGGTGTCATTCACCTTGATATGAGTGACAGGTATGTAGATGTGCAGTGTTTGTATACACGCCGACAACCAGCAGCGTGGTGTCATTCACCTTGATATGAGTAACAGGTATGTTGATTGTAGTGTTTGTATATACGCCGACAACCAGCAGCGTGGTGTCATTCACCTTGATATGAGTGACAGGTATGTAGATGTGCAGTGTTTGTATACACTGTGTCTTCAGGGCAATGCCATGTCGTCCCTAGATGTCTACTACGTCACACCCACTAGAGGGCGCTGCCACGGAACGGTCAGAGCACAGGTGAATTCTGAACAACGGCCACAAATGTTTGCTCGACAGAGGGACGCAGCTATTGTAGGTTTCAGACTTGTCACTATAATCCTTTACTGTTGGTTCATATAATGCCCCTCCCAACACATCAAGTGGATACGTTTAGATCTCCGATACGTGGGCGTGGCTGACTCTTTATAAAATGCAAGATTTCTCTGAATTAAATCAGGGAGAGAATATATACACAACCTTAATCTTTGGTCATCCTAAGTTTTCATTCAACAGCAGTTTTCTAAATAAAACGTGTGTTTTTGTAAGGGCATTTCACGTCTTGTCTCTTCACCAGGTCCCTGAAGGTGGGGACATACCTGCCCCTGGGGCAAACCTGTATCTGGGGCAAACATTTGCTCTTTTAACGAAGATTTTAGAAAGCCTAATAAACTCAAATATTTGGTTTTAACGCTCTAGCCTGAATCTGTATCGGCGAAAGTCGAATCTGGTTGTTTCCTTGCGTGAACGTGAGGGTTGTTGACTGGGCTGATGGCACCTTATAGAACCTAGACGTCGTGGGACAGTGTTAGTCTGTCACTGGATTGTGTGAGTATATTATGTCTGTACCAAGGTTCATACAGCTGACATATTGCTGAGTGTCATGCTACACAACATACAAGTAAACGCTGTGCTCGGAGCCGCCGACAATATATTTTGCATCATCAAGCATTAACATTCAACTATGACATGGGGACTGGTGAAGCCCGCCACGTAAAACCAGAGATAAACTAACGACTAGTCTGACAATACCCCTGGAACCCCTCAACGAATGCAACAGCAGTGCTAGCTACTGGAAGGTTTACAGTACAGCATCTATCAATCTTTATTTTCTTTGTAGTGGAGGCCATAGGCCCAGGCTACACTTCAGGATTTCAGAGCGGTACATATGTGCATATATAGTTCAGAAGACAATAAGTTAATTTACAGAGTATACAAAAGGAAATATGATATTATTGGCATAGAAGTGAATCTTTAAGTTTCATTGCATTGTGTATATAAATAGCTAGGTTTTTTACAATATATGGATTGCCAGTTGACATGAGCATATTAAACTTATGAATAGTGGGATTCGAATAAAAGTTATGTGGTAAATACAAACATCTCAGATTTTGATAACATTTACATACCAAAATAAAATGAAATTCATTTTCAATAAAGTTATCTTTACATACAAAACATAATCTATTTGATCTGGGTTGATTAATATATCGACCGGTTTCAATTTGGAGGCGGTGTGAAGAAAATCTGAATTTAGCAAGGGCCGATCGGAATTTTGAAATTGATAAATCTTTTATGTAAAATTCAACATTAAATGAGATTTTAAAACAAGAATAAAGTGAAAAGTTAGGACTATTTACAAGCGATGTGTGCCATTCTTGTTCATAACTTGCTCTTAATCTAAAAACAAATTCTGATATGAATTTATCGACGTTACATAAATTTTGCTGCTGTTCCCACATAAAGCCAAATCCAAAAGAGTAAAGAATATTCTTAATTTTTGATGCCCAGTTTGTTTTACCATTTACAGAGTCTAAAACTAACATGTTATAACATTTCTTTACAAATCTGGAATCGGGTATTTTGCATATTTTACACCAATATTTAACAACTTTTTTATATATACATATATACATTGGATAACGGCCACATTCTCCCCTAACTACATGGTTCGAAGTCGACCGTTTGACATTTAAAAACGTTTACAACAAAACATATGTACAACTTCGACTTCTTTAAAGTTATCAACTCCCCATATTTCAGCTCCATATAAAAGAATCGGACTAATTTTTGTATCAAATATCTTAAAAAATACATCATAAGGAAGTGGATTAAACGTATAAAGAGATTTTAGAATGCCATATGCAATTTTCTTAGCTTGCAAAGCAGCGTTATTCACATGGGGAGACCAAGATAGAGAACGTGCAAATAAAATACCCAAACATTTGTAAGATGAAACAGTTTCCAAAAGAATTCCATCGAAATGCCATTTTTCATATTTTGATAATTTACAACCATTTTTAAATATAACAATCTTGTGTTTTTCCAAGTTAACAGTTAATTGATGACTTTTACAGAAACTTTCTAAAATATTTATACGTTTTTGTAAACCAAATACAGAGTCTGCAAAAAGTACAATATCATCAGCAAAAAGTAGTAGGAACATTTGTACAACATCAGGGTGGAGCTGTACACCTGGGTAACATGTGGATTCAATTTCTAGAGCTAATCCATTGATAAAGAATGAGAACAATAGCGGGCTTAAAACACACCCTTGTCGCAAACCCTGTAGGCAATCAAACAACTGAGAGAGAGAAATATCACGCACCTGTCCCTTAACACACTTATAGATAGAAGTTAAGGCTTTAAGCATCTTAGGTGAAACGCCTCTATATTTGAGAATGGCCCATAGTTTATCCCTGTTACCAAAATCAAAAGCCTTTTTGAAATCAACATATATAGCATAGAACTTCCCCTTTTTCTTACATAGATAAAGTTGGATAACAGATTGTAGAATAAAAATATTATCAATTGTACAATAACCTTCCCTAAACCCTGCTTGTGATTCCACAGTATAGGTGAATCTAATATAGTACATTTTATGTCATCAACGTCATAATCAAAATCACATTCACTAATTTGGGGCTCGGCATGATCAGACACAGTGCTTTAGTCTTCATACAAGTTCTTAAAATAGGAAAACCATACATCAATATCAACATTGCTCATTTTCGCTCTGGGGGCTGTATATGTTTTAAGCGTATTCCAGAATATTTTTGCATTATAGATATTCTGTAGTAATTTGTCCTTTATTGACATATTGTAGAGTCTTTTCTTGTTTCGTAAAGCATCATTGTACTTGTTTCTGCAATCGACATATGATTGTCGGGATATGTCAGATTTAACCCTTCTAAATATTATTAACAATCTTTGCGTTTCTAATCTAAGGAAATTACATTCGTAATCAAACCATGGCTGGTTAGATTTAGTATAGTTGTTGCAGCGTTTCTTTGTAAAGTCAGCAGCCTTGATTAAGGCATTAGTAAACGATTGAACTGATTGATTTACATCATAGATAGCTTGGCAAGCACAATCGTCTAGAGTCTTTGTTACATCAGGTGAAAGCAGATTAGCACGGAATTCGTTTACACAGTCATCAGTCCACTTGAACCTGAAGTTCTGTCCAGAGTGTGAATCGCGTGCACGTGCTTCCTTGTGGTTGTCAATGTCACCACGTGACTGAAATGCACAAGTGATTGGCAGATGTGGAGACTCTGGCCTACATCCGATATCGAATCCGCTGCACAACGTAAACAAGTCACTCGATCCGATAACATAGTCTATCACACTTGTTCCGTTTGATGAGATATGCGTGGAGTCACCAATTAATTTATCATTTCCAGTTCTGCCGTTAAAAATTGAGATATTCAAACTTGCGCATAATTCAAATAATTTTTTACCATAGTTTGAAACAAAATTGTCACATGAGTACCGTCTATGTTGAATATTATCGTGTAAGAATTCGCAATAGTCCATCTTTAGAGTAGATATTATATCGTCCTCTACATAGTCTAGGTTAGTGCCGGTTCTTGCGTTGAAGTCACCACCAATCAGAAGTGAGATGTTACTCAACTCTTGTAGAACATCAGTTAGTGAGTCTTGTAGCAAGGATATACCACAATGTACGTTATTATGAGCGTACCATGTAGATGTCTCAGGGTGAATATATACACAACCTAATAACACATCTTTTTCTGAATTAAAAAACACTTTGTCGAACAACAGGGATACACAATTTGGAGTAATCTTAGACATTCCCCCTGATGATCTGCCATGGGCAGAGATTCGAACTGCATCTAGATTGTAGCACATGAACTCATCCGAGAACATATCATGGTCTTCTTGTGTATTCCACGTCTCACACATGCCAATTACATCGAATGTTTCAGCAGAGCTCACAAAGTCAGCATCCGATGATTTAGAAGTGAGTCCGTTGACATTCCAAACTAAAAATGAGTGATTATTGATGGTATGGACACTAACATCTGGGCCCTGGCCACACCCCTATCTCCTCCTCTCCCGCTTGTCCCTAGAGCGTAGATTGGGTCCAGGCTTCTTGTTGCTTGATGTAAGGGGCTCTGGGTCGGGCCTAGTAGCAGACGACGCATCTGGCTGAGTGGGGGTGGTATCTGTATTCTGCCTCTCGGTCACAAACAGTTTACCATTTTTTGAAATAGCCAAGTTTGTTCTCAGCTTTCAAATCGTTGAGCTTCCGTCGTTGATTTTTCGTGAGGTCTGAGGAAATTCCGTATCTGTCCTCTTTAAGTCTGTCTATCAGTTTCAAGGCCCACACTTTATCCTCTGGGTAGAGAAATTTGACTATCATGGGTCTTGGCTGGCCTGGCTTCCCCTTTAACCTGTGTGCGGCAACGATACAGTCGCTAGTGATATCATTATCACCGTCTGTGTTATGTCCATTCAAAGTGTCACATACATATTTCTTACACACAGAGACTGTCTCTCGTGCTTTTCAGGTCGACCATACAGAATGACGTTGCAGCGTCTACTGTATTGTTCTTGTTTCTCCAGCATATCCTCTATACTGTCTAGTTTATCAGTAACCATGGTTATATTGTCGTTGCTTGGAGACATCTCTAGGCGATCTAACCTATCTGCAACTTCGTCAACATCAGCACGTAGAATTTCCTGTCTGCATCTTAGATCTGCCAGCTCAGAGCTTATGTTATCTAGCGTGTTACTCATCTTCCCCATATCTACCTTCAGGTCTCTGATTTCCGAGGTGATATCCTGTTTCATCGTTTTAAATGCTGATAGTATTTCTTCACGAAATGAAACAACATTATCAACAGGTCCTGGGTTAAGTTCGATGTCACCAGATAGTATGAGAAGAGCACTTCGGTATATCAGAGTAAGGGTAGTGTTTACCTTTTCGTCGTCAGATGCGAGATGTGAAATCCTCCATGAACATCCAATGTGAAAATTAATCTCAATATCCCGATAGAGCTGTGTGAGTGTACAGCCTACCATGACAATACAGAAGATCACAAACGTCACACTAACAATCCGGTAGCTTGTGTCCATCCCGGGTGACCATCGGCTGGTCAGTGTGTAGTGGTCACTGTCATGGCTGTCACTTCGGCGGGAACTGAGCTTGGGTCGGTGATAAAAAGTCCCAATTCTAGATCTCCAGAGTTCGATCGAGATACCCATATTCTCAGATTCAGTCGTTTATTAAATTTCGTTGCAGAAACAGATATATATTCCGGGTCGAACGTACTTATTGGTGAATTATAAACATGGAATGCTGGGACCGATGTTTCGCACAACCGCTCTCTCAGGGCACAAGTAACTCGAATCTGGTTGTTTCCTTGCGTGAACGTGAGGGTTGTTGACTGGGCTGATGGCGCCTTATAGAACCTAGACGTCGTGGGACAGTGTTAGTCTGTCACTGGATTGTGTGAGTGGATTATGTCTGTACCAAGGTTCATACAGCTGACATATTGCTGAGTGTCATGCTACACAACATACAAGTAAACGCTGTGCTCGGAGCCGCCGACGATATATTTTGCATCATCAAGCATTAACATTCAACTATGACATGGGGACTGGTGAAGCCCTACACGTAAAACCAGAGATAAACTAACGACTAGTCTGACAATACCCCTGGAACCGTGCCCCCTCAACGAATGCAACAGCAGTGCTAGCTACTGGAAGGTTTACAGTAGAAAAGTACAGCATCAAAAACACACTCGTATATGATAACCTAAACTACAGCAGACATGTAACATTACGCAGCAGTCATGTAAGGGTATAAATGTACCTCCTAAGACAGATATTACCAATCACGTATTGTAATGGCTCTGATCCTTAACATGAGTACATATCGTCGCAGTGTCTTCAGTTGAAGCCTGAGCTTCAGAATACTTAACTTTTTGAAGTTATGAAGTTATAGTTTCCAGCATAATACTATTAACATCCAACACTTTGGTGACATCTAAAATATAATTACGAGTAAGTTGTTTTGGAAAGAGTTTTCCAAAGCATTACGATGATCTGGACTGGATGAACACCATCAGGACTGTTCCGGTCATAGCAACCACTCACGCAATGGTTGATCGTGGACCCTGCGATAAAATCGACACCAGGAAAAACTGGATACATCAACTTGAGCAGAACTAACAGGACAGCGGATGATCATTTAACTCAGTAACTATTCCATAGACAGATAATATGTAGCATACATGAACAATGTTCTTCACGCCTTGTTTTCCATGCAAACGTGTCTGGTGAGTCTGTTTGGGTAGAACGAAGTCAAGGACAGTCCGTGCATGAGCGATTGGGCTCGGGTGATCTCAGTTTGGGTCATCTGCCTCGTTCGGGTGATCTAAGTTTGGGTCATCTGCCTCAGACATCTTTCTTTGGGTAGTTGGTGGTCAGACAGCAGAACGTTCCTGTTAAAAGGATTGAGAGCTTTCACACATATCTTGCATTCGTTTGCAATTACACCATCGTTCGGACGCAAAACGTAGAAGCAGCAGGCAAAGTGATAATTATAGCAAACACAATATTCCAACTCATATCCACCTACAAACAGGTGAAGATTCTAAAGATCAAAAGAGCCTAGCACCCAAAGGCAACTAGCCAGACTGTCCAATTTACCCCCATTTGGTTCAACACTGTAAGGACCATTCCAGGCATGACCAACACCGTCATGAGGAGTTCAGTCTGCTCCACCTCGTTGGCTGCACCACACTTTGACATGGTGTGGGTATTGCAGGCCCGAAGAAAGAGGCAGAAAGTACCGTTTCTGACGGTAGTGGAGCAGGCATGGGTGATCCAGACAGAGTAACCCAAAGGCAGAAAACTAGACAATCTGGATGGCCCCTTTAGGTACAACTTACTCACGATCATTCCATACATGGCCAATACCATTTGGATCCTCTCGCTTTGGGGACATCCGCCTCAAATATCTGTCTCTTGGTACTTGGCGTTCGTGCATCAGAAAGTACCTGTTATAAACGGATTGAGAATCTAACTTACACAACTGCAATGTCCCTCACACATATCTTGCTTTCGTTTTCAATTACACTATCGCAAGTTAAAGTGAGGTACCATTTTACGTCGAATCGGCATTACTTCAACCTTAAAGCAAGTGTAGAGAGAACTGATAGTGTGAAAAGAATGCAAATAAACTGATGCAATTCATATCCACTTGCCATCAGGTGAAGATCCTAAGAATCTAGTCTTGTAGGTTTCTTCCTTTGAGACAGTACTGAACCAGAGGGCAGTGGACCAGGCATGGGTGATCAAGAGAGCCTAGCACCCAAAGGCAACTAGCCAGACTGTCCAATTTACCCCCATTTGGTTCAACACTGTAAGGACCATTCCAGGCATGACCAACACCGTCATGAGGAGTTCAGTCTGCCCCACCTCGTTGGCTGCACCACACTTTGACATGGTGTGGGTATTGCAGGCCCGAAGAAAGAGGCAGAAAGTACCGTTTCTGACGGTAGTGGAGCAGGCATGGGTGATCCAGACAGAGTAACCCAAAGGCAGAAAACTAGACAATCTGGATGGCCCCTTTAGGTACAACTTACTCACGATCATTCCATACATGGCCAATACCATTTGGATCCTCTCGCTTTGGGGACATCCGCCTCAAGTATCTGTCTCTTGGTACTTGGCGTTCGTGCATCAGAAAGTACCTGTTATAAACGGATTGAGAATCTAACTTACACAACTGCAATGTCCCTCACACATATCTTGCTTTCGTTTTCAATTACACTATCGCAAGTTAAAGTGAGGTACCATTTTACGTCGAATCGGCATTACTTCAACCTTAAAGCAAGTGTAGAGAGAACTGATAGTGTGAAAAGAATGCAAATAAACTGATGCAATTCATATCCACTTACCATCAGGTGAAGATCCTAAGAATCTAGTCTTGTAGGTTTCTTCCTTGAGACAGTACTGAACCAGAGGGCAGTGGACCAGGCATGGGTGATCAAGAGAGCCTAGCACCCAAAGGCAACTAGCCAGACTGTCCAATTTACCCCCATTTGGTTCAACACTGTAAGGACCATTCCAGGCATGACCAACACCGTCATGAGGGAGTTCAGTCTGCTCCACCTCGTTGGCTGCACCACACTTTGACATGGTGTGGGTATTGCAGGCCCGAAGAAAGAGGCAGAAAGTACCGTTTCTGACGGTAGTGGAGCAGGCATGGGTGATCCAGACAGAGTAACCCAAAGGCAGAAAACTAGACAATCTGGATGGCCCCTTTAGGGTACAACTTACTCACGATCATTCCATACATGGCCAATACCATTTGGATCCTCTCGCTTTGGGGACATCCGCCTCAAATATCTGTCTCTTGGTACTTGGCGTTCGTGCATCAGAAAGTACCTGTTATAAACGGATTGAGAATCTAACTTACACAACTGTAATGTCCCTCACACATATCTTGCTTTCGTTTTCAATTACACTATCGCAAGTTAAAGTGAGGTACCATTTTACGTCGAATCGGCATTACTTCAACCTTAAAGCAAGTGTAGAGAGAACTGATAGTGTGAAAAGAATGCAAATAAACTGATGCAATTCATATCCACTTACCATCAGGTGAAGATCCTAAGAATCTAGTCTTGTAGGTTTCTTCCTTGAGACAGTACTGAACCAGAGGGCAGTGGACCAGGCATGGGTGATCAAGAGAGCCTAGCACCCAAAAGTAACTAGCCAGACTGTCAATTTACCCCCATTTGGTTCAACACTGTAAGGACCATTCCAGGCATGACCATCACCGTCATGAGCAGTTCAGTCTGCCCCACCTGTTGGCTGCACCACACTTTGACATGGTGTGGGTATTGCAGGCCCGAAGAAGAGGCAGAAAGTACCGTTTCTGACGGTAGTGGAGCAGGCATGGGTGATCCAGACAGAGTAACCCAAAGGCAGAAAACTAGACAATCTGGATGGGTCCTTTAGGTACAACTTACTCACGATCATTCCATACATGGCCAATACCATTTGGATCCTCTCGCTTTGGGGACATCCGCCTCAAGTATCTGTCTCTTGGTACTTGGCGTTCGTGCATCAGAAAGTACCTGTTATAAACGGATTGAGAATCTAACTTACACAACTGCAATGTCCTCACACATATCTTGCTTTCGTTTTCAACTACACTATCGCAAGTTAAAGTGAGGTACCATTTTACGTCGAATCGGCATTATTTCAACCTTAAAGCAAGTGTAGAGAGAACTGATAGTGTGAAAAGAATGCAAATAAACTGATGCAATTCATATCCACTTACCATCAGGTGAAGATCCTAAGAATCTAGTCTTGTAGGTTTCTTCCTTGAGACAGTACTGAACCAGAGGGCAGTGGACCAGGCATGTGTGATCAAGAGAGCCTAGCACCCAAAGGCAACTAGCCAGACTGTCCAATTTACCCCCATTTGGTTCAACACTGTAAGGACCATTCCAGGCATGACCAACACCGTCATGAGCAGTTCAGTCTGCCCCACCTCGTTGGCTGCACCACACTTTGACATGGTGTGGGTATTGCAGGCCCGAAGAAAGAGGCAGAAAGTACCGTTTCTGACGGTAGTGGAGCAGGCATGGGTGATCCAGACAGAGTAACCCAAAGGCAGAAAACTAGACAATCTGGATGGCCCCTTTAGGTACAACTTACTCACGATCATTCCATACATGGCCAATACCATTTGGATCCTCTCGCTTTGGGGACATCCGCCTCAAGTATCTGTCTCTTGGTACTTGGCGTTCGTGCATCAGAAAGTACCTGTTATAAACGGATTGAGAATCTAACTTACACAACTGCAATGTCCCTCACACATATCTTGCTTTCGTTTTCAATTACACTATCGCAAGTTAAAGTGAGGTACCATTTTACGTCGAATCGGCATTACTTCAACCTTAAAGCAAGTGTAGAGAGAACTGATAGTGTGAAAAGAATGCAAATAAACTGATGCAATTCATATCCACTTACCATCAGGTGAAGATCCTAAGAATCTAGTCTTGTAGGTTTCTTCCTTGAGACAGTACTGAACCAGAGGGCAGTGGACCAGGCATGGGTGATCAAGAGAGCCTAGCACCCAAAGGCAACTAGCCAGACTGTCCAATTTACCCCCATTTGGTTCAACACTGTAAGGACCATTCCAGGCATGACCAACACCGTCATGAGCAGTTCAGTCTGCCCCACCTCGTTGGCTGCACCACACTTTGACATGGTGTGGGTATTGCAGGCCCGAAGAAAGAGGCAGAAAGTACCGTTTCTGACGGTAGTGGTGCAGGCATGGGTGATCCAGACAGAGTAACCCAAAGGCAGACAACTAGACAATCTGGATGGCCCCTTTAGGTACAACTTACTCACGATCATTCCATACATGGCCAATACCATTTGGATCCTCTCGCTTTGGGGACATCCGCCTCAAATATCTGTCTCTTGGTACTTGGCGTTCGTGCATCAGAAAGTACCTGTTATAAACGGATTGAGAATCTAACTTACACAACTGCAATGTCCCTCACACATATCTTGCTTTCGTTTTCAATTACACTATCGCAAGTTAAAGTGAGGTACCATTTTACGTCGAATCGGCATTACTTCAACCTTAAAGCAAGTGTAGAGAGAACTGATAGTGTGAAAAGAATGCAAATAAACTGATGCAATTCATATCCACTTACCATCAGGTGAAGATCCTAAGAATCTAGTCTTGTAGGTTTCTTCCTTGAGACAGTACTGAACCAGAGGGCAGTGGACCAGGCATGGGTGATCAAGAGAGCCTAGCACCCAAAGGCAACTAGCCAGACTGTCCAATTTACCCCCATTTGGTTCAACACTGTAAGGACCATTCCAGGCATGACCAACACCGTCATGAGCAGTTCAGTCTGCCCCACCTCGTTGGCTGCACCACACTTTGACATGGTGTGGGTATTGCAGGCCCGAAGAAAGAGGCAGAAAGTACCGTTTCTGACGGTAGTGGAGCAGGCATGGGTGATCCAGACAGAGTAACCCAAAGGCAGACAACTAGACAATCTGGATGGCCCCTTTAGGTACAACTTACTCACGATCATTCCATACATGGCCAATACCATTTGGATCCTCTCGGTTTTGGAACATCCCTCTCAAGTATCTGTCTCTTGGTACTTGGCGTTCGTGCATCAGAAAGTACCTGTTATAAACGGATTGAGAATCTAACTTACACAACTGCAATGTCCCTCACACATATCTTGCTTTCGTTTTCAATTACACTATCGCAAGTTAAAGTGAGGTACCATTTTACGTCGAATCGGCATTACTTCAACCTTAAAGCAAGTGTAGAGAGAACTGATAGTGTGAAAAGAATGCAAATAAACTGATGCAATTCATATCCGCTTACCATCAGGTGAAGATCCTAAGAATCTAGTCTTGTAGGTTTCTTCCTTGAGACAGTACTGAACCAGAGGGCAGTGGAGAGGGTTTTCTTGGGGGTGTTTCTATTTTCACTGCGGGTAATCACCTCATCAATATCAGTTGATACCTGACGGAATCGATTCGTCGTCTGTAATGTGATCGATAGATCGATAGATCCTTGGTTGGTACCTTTCTTAGACGATTGCCTTTCAGTTGTGCCTCATAATCCGTACCTTCAATTTGAACAAAGTACTCTGTTTCATGTTTTCCAAAGACTGCAGTAGCGACTCCAGAACCTCTGTCATCAATTCTTACAGAATCACCAATTTTGAGAAATGGGGGCAGCCATGTTTGGTTACAAACAATGTAATCTCGCGACGACGTCATCAATGAAATGTTAAAACGTTTTAGGATTCGCATGGCGTGTATGGAGTTTTGCGAAAGTAGTTCGTGGATTGACGTAATTTGCATAGTTATCAGATTTGGATACCAAGTTTATCAGATTGCTTTATTGCACCGATAACACCCTCCATTATATGATAACTAGCTTTATGATGATGTGTTACATGGCCATCCAGGCATTGAAGTATGGCAATTACCTGGTGATAGAAGAGTACTTATATCGCCCTCCACGCATATTGCACTGCCCAAAGTTTATCCAGAATATTTGCCCGTTCGTCTGCCAGCGACGGACCACCGGTTACACTTGTAAAGTCAAATCGAACGTTTACTGTACATCTACTTCCCAGTGTAAGAGATATGGCCCCGTTTTTTCCCTTTTGCCCGGTAGTTTATAGATAATTTAAATTGTTACTGCGTCGGTCTGTAAACTCTTACTTTTCAAGGTAAATTGTGTGCATGGCCCGTGATGTCATCACTTATATTCGGTGGTCCATTTCTACAACTTCCACTATTTCGCACTTCTCTAACTGTCTTGCAAATGAAATCTGTATGTGAAGATCGTCAGGAATATGTATTCATTTGTAGTGACGCTATATATTTATGGAATGTCAAAAACATTTATAACTGCTCGTAAACGGCTTGAACAAGTAATACACTTACAGCATACGGTTACATGAGAGTGAGAGTGACTGGTGCTGACAATCCAGAAACACATGTGGAGCAATCGCGATTCGAACCCCCCTAATCAAGGGACGCAACTCTGCATAGCCTATTGCACCACCCACGTGACCCACAGCTGTATTCCGAAAGTACACACAACAACGGCCGTGTATCACGACATTCGTCTGGCTGAATAATTGTCGCCATGCGGGATTTTACAGCACCTCAATCAATGTTCGCTGTTTGCGAGTTGCAGTCATGTACAATGCCATTCCAAGGAGCTGGTTTCCATTCCCAAGCTGCATGTGTGGCTGTTGTCACCTGCTCCGTGCAGATGAACTTCGATCGGATAGTATGTCTCTGTCCATTCATTCATCATGTAGGTGAGGCCCTATGTGGTTTACCCAGGCTTTGTATACCAGGATATTTCAGTTATTATTTGTTGGATTATTATCTATTATTATATGATTGATTCCTAAGAGTGAGTGAGTGAGTGAGTTTAGTTTTACGCCGCACTCAACAATATTCCAGCTATATGGCGTCGGGCTCTAAATTATCGAGTCTGGACCAGACAATCCAGTGATCAACAGCATGAGCATCGATCTACACAATTGGGATATTGCCAAGTCAGCGACCCCGACCACCCGATCCCGTTAGTGGCCTTTTACGATAAGCATGGGTTACTGAAGACCAATTCTGGCCCGGATCTTCCTGGGTCTTGATCCCTGAGAAATACGAGTAGTAGCTACACTAGCGACGTAACGGCGAACTGAGACGACACCAGCATCATCAAGTACCGGGTAGCTTCTCCCTGTGTGTATCACTACTATAGCCTCATGCCCCCAAACAGTCATATATAATCTTATGTATCATGCCTATTTATTCTATTTCCGCTATGATATATTGTTAATGCTTTTATACATTGTGTGGACACACACGCGAGCGCACGCACGAACGCTGAAACCTGCGCGACACCTGGAAGTGTTTGTACTTGAGACCACAGTGTCTGGGTGTGGCAGGACGGCACATTCACTCCATGTTGATAAATTCAGTACAACCATTACAACCTTCTCTACGTTTCTTTAAAAGAATGTTTCATGACATGACACACTTCCTCAACCGTTCGACTCTCAAAACAAACTCTTTCCATCAGCGGCATACAGGCGTATCATCACTTCAATAGGCCCGCCCCGGTTCTAGTACCATCCTATGACTTCGGGACTTGTAGGGTGATTGTCTACTCGAGTACTAAGTCGGCAGTGTATGTACGTCATAGTTTTGTTGTTTTGCTCCACTGTCTCTACACTTGTAGTGAGTGACACGAGAGGACACACAAACAGGAACTGTTCCCGACGTCAGTTTGGACTGTGTTCTGCGTCGTGTGTGTGTTTAAATAGAATCCCTTTCCACGAGCTGTTATTGAACTGCTGTCAGCCAGGATGGAGGGACATGTGAGTATTTCCTTACCTTAAACAGATCATATGTATCTACAGCATCAGCCCATTCCCTGATACAGCTATACACTACTTGTCTGAAAGTGATGCTGACAAAGTACCTGTTCGGCCGGCGGTCGTATATAATCACAGCAATACTGAAACAAACACAGATCAGTGGCTTGTCTGGCGAAACTCGAGTACAGATCGATCAGTGGTTTGTCTGGCTGAAAGTCGAGTAAAGATCGATCAGTGGTTTGACTGGCCGAAAGTCGAGCACATATCGATCAGTGGCTTGTCTGGTCGAACGTTGAGTACAGATCGATCAGTGGCTTGTTTGGTCGAACGTTGAGTACAGATCGATCAGTGGCTTGTTTGGTCGAACGTTGAGTACAGATCGATCAGTGGCTTGTTTGATCGAACGTTGAGTACAGATCGATCAGTGGCTTGTTTGGTCGAAAGTTGAGTTCAGATCGATCAGTGGCTTGTCTGGCTGAACATTTGAGTAAAGGTCGATCAGTGGCTTGTCTGGCAAACCTCGAGTATATATCGATGAGCGGTTTATCTTGCCGAACGTCGAGTATATATTGACCAGTGGCTTGTCTCGTCTAACTTCGAGTAGAGATCGATGAGTGGTTTCTCTAGCGAACCTCGTATATATACAGGTTTGTGTCAAATAACGGAGATATTTAACGTAACGCGTTTCATTTGGGATAACACTTTATCAGTAAAGTACAGACCAGTACATTTTGTGTTTGAGTCCACATTTGACCATTTTCTACATGCAGGTTTCAAATACATCATACCTCGAATTAGCCTCGCATTTTGCAAAATATATAACTTTGGCAAAATGATATTTAGGAACTTCAGATAAAAATCGAAGTGCCATTCCTGTTGGCAACTGTCCTGTGGTGTGGACCATGGTATCTGTCCAGGGATTGTCCTGTGGTAATTGTCCTGTGGTGTGGACCATGGTATCTGTCCAGGGATTGTACTGTGGTAATTGTCCTGTGGTGTGGATCATGGTATCTGTCCAGGAATTGGACTGTGGTAATTGTCCTGTGGTGTGGACCATGGTATCTGTCCAGGGATTGTCCTGTGGTAATTGTCCTGTGGTGTGGACCATGGTATCTGTCCAGGAATTGGACTGTGGTAATTGTCCTGTGGTGTGGACCATGGTATCTGTCCAGGGATTGTCCTGTGGTAATTGTCTTGTGGTGTGGACCATGGTATCTGTCCAGGGATTGTCCTGTGGTAATTGTCTTGTGGTGTGGACCATGGTATCTGTCCAGGAATTGGACTGTGGTAATTGTCTTGTGGTGTGGACCATGGTATCTGTCCAGGGATTGTCCTGTGGTAATTGTCCTGTGGTGTGGACCATGGTATCTGTCCAGGAATTGGACTGTGGTAATTGTCCTGTGGTGTGGACCATGGTATCTCGTCCAGGGATTGTCCCTGTGGTAATTGTCTTGTGGTGTGGACAAGGTATCTGTCCAGGGATTGGACTCGTGGTAATTGTCCTGTGGTGTGGATCATGGTATCTGTCCAGGGATTGTCCTGTGGTAATTGTCTTGTGGTGTGGACCATGGTATCTGTCCAGGAATTGGACTGTGGTAATTGTCCTGTGGTGTGGACCATGGTATCTGTCCAGGGATTGTACTGTGGTAATTGTCCTGTGGTGTGGACTCATGGTATCTGTCCAGGAATTGGACTGTGGTAATTGTCCTGTGGTGTGGACCATGGTATCTGTCCAGGGATTGTCCTGTGGTAATTGTCCTGTGGTGTGGACCATGGTATCTGTCCAGGAATTGGACTGTGGTAATTGTCCTGTGGCGTGGATCATGGTATCTGTCCAGGGATTGGACTGTTACCGACCGCGGCCATAGCTGGACCTTTATTGAGAGCGACGCGCACCACACACGGAGCACTTGTAAACACCGGATACGGTCAATCAAACACAAGAGTCGTTCTTACGTCACTTCACTGTGTGTCTTTTGTTACAAGCCGTGATATATGTCGGCTTGAATTGTTTGACTATGTCGTGCTATGATTTGAATGAACTATGCATACTTAGATACATGTTGCAGCAACTCAGACGCATGTTTAATTAATGTATTAATCAGACAAAATGATTTTATTTCAGATCAGTCTATTTGTCGTGTTGGGATTGGTCATCACAACAGTTGCCGCACAGAGCTGTCCGACCGGATGTATTTGTCCAAGACCTGGTCACGTGTCTTGTACAGGGCTCTCCTCCTTCCCGAAATCCTTCCCAGCATCAACGGAAGTAGTTACAATTTATCTATCTTCCCTACCGGAGATACCGCCGGATTCGTTCAAGGGTCTGCCTCTCCTTAACACGGTGTCGCTGTACAAGAACACCATTGGGAAAATAAGAAACTGCGCCTTTAAGAACTTGGCCCAGATGAAGTCATTGAACATCTACCAATCGAACATTGATACCATTGAGTCCGGGGCGTTTTCTAACATGTCGTTCGTAAATCCAGGATCGTTTTCTTTGTACAGCATCACTATTGGAGACATCAAGCCCTACGCCTTCTCTTCACTCTCGGACTCCCGCTTCAGCATCTACAGCGCCAACATTACAATCATCAGGTCCTTCGCCTTCCACAACATATCGGCCAAGTCCTTCTCGTTGTATCTGGCAAACATTGACTTCATGGACACTTCAGCTTTCGAAGATTTCAACGGAACCAAATCAGCCAGCATATACTCCAGTTACATCGCAAATACTCACTGCAACACCTTGGACGTCCTCCAGGAAGACGTTGGCAACGTCTTCTCGTTCTACCAGCTAACCTTCAACTGCAGCTGCCAGCTTGCTTGGTTGTTTGAGGCGGCGCAGACTAACCTGAACCTTGCCGCGTCGCTCAACCGAAACCGGTGCCACAACACCTCGACTGTGTTCCCTGGGAGACGTTTAGATGGTCTAAATGCCACGCTTCTGTGCCCGGGCGGAAGGGAGTCATCTCAATGTCTTAAACCGAAACTTCAGTTTCCAAGCCAGTGTCCCTTGCCTGGTGCTCCAACCCAGTCTCCGCTGCCTGGCAACGGAGACGACAGTAGTAGTAGTAGTAGTAGTAATGGTCACTGTCCGCATGTCCTTGGGTTTCTGTTGACCCTGGTGACCGGTGTCTTCTTGAAGAATCAACTAAGATGACTGCCCCTTTGAGTATTGAGCCAAACACTGACGAGAACTGTACCTACAGCCCTGTCTTCTCAAACAGACATCTGATTTATCCAGACACTTACATATCACTTAGCTTTCTTTGAAGGTGTGTTGGAAAATGTTATATTGATAAGTTGTACATTGGTGAAAAGACGTGTTGGTTGGTTTTATTGGCGTTTCAAGTCCCCGCAATTGCAGCGAGATGTGTTGATATTGTTTGTATGAATTCCACAGGGTTACATAATAAACAAACCTGCTCCCGCTGTCTGATTCTGGTCTTTTCACTATGAGTGAGTGAGTGAGTCTGGGTGAGTAAGCGAGTGGGGGGTGTGGGTGGGGTGCGTCGGTGTCTGTGTGAATGAGTGTGTGTGTGTGTGTGCGTGTGTGTGTGTTTGAGAGTGTTGAGTGAGTGAGTGTATGTGTGGAGTGAGTTTGTTTGAGTGAATGAGTGATTCATTGGTTGATTGATTGATTGAATAAGAGAGTGAATGGGAGGATGACTGGGTGAGTAAACAATGTGGTGGTGTGGTGTGTGTATGGGTGGAGTGAGTGGAGTGAGTGAGTGAGTGCGGTGAGTCAGGGAGTGAGTGGGTGAGTAAACAATGTGTGTGTATGGGTGTGTGTGAGTGTGAGTGAGTGAGTGAGTGCGTGGGTAGATGAGTGAGTGAGTGGGTGAGTGAGTTTGAGTGAGTTCAGTGGTGAGTGAGTGAGTGGGTGGGTGAGTGAGGGAGGGAGGGAGCGAGTGGGTGAGTAAACAATGTGGTGTGTGTATGGGTGAGTGAGTGAGTTTGAGTGAGTTCAGTAGTTAGTGAGTGAGTGGGTGTGTATGTGAGTGAGTAAACGAGTGAGTGATCCATGCTGTGTGACTACTACATGTAATAAGGGGGAACACGTGGCTAATGGTGTGAGCTGATGGTGGTACCGTTTTGTCAGATTTCACATATCACATTCCCGTTAATGGCTTTAGAGGGATGTGGTGAGTGATTTATAGACGTTTACTCTCGGTGCGGCATGAATCAAAAGGGATGCGGTAGTGTAAACTAATTGGGGCTAATTGAGTTGAAGGTGTCACTTGTTTGTTATTTAATTAGGATTAATTAAGAAGGAATTAATTAGGAAGTACTCACTGTTACGACTAAACACTTCTGATAACGGATTATAGTTTGTACTTGTAATAAGAGACTTCTGACTACCTAGGGTTGTCAGGCTGACTGACTTTAAAGTTTAAATATCATCGTATAAAATATGCGTGGATATTAATGCTCATGATGTTAATCACTCGATGTTCTGGTTCTGACACTGTACGCCGAGCACTGCTCATCACTAGGTTACCGTAATTCGATTACTAACAGGGCGCCGCCCCTGGGTGTTATTGACAACGAAGCTTGGTGACTTAGAAGCCAAGCCAACAAATCTTGTCTACTGTTGGTAGAATCACACCGGCGGCTTACTCATACAAGTCCTGTTTACCGGAGAATCACTTGCCCTTTAAATAACTGTAATGCTGGTCCCGGTCAGCCAGTCTCCAGATTCACCTCCAACGTGACTGTGGATGGACCATCAATTGTCTCAACCGTTCTGTAACTTAATTAGAGTCTCGGTGACGCCATGATGGTCTCCTCCAAACAGTTTTTCTCTGAACACAGAATGCCTGATATATCAGGCCACGCGTGGTGTCCTTGTAACAGACAGAACAAAGGAGGTACTTGACACAGAATGCCTGACATATCAGGCCACGCGTGGTGTCTTTGTAACAGACAGAACAAAGGAGGTATTTGACACAGAATGCCTGACATATCAGGCCACGCGTGGTGTCCTTGTAACAGACAGAACAAAGGAGGTACTTGACACAGAATGCCTGACATATCAGGCCACGCGTGGTGTCCTTGTAACAGACAGAACAAAGGAGGTACTTGACACAGAATGCCTGACATATCAGGCCACGCGTGGTGTCCTTGTAACAGACAGAACAAAGGAGGTACTTTGACACAGAATGCCTGACATATCAGGCCACGCGTGGTGTCCTTGTAACAGACAGAACAAAGGAGGTACTTTGACACAGAATGCCTGACATATCAGGCCACGCGTGGTGTCCTTGTAACAGACAGAACAAAGGAGGTACTTGACACAGAATGCCTGACATATCAGGCCACGCGTGGTGTCCTTGTAACAGACAGAACAAAGGAGGTACTTGACACAGAATCAGAGAGAACGATAGACGAATATAACGCCATGGCCAGACAATAACCAGTCAATATAGGCCGTAAAAGGCAACATAACGTAGACAAGTATATGAATGACACCGGGTGTCCTGCCCTACCCGCCACACACACAGTGTGCGTACAGAAGTTGTGTTTGTTGCTTGACACCGTGCAATACAACGGCCGCCTGTAAACAGACCAGACATTCAAGTGATTGTGGGCTTGAAAACCCGTTGAGTCAGTGTTGACACTGACGTTTTGAAACTGTGTTAATTTTGAACAACGTCTATAGCTTGTAAATATAGAGAAAACAGATTCCAACAGAGGGCAACTTAGCGGTGAAAATGATATGAATGTATCATTGAAAGTACAGTTTATAATGTATCGGGTCAAACATGGCTTTTGTAGTTCACCAAGCATAGTTATGTGCTACTGAGCTTAATAAATAATAATAATAATAATAATAATAATATGGGTATACTAGGCTCTCTTTATACCCTATAGAATCATTCTACATGTGGAATGGATGTAATTACTGCTTTAATATTGCTGCGTTTTGGCGATTGATATTGCTATGTGTAAACAGAAAATGGAAAAGTGTTACTGTGCAAGATAAAATTTTAACAAAGACAATTTTAGATGTTCCTAAACATTTTTTCACAATATCAAAGACACGTTTTACTTGTTTTAACTAATGCAAATCAGCAGAAAATGTTTTAAAAGACTGAAATCATAGGAATGATTATTTTTACATACATACATACATACATACATACATACATACATACATACATACATACATACATACATACACATGACTGACTGAGTTTGGTTTTACGCCGCTTTTAGCAATATTCCAGCAATATCACAGCGGGGGACACCAGAAATGGGCTTCACACATTGTGCCCATGTGGGGATTCGAACCCGGGTCTTCGGCGTGACGAGCCAACGCTTTAACCATTAGGCTACCCCACCGCCCCACATACATACATACATACATACATACATACATACATACATACATACATACATACATACATACATACATACATACATACATACATACATACATACATACTAACATTTGTATAGCGCCTATATCCAGCTCAGCTGAGCTGCTCAAAGGCGCTTTGTTTTTCCCTCGTTCACTGGATGTCAATCTCAACGGCACATCGTAATGTCAATCTCAACTCCCTGGGGAGCATACAACTCTTGCAGCCACTAGGCGCACCGAGTTATTGTGGCATTCCCATCCTTACGAGGTACCCATTCACAGCTGGGTGGACTGGGACACATAGTCACAGCACTTTGTCCCTTTTTACTGCACGTTGCTGTACCCGCAACCGGGTGTTTGCACGTATTCATGTGGCCACCATCTGGTCATATACCAACGGATTCGTGGGTTCTTTTAAGTGCATAGGGTTGTGTACTGTACACTAGGCGTTGTGACAACACTGAAAGAGTCTGCACACAAAGTTGACTCCAAGGTTTTTACACCCGGTCACTGGTGGGCTCGATCCCGTCACCTCAAGCTCGCTGGATCACCAGCCTGGCGCTTTAGCCAGTTCGCCCACCGCGAACAATTTTACACACTCAACAACAATTGTTTCTTGTTATAGTAGTTGAAAAATGGTGACTTTCAATGGTTTATCATTGTCCCCAAGCAGAATTATATTTCAACCTTTATTTGGATATCAAAATCACTACTATTGGTTCATTTATATATATAGGACAATTTAACTCTTCTGAAAGAGATGCATTTCACCTAATAATAATAATAAAATAATAATAGCAATCCCACCGACTCCTTCGCCTGGATGAAGTCGGCTGGTCTTTAATGTGAAACTGAGGGCTTCCTTTTTGCTGCTCAGGACCAGTCACTTCCCACTCGCAATCGCCTAAATGTGATTCTTAAAGAAAATATCAATATGAAATGTCGACTTTGCAATGAATTCACGGAGACTGTCCAACACCTTGTCAGTGGATGCCCTTCCTTGGCACAAACATCATATCTTAAACGACATGATGGCATGGCTCGCTGCTTTTACTACCGTCTCCGACATGCCTGTGGCTTTGACTCCGAGGTCCATCCATGGTACGACCCTGAACATGTCCAGGGCGTCATGGAAAATGATGCTTTCAAACTTCTCTGGAATAGGCCCATATACAGCCCCAGAAGAATTCCAGCCAACAAACCTGATCTTGTCCTTTTTGATAAAGCCAATGAATTTATTTATATCATTTAATTTTCTGTCCCTTTTGACACCAATGTGATTTGCAAGATTCAGGAAAAGCACGATAAATATGCGGACCTCGCCTTTGAAATGTCTCGCTTGCAACCCAAGTACACTGTCGTCAGGCTCCCCATTGTTCTCGGTGCCCTTGTTTGGTACCTCCTGATCTCTTGGCGCAGATTAGGAGAGTGCCCGGATTCTCCACCGGGAGTACAGCCCTTCTGACACTCTGGGTAATGCAGACGGCTGCAGTGTTGGGGAGTCTTCATATTCTTCGGAAAGTTCTTGGTGGGTTCTACTAGGCGGCGTTTCCTGGGAGAAGTCCCATTCGCTGTCTGGGCTGCGTGTGGTTGGCAAGGTCCCTGAGCTGATGATGAGCCTTACCAGCCTGACTGTGCCAGGATCACCCGAACCCTCTCTGCTGCATAGTATCTTTAAACTGTAAAACAAAATAATAATAATAATAATAATGTGGGTATTTATATAGCGCTACATCCAGGTACTAATACCCGCTCATGGTGCTACAATACTATAGGAGAAAAATAGTTAAAACTTTTTACAGAGAGACAATTGAACATAGAAAGTCTAGTAATAGGCAAGACGGAAAAAGTGGGTTATTAGAGACGATTTAAATGTGTCCAAAGATTCAGCATTCTTGATGTGAGTGGGCAAGTTGTTCCAGAGACTGGCGGCTGCGTGTTGGAATCATCTTTTCCCATAGGATGAGAGTCGAACTTTAGGAATGACAAGTAGCTGGTGATTCTTGGATCGTAATGGTCGGGTTGGGATGTACTGACACAGAAGACTGGAGAGGCATTCAGGTGTTTGTCCATGTAGAGCTTTGAAAGTGATACATAGATTTTGAAGTCAATCGGGAATTTGACGGGCAACCAGTGTAGAGACATCAGTGAAGGTGTGATGTGATCTTTCTTGGACTTGAGGCTGACGATGCGCGCAGCTGAGTTCTGTAATTTTTGAAGTTTCTGAAGTTGAGTTGAACTGATGCCAAAGTGCAAACTGTTGCAATAGTCGAGTCGAGAGAGTATAATGGATCGAACCAAAGAATGAGCACATTCTGTTGTTATGAGATTTCTAATGGAGCTGATGGTTCGCAGATAATAGTGACAGTTCTTATAAAGATGGTTGACTTGCGATTCCAAAGACAAACTGGCATCAAGAAATACTCCAAGATCCTTAGTGGCAGGGGAAGGTTGAATGTGAGATGTTGAAATCTTCACATTGCAGATGGAGGTTTTCTGCAGCTGTTTGGAATTTCCAAGCACGAGCAACTCCGTTTTGTCATCATTCAGTTGGAGTTTCCTTGTCTTCATCCAGGTCTTTATGTCGGAAACGCAACTGTCTATGATCTGTAGATCAGTGTCTGGAGATTGCAGATTAAGAATCCTGGTAACCTGATTGTCATCAGCTTAGGCATAGTGCCCACAGTCATGAGAGTCGATAACCGCGGGAAGAGAGTTTACATATAGCAAGAAGAGAATGGGAAGAAGGACCGAGCCCTCGGGCACGCCACATGTTAACTCTACTTTGTCAGATGTATGATTCTTAACTTTTAAAACGTGTGTTCGCTGGTCCAAATATGAGGAGAACCAGCTGAGTGCTAGTCCTTTGACACCAACTTCAAGTTCCAATGTGTGTAACAGGCACTTGTGGTCAACCGTATCAAACGCGGCACTTAGGTCGAGTAGGACTAATGCCGCCATATTGCCACTGTCCAGGATCATTCTGAGATCATTCACTAAACGGAGGAGAATGGTCTCAGTAGAGTGGAACGGTCTGTATGCTGACTGGAATGGGTCAAGGATATTGTTGGATGAAATGTGATCCATTAATCTCTTAGACACTGCTCGCTTTATGGCTTTAGAAAAGAAACTAAGATTTGAGACCGGTCTATAGCTCTTTAAGAGTGAACTATCCATGGTTTTGTTTTTGATGAGAGGTTTAATTATAGCATTCTTCAGAGATTCTGGAAATGTGCCTGTTGTTAAGCTTTTGTCGATTATGCATGTAATCACAGGAATCAACATGCATATGTGATCCATTACCAGGGGTGTTGGCATAGGATCAGATTCACATGTGGTCTTAGCTGAAGACTTGATCATAGCCAAAACATCACTTTGGGAATATGGTTCCAAGGCCTGGAGAGTGGGGCCATCAAATACAATATCAGACACGTGGTCCTGAGGTGCAATGGAGTCAAGGTAGCTTATGAGAAAGCTTCGTGCCTCCAGGTGACCATGAGAAACATCAACTCCAGGAACATATAAAACAACGCCAGAGAGGAAACACATTTTGGCGAAGAAGGAAATACAAACAAGTGAATGTTCACCAGGTACGATCTTTAGGGATCCCTGTCCAACACACTTTTATAAACGTAACATATGTTATTTTGGGCCTTTTTATCATCATGCAATCATAGCTTTCGGACGTGGACGCTGTGTCAAGTTCCACTTGTCAGGTGGATACACAAGCTACGTGAGCTGGACCACCACTTGTCAGGTGGATACACAAGCTACGTGAGCTGGACCACCACTTGTCAGGTGGATACACAAGCTACGTGAGCTGGACCACCACTTGTCAGGTGGATACATAAGCTACGTGAGCTGGACCACCACTTGTCAGGTGGATACACAAGCTACGTGAGCTGGACCACCACTTGTCACGTGGATACATAAGCTACGTGAGCTGGACCACCACTTGTCAGGTGGATACACAAGCTACGTGAGCTGGACCACCACTTGTCAGGTGGATACACAAGCTACGTGAGCTGGACCACCACTTGTCACGTGGATACATAAGCTACGTGAGCTGGACCACCACTTGTCAGGTGGATACACAAGCTACGTGAGCTGGACCACCAGTTGTCAGGTGGATACACAAGCTACGTGAGCTGGACTACCAGTTGTCAGGTGGATACACAAGCTACGTGAGCTGGACTACCAGTTGTCAGGTGGATACACAAGCTACGTGAGCTGGACTACCAGTTGTCAGGTGGATACACAAGATATAGTGAGCTGGACTACCAGTTGTCAGGTGGATATACAAGCTACGTGAGCTCGACCACCACTTGTCAGGTGGATACATAAGATATAGTGAGCTGGACTACCAGTTGTCAGGTGGATACACAAGCTACGTGAGCTGGACTACCAGTTGTCAGGTGGATACACAAGATATAGTGAGCTGGACTACCAGTTGTCAGGTGGATACACAAGCTACGTGAGCTGGACTACCAGTTGTCAGGTGGATACACAAGATATAGTGAGCTGGACTACCAGTTGTCAGGTGGATACACAAGCTACGTGAGCTCGAATACCAGTTGTCAGACACATATGGCCTCACGGACACCCACACCCCACCCCAATCCCTAACAGAGCGGCCATATGCCGGTGTCATGTTTAATTGACCTGATCCTCGGCCCTGTTCAAGCGCGTGAGTCTGTGAGGTCGCTTCAGTGACTGGGAACCAGCACGGAGATGACCACGGGCTGTCACAGTCGAGCCCACTGCACGGGGATGACCACGGGGCTGTCACAGTCGAGCCCGCTGCACGGGGATGACCACGGGGCTGTCACAGTCGAGCCCGCTGCACGGAGATGACCACGGGCTGTCACAGTCGAGCCCGCTGCACGGGGATGACCACGGGGCTGTCACAGTCGAGCCCACTGCACGGAGATGACCACGGGCTGTCACAGTCGAGCCCACTGCACGGGGATGACCACGGGCTGTCACAGTCGAGCCCACTGCACGGAGATGATCACGGGCTGTCACAGTCGAGCCCACTGCACGGAGATGACCACGGGCTGTCACAGTCGAGCCCACTGCACGGAGATGACCACGGGCTGTCACAGTCGAGCCCACTGCACGGAGATGACCACGGGCTGTCACAGTCGAGCCCACTGCACGGAGATGACCACGGGCTGTCACAGTCGAGCCCACTGCACGGAGATGACCACGGGCTGTCACAGTCGAGCCCACTGCACGGAGATGACCACGGGCTGTCACAGTCGAGCCCACTGCGTCCATAGCTGCATCCCATACCGAAACTGAGGTTCTAAACGGGCTACCCAATCATTAAGTACAGGGTATTGCAGTCTTTATATCTTTATTTATATCCTCAAAGTTCGAGTAGAATAGTTCAGAATGTATTGCGTCAGCAATGTTTGAACCGTAATGTATTTCCAGTGATGGATTCCCGGCCCCTGGTAGACGATGTCGCCCACAGCAGCGGACCTCTACTATAAGTCTCGGTCTGTGTTTGTGAAAACCCAATACCATATACACGTTCAGTAGCATTAGACAACCGACTCGACACGCTACCAGACACTGTATAGTATCACATCTGTCACACACAACACAACGGTTACAGACATGTATCGTGGGGCGCGTTAAAGCAGGACGCCCTTTGAGTTTGATGTAATCCTTACCAAGGAAAATTTAATTATGAGAACAATGTGCATTTATCAAGTATTTTAATGTCGTCATACCCGCTAATTTTATCAACCACTGTGAGTAACATGTTTAGAAGACGACTTCTATTCCTGTAAAACTTATTATCCATTTTAACTACTTCTTATACCTTACTTTAAAACGAAATAAGCCTTATTGGCTGGGTGAACGATATTTTACTGCGTCTATTGTGTATCTCATTGCATGTAATCGTTCACGTGACACTTTAATAAACTATATCTGTCTGTCTGTCTGTCTGTCTTACTAAGGGCTCAACCCCCAAGTTGGATAAACTGTGCAGACAGACAGATATTTGTATTTTTGTCTCACTTGTTTGTTTATACAACCAATCGCTCAGCGATTTATGGGCCACACTTCTGCATACAAATCCTGTTTTAGAGATAGATAGTAGTTTTATTTTTTGTGTCTGTGATATTCTAGTTGGTTTTACTGTCCTTCATTGACAGGCTTTAGTGATTTACATGTACATGTATTTATGATAAAGTTAAAAACTAATTTTAGCCACGATATGGCTGAAATAATGCCAATGTAACTTTAAATTTTAACTGACTCACTTACTCATGGGGTATATTTATGTTTGTTCTTAAAGTCTACATTAGTCTCTCATAACCCTAAACGGGTGGCTCACTTCTATTCTGTATTACAGCCTATATATGTCCTGTATTTTACAAGTGAGGTGAGACTCAAATAAATAATCTGTCTGTCTGTCTGTCTGTCTGTCGGTCGGTCTGTCTGTCGGTCTGTCTGTCTACAATTCAAAACCATCGAGCTTGCTACAGCAGGGCAAAAATAGGTCAGACCTAAAGGTGTCGTATAAAAGACAGAAAAGTAAAATGTGCATTTCATCTTCTATAATGTTAACACAATTAAAACAGTATCTATGGATAAAATATAGGTTCTCATAACGTCCTGTTTCAAACCTCAGTGGCGCTACCCCACACCTAAACTTAACAAGCGCGGCTCTATGTGATCTCGGTAGAGGGTGAGTGAGGTAGCTCCCAGCTTGATATTGCCCCTTGAACTGCCTATAATGTCGAAGTTTGCTGAGACCGGTTGATGAACGGTTGTGGTCAGGATTAGCATTTAGTTTCTCACTCCAGTTAGACATATAGCTTTCAAAAGATATTCTTGCAACTGTCTAAGATAAAAGGAGGCTTTCTAACGTTTCGCACCTTGACCGAACATTGAATGCCCGGACACAGGCGCAGTTATAAATACCCACTATTGTTATTATATTATTGATAAATACCCACTATTGTTATTATATTATTTATGAAACTGAAAATTAAGATTTTGCAGATTGAAAGGATATAGAATTTAAAATGCTATACATCTTACAATGAACGTTCCCACAATCCACTTGAACTCTTCAGGGTATAGAAAGAACGTTTACTTTGTACGGTAACCCCCCATTACCCCTACATGCCACTACCCCTACAGCTTATAACAACATAGTTTACGGTCTGTTGCACCACTCGTGCACTGCCTGTTACCTATTCCACACAATGGACCTCATTTCCCTCCACTTCTCAATAATACTGTGTATCTTTTATCATGGCACTAAAACAACTTAATTTCAACATTTAACAACCTACACATTATCCAATTTGTAAAATTGTTCTACTCACTAGAGGTTTATCTTTCATCATGAAACTAAAACAACTTTTAGCTAATCCCAAATTTCCTTGACACAAAACACTAAAGAACAGTTTAATCCCTCCCTTGATCTCATCTGTATACTCTATACACTAATCTCTCTTTGGGTCAGTTCATTATGCCAGACCGGTAAATGCCGTGTGTTGTTTTAACTAATTGTAGGGTACTGGGCTGTAGGGAAGTGGCATGTAGGGGTTATGGGATACAACCCTTTGTACAGTAATGGTTTAATACATTGTACAGTAATACTGTAATACTTTGTGCAGTACTGATATACAGCCGGCCAGGGGATAGAAGTGCACACTCTTCGTTTAAAACATTGTCGGCGTCACCTGACAGTTTCTATGTATGAGTTTAACCACGCTTGTGTCATGAATTATATAACCCCTCATTGCTAGCGACTGAAACAATCCTAACCGAGCGTGGCTTGTGTTGAACGGAAGTAGTTCCGGACCACTGACGGGAAGACAACACATTTCCACGATAAAAGAGACAAATGAAGACGTTCTTGTTAATATTGAAAGATTTTAATTTCCGCTTCCATTGTGAACTCTGCTGACAGTTCTTGATAACAGCGGCATGACTCATAATAACTGGACCTCAATATCTTTCAACTGCGTAACGACTCACGGCTCAAGGCGTATGTTGTATTGCTCCTCTTCTGTCGGAAGTCACTGTATAATTCAATGTATCGACATATCGGGTGATCCGAAGGGTGGGGATCGGGGGATGGGGGACTGGGTGGAGGATGTGGGGTTCTGGGGATAGGGATGATGGATCGAGGGAGGTCGGGTTCGGGAGATTTAGGGATGGGGGGATAGGGATCGAGGGAGGTCGGGTTCGGGAGATTTAGGGATGGGGAGATAGGAATGATATGGATCGAGGGAGGTCGGGTTCGGGAGATCACAGTTAAGATCACAACGTATTGCGCAAATATACTTAAACTGTGTCTTCCCATTCTGCCTACAGTCCCATTCTGCCTTTGCGTTAAAACCAGATAATACGGTCCAGTGATCAGGAAGTAAGGTTAATGTGCTGTCCCATTCTACCCTTACTAAAATGAACTTGACCAATACGGGAAACATGATATCTTTATTCTTTCTGAATGCATTTCATTCATTGGAAAATGTCAAGGGATTTAATACATAATCATTGGAACTGACAAAATCTTATGGAATATAATACATATATACCAAATATGGAAAAAATATATGTCAATTTGACAAGCCTTAATCGATCAGTCAGTCAAATTGACATATCGCGTGGTCAGGCATGATACAGATAATCTTATTTCATTCAGCTTAGTTATCAAGGAGGCATTACAAGTAACACTTACTTTCAAGAATGATGATAATTCTATTGATATACAACTTCTTTCTTCTGTAATAGGCGACGTTTCGACATAGATTCTAATGTCGTTGTCAAGCAAGTGATACATTAAAAAAAGATTTGAGAGAATATAATACATGAGTTGTTATAACAATAGATTGGGGATGAATTGTTTATACAATAGATGAGGTTAATGCACAAAGCTTGTCGTCGGATGTGATGGCTGGTTGATCCTACGTAGGGGAGACTGATGGTGAAGGGGGATGTTTGTCGTTGGGTCGAGGGTGTTGTTGATGGTGTGGTTGGCGACAGGGCCAGGGTATTCATGGTAGTTGATGAAGACATATGTAAGGTGGCCCAGCTCGGTACTAAGGGAGCCCATGGGTCTGTTGAAATGTCTTATCTTTCCAGGTGGAGTATGTTAAGCTGATGTAGACGTTGTGGAGTTCTATGATGGGGGAAAGGTGGGTGTCAGGGGTGGACTTCTTCTACTGTGGATGTGATGATGGTGGGCTAGTTCATAGGGAACATTAGTGAATAAGTCAACCACGCCATAGCTAAGCAGCTTGTCATGTTCCCGGATGGTGCTGACCTTCCTGCAGAATTCCTTAGGGCATCGTTTTTTTTCTATTTGTTTCACCAAATTCTGAACATGGGTCGGTCGGGAAAAATAAAACAGAAAAAAACTTGATAAAGACAATATTATCTGAATAATGTTCATGATTCGCATTTATTGTAATTCTTATTTCAATTTTTCGCGTTCTTTGGGCTTGCGGCAGCCATGTTTAGGAGATAAACATTTTATATGACGAGGCGGTACGTTTTAGGTTCGAGTCGGCGGTGTTGGAATGAAAAAGGTGTAATTTCAGTGAAATTGCATTAATTACCCTTTCTCCAAACCCAACAACATACCCTTCAGTGACTGGTAAATGGGTTGTTCCATTATTTTATAGGTAAAAAAATCATTTCCCATTCTGCCTACAGTAATATTTGTAGGCCGAATGTGATGTAGCCCTAGAATCTAGCAGTGAGTGTGATGGACGCGACACCGACAGGATGGTGTCTATGGTGCCAGCTTCCGCAGCGTCAAGTAGCAATTACAATGTTTATGCAACATCACCTCAGTGTGGGCAGTTGAATCTGCTGGCAGTAAACTATTTATCTACTCCTGTGCATGTAGACACATTAACATTGCCGAACAAACGCTGTGCTGTAAATACTTTGTTTAGTTTCAGGAACGAGGAAAGAGTTCATGAACCGAGGTCGAGTAGTTAAGCGACAGAATGTATTTGCTAAAAACTTCAGGGAGTTGCTGTAAAGAACAAATGGATTAAGTTTATAACAAGGATGTAAACTAACACGAGGAACGCGCCCACATTCCATATAAGGCAACACGGTAACAGTAGTTACAAGTACTATGTATTCCAGCAATCTGTGCCCATCGAATGTATCTTCTTAAATATAAATCCATCTGTGTTGTGCTTTACCAACACCGAGAACGTACCAATAATGTTTGTAGGTTTTTGTACAGGCTTTTAATACCACTCAGTTGTCTCAATACTGCAAGGGAACAATCAAATAACAATTCTACCATGACTTCAGTAAATACTGGCTTGTGATTGGTTAATTAACGCCATTCAGTGGTATATATAATTACGTTACGTAGGTCTGTGATGTTCGCTGCGCAAACATACATGGTTTACGGTAATGCACGTTTTCCGTCTGCTTAACACCATGGCGAACGTCAAACAACCAACCGATATTTCGAAGGATTACGGCGATTTTGCTGTCGAAAGTTATACATCTGTATTTGAAGATGGATTTAGCGATGATGAGCTTGACTCACTTTAGGTTTTGGTTGCGAAAATCAAAGGGAATTATGTCGGAATTCGTTTACCGTCGAAACAGACGGCTTGACGCGTCACCAAAGAAAGAATTCCAACTGAAATTGTTCATAAACTTGTCATGGTTGAATGGAGATAAACCTACTGTGAAATAAGAGGTAGTATATGGGAATTATAATAGCTCTAAATTCAATTTAAAACCGAAAGCTAACGCGCTCCGTTTTAAATTAGATTTAGAGCTATTATACGCTAACGAGTTCAGTTTTAAATTACATTTCGAGCTATTATAATTCGGCTATACTATCTCTAATGTCAAAACACAGTCAGTATATCTCCTACATATATTTCCTGATTTACTTTAGTACACTGCGGACGATCTTTAGACATTAATTGTTTTGAAGGCAAATTTTGTCAGCTGTTCAAAAAGATTCAAACATGCATTCTTACAAATGTAATAACATTATCAGAAAAGTCTTTATTGATGGTAATACAAGAGTTTTATTGATGGTAATACAAGCGTTTTCACGATTCGAATGTGTCATTGGGTTAAAAGATTAGCAAATTGCTGCTCTGCTGTGCATGGGACCCTGTGCATATACGGTGTTGTTGATGTAACATATATAAGATTGACCAACTCCACACTCGTCCCGACTGCGTTCTTCTTTGTCCATGTTGCACATCGAGCCTTCACTAACATGCTACAAACACACACACACACACACGCACACGCACACACACGCACGCACACGCACGCACGCACGCACGCACGCACGCACGCACACGCACACGTGTGTGTAAAGCCCATTTCTGGTGTACCCCGCTTTGATATTGCTCGAATATTGACAAAAGTGGCGTAATACATAAACAATACTCACTCACCGTAGTGAACTGGTTATATGGGCTGCGGATGCAGCAGCGTGATGATGTCAGGTGCGTCTTTGTGTGATAATGATCTACTACATCTGTCAGTGTGATGTGTCAGGTGCGTCTTTGTGTGATAATGATCTACTACATCTGTCAGTGTGATGTGTCAGGTGCGTCTTTGTGTGATAATGATCTACTACATCTGTCAGTGTGATGTGTCAGGTGCGTCTTTGTGTGATAATGATCTACTACATCTGTCAGTGTGATGTGTCAGGTGCGTCTTTGTGTGATAATGATCTACTACATCTGTCAGTGTGATGTGTCAGGTGCGTCTTTGTGTGATAATGATCTACTACATCTGTCAGTGTGATGTGTCAGGTGCGTCTTTGTGTGATAATGATCTACTTCATCTGTCAGTGTGATGTGTCAGGTGCGTCTTTGTGTGATAATGATCTACTACATCTGTCAGTGTGATCATGAGTTCCGGAGTTGCCTTCAGCAGTCCCGGGGAATGTTCACCTGGACCCCCGGGGGATGTTCACCTGGACCCCCGGGGGATGTTCACCTGGACCCCCGGGGGATGTTCACCTGGACCCCGGGGATGTTCACCTGGACCCCCGGGGCAGACTGTCACTGTCACCAATCCTTAGAGGGGAGGAGTGAACAGAATTAGCAGCTTCAGCAGGGATATAACGATGATATCCAGTCTTTCAAAAGTGGATTAATCAGTCGACATGCATCGGCGTTAAGTAAGATTGAGAACGTTCCCATCGCCTGCATTCAACCTGCTCACTGAGGGACTACATCCTGTAGAACATATTTTGTGGAGATGCAGCCCACTTCAGTTTGGTTGACGCGGTGGGCTACTTTCCACGCCGCACCGACACGGTCCGGACACATAATGCTGCAGTTATCACAAGTGTTTGATGAAATGCAGGCAGACGTTATATACACAAAGAACTTAAATAAACACCTCTGTATTTTTGCAATGATAGATTTTCAAACTTCTCGTGGTGACAACGATGGAAAAACATGAGTTTTTCTGACCCGTATAATCCTTTGTCTCATAAAAACGACAAAATAATTGGAATCCATGTTGATTTTATGATGAGAATTGCTCATTAAAAAAAACAACAACTGATTTTCGTACAAAACCATGTCTGTACAAGTATGGCTCTGGAATGTTTAATGTTGAATTTATTGGTGAATGTGAACATTCATTATGTCATGTTGCTCGTCTTACACGATTCAAGGTCAATACCGAGTGTAACCTCCATGTGACTGTATGACAGCCAGCACTCTCCTCCTCATACCCCTGTCAGTCTCCTGATCCTCTGAAGGGGCAGTCTACGCCATTCTTCGTGTAAAGCAGCTTCCGACTGGGCCAGGTTCTGTACAGGAGGATCCCTTTGTTGCACACGACGACCAATCATGTCCCAGATATGCTCCAAAAGATTAAGATCGGGGCTCATTCAATCGTGAGATATGTCAGGGGGTGCTTAACTAAGTTCTTTGTGTATAAACGTGTAACTGCCAATAACATAAGTGTTCAACACATATGGGTGTTAATAACATAGATGTCCGACTCATATATGAGTCAGTAGCACAGTTGTTTGTGTACATATGTGTAGCTGCCAATAACATCAGTAACAGTAGTGTTCGAATTCGACACATGTCTCTGTCAAGTAAATGGATGTTCGACACATATGACTGTCAGTAACATAAGCGTTGGGGTTATGTGTAGTTGTTGGTGTCAGGTGTCAAGACGGGATGTTCAAAAGATGTAATGAAAACAGAGACAACACATCATGTGTTGAACAACGTCTCTGTTAATGCCGCACATCGATATTTCTGCTAATATTCGAGCAAGGACACGAAAGTCTGACACCATGATCAAAGTACCACGCCGTGTGGACGCCAAGCCAGTTTCCCACCCTGACCACCAGATCCATTAAGTCGTCAGCTGATCGATCCTGCGGGGCTTCACACACGAAGGTGCAGTTATATTTTGAACCTGCATTAGCACTTATTTCTAGGTAGCAGCGGAACATGTTTGGAGACATCAGTTGGATGGTATGCTCGTCCACGGAACGGACTGTGGTGTTGAGGCATCAACCAGCGTGGGTGTCTGACGCTGTGACGCAGATCTACATAGTCACTAAAGACGCTATAGATGCCCTCTGCTCTAAACATCAACACTGCATATACGTCATGACGTCGTAGACAGTTGAGATACCTTGGTACCGTCCGCCACCAGCATCACACACTCAACTTTGTAGACAAGTTAATGCGCTTGAGCCAACTGGGACGCTCCCCCTGGTACAACACCACCTCACATAACTGACAGCAGGGTAATTATTATCAGGGCAAATCTGAACTTTGTGACGGAGTGAGATTCTACAGCGATTCAATCCTTCAGCGCTGTTAGACAACTGACAAACTCATGGCACTTGGGAAACTTGGTACACTTGGTACATTTGTATTCAGTTAAGGCCCAAGATGATTACACGCATCTTAAACATAAACCCCAATAATGCTTTCTTTCGACTACTAATTAACTTCCTTGTCAATATAATGCATTTTGCTTAGTTTCATTTCCCACTGGTATTGTCGAGGAGTGATGAAGCTAAATTAAAAAAGACGTGCAGTTAAAGACAACCATTCGTGTCTAGAGTCCCATGGGACAATGCTCATGTCAATGTATCTGGAGGATGTTATTCTGGACAAATATTGGTGCGCTGAACTCAAACCAGGGTTTCACAGTAACTGTTATTGAGACATGGGAGATGATTGAATGATTTTGTACTTTATGTTTGACATATTGTAAACCATTCTTATCTTTGTGATAAACATGAAATGTATAAATTTATTGTCAGTTGTTCCATACGTTTTGGGAACAGGAACTGAACAGCAGAGCTGCAAATGACTACAGATCTCTATTCAGACATCTTTTACAACTATTTTCACAAAACCACAATAAAACACCAGAATGACGGTGGGCTGGTCTTGTTCACAGTGTTTAATGAAATGTTTAAAGTAAATTATGAAAATGGATATTTTTCAAGTCTTTTTGTGTGAACATATAAAAGTTGTCTCTATTAACACACGGCTGTCCACAGAAAATGCTGCTCATCTTGACATATAAAGAGAGAATGGTATTCTACTTCAATAAATGGTACAATGCCGAGAACGCACGTTCTGTCTTCCCTGGAAACACCAGGCCACCTGCTGGTTCCACAGACAGGTTCTTACTTCATGATATATTTGAGGCTCAGGAAGTAAGTTTGGAGAGTAGTCTGGAGGTAAGTCTGGAGGTAAGCCTGGAGAGTAGTCTGGAGGTAAGTCAGGAGGTAAGTCTGGAGAGTAGTGCATAGTTTTCTAAAGGAAGTAATCCTTTAAAGGAGAACAACAATTTCCTTAGAGCATAATCACAAGGTGTTATTCCATCACAGGAAGTAGCGATCTTGAAAGGGATGATTAAAACAAAACCCTACTTATCTTGAGAGATCAAAACCAAACCGAATATATTCTGAACTGCGAAAGAAACGCCACGCTGATAGAAGTTTCCTAAAGCACACACTTTAATTCGCTCTAATTAACAATCGTGGATTGAGTTCAAACTTGACAATTATGGTTAACACATTTTCGTGAATCACATTGATATCTCGCGCAAGCAAAATCACAAAATCACATGGTACCATTAAGATACCCCAAAGTCAATATCGTATGTGGCATCCATGGGCATCGATGACGGGGTTGCATCGTCTGTACATGGGATGAATTAGCCGGTTGATGATGGCCATATGCACTTTTGTCCATACTCTGCGAAATGCCTGATTGAGTTCAGCAGCAGTTGTCAGCCTTGGTTGGAGGTCATTCAGTCCTCTTTGAATCTCGTCACAAAGGTGTTCTGTTGAACGTAAATCCGGACAAGTGCAGGCCATTGTAGAGTTTGGATGCCATGTTGGCTAAGGAAGTCCAGTGTTGCTCTGGCAGTGTGGGCACGAGCTTTGTCTTGCGTGGGGTCTTATGACTTGGTGAATATAGTGAGCCTTTTCCTCTTCTTGAGCCGAGATTCTGGAACACCACGGGGCCAACTCTCTGGTTCAGACCGATTGCACCCAACAACATGATGCTTGGACCACCCCACGAGTCTCTTTCAACAATACACTTATTGAAAAATCGTTCGCCTTCGTCATGCTACCACTCTGCCATCGGCTGTCGAAACACAATATCGTCTTTCATCAGATAAAAGCAAAGTTCTCCACTGTCGATAACGCCAATTTAGATGCTGAGTTGCCCATTGCATGCGGTTTTAGCGGTGACGAGCGGTGAGGACAGGACCACGATATGGTCTGTGACAGCAGAGGTTTCTTCCGCGCAAACGTCGACGCACTGTATCGGCACTAATGGGTCTGTTGTGAGTCTCAATGGCCTGACGTGCTGTTTCCGTCGCTCTGATGAAGCGATCCTGACGGTCTTGACGTTGTGATGTTACTGAAGGTCGTCCACTGCGTGGACAGTCTTGGATGCTGTTAGTGGAATGATACCGCTCCTGCAGTCGCTAGATTGTCCTAACATGAACATAAAAGTGATTGGCTATCCTCTGTGCAGTCTGGCCAACTTGCAATCGTCCCAAATCTTGGTTCCTCTGATCTCTCGTAAGTCGTGGCATGGCGACTGTGTCAAAGCAAGAATGATTTCAGACGGGTTTGGGACTCGCTTTCATTGGTAGGGTTGTCACAATATGCACGTCAATTTTCCTTTTCACGAATGCCATACGGAATCTTTCACCACGTCAGTCTTTTTAGGTAGTGTGTCTAGTTGAACATGGGAGACAGTGTGTCTAGTTGAACATGGGAGACAGTGTGTCTAGTTGAACATGGGAGACAGTGTGTCTAGTTGAACATGGGAGATAGTGTGTCTAGTTGAACATGGGAGACAGTGTGTTTACTTGAACATTGGAGACAGTGTGTCTAGTTGAACATGGGAGACAGTGTGTCTAGTTGAACATGGGAGACAGTGTGTCTAGTTGGGAACATGTTGAACATGGGGAGTCTAGTTGTGACAGTGTGTCTAGTTGAACATGTCTAGTTGAACATGGGAGACAGTGTGTCTAGTTGGGAGATAGTGTGTCTAGTTGAACAGTTGGGAGACAGTGTGTCTAGTTGAACATGGGAGACAGTGTGTCTAGTTGAACATGAGAGACAGTGTGTCTAGTTGGACATGGGAGACAGTGTGTCTAGTTGAACATGGGAGATAGTGTGTCTAGTTGAACATGGGAGATAGTGTGTCTAGTTGAACATGGGAGATAGTGTGTCTAGTTGAACATGGGAGACAGTGTGTCTAGTTGAACATGGGAGATAGTGTGTCTAGTTGAACATAGGAGATAGTGTGTCTAGTTGAACATTGGAGACTGTGTCTTTAGTTGAACATGGGAGATAGTTTGTGTAGTTGAACATGGGAGACGGTGTATTTACTTAAATATGAGCGTGTATCTAACATAACAACGTTTGGTATGGATTTACAATTTCTCAACTATTTACAACACGACGTTTCTGGGCTACTTCTTGCCCCTTCATTGAGTGAATGACAGAATATGATTTACAAGCAAGATATGTATTGTACGTACAGGAGGCAAGTGTGATGGAATTAAAGATTAAGATTACAGAGATCAGCTAGCTGGGTGTCGGCTACCAGAGACACCTTGTAGAAACCATCGTCAAGTCCACCGTTCAACAACGAGATCAACCTCCAACTAAACCTGAACCATCCCCAATCTTCATTAACATTCCCTGTGCTGGATCCATGAGTCATTACATCAGAAAGCTGCCAGCATTGACACAGCTATCTCATCTGGCAAACCCCTCAAATCTTTATTAAGAACCAGTGTTACGGAAGCCGCCAGACGACTCCTAATCCAAGACGGTGCGCATATTGAAATGCACACGTTGCTGCTCCTCATCGCTGTACTTCGTTAGTGGCTTCCAGTCAATGTATATCCTTTTCGTTGTATAAACACTCTGTACACATTTCATAAACATCTCAATCGACACATGTCACTTAATCTCACTTAATCTCCTTGATCTGTGTACATCTCAGTCTTTAATTCCACCTCAATGGCCTCCTGTACGTACTATATGTGTTGCTTGTAAATCATTTACCCGATAAAGGGGCAAGAAGTAACCTGAAACGTCGTGTTGTAAATAGCAAAGAAGGTTGTAAATCCATACCATACGTTGTTGGTGATCGGGAAGAAAGTCATAGGAATAAAAGTCATGGACAAAAAGTCATGGGAATAAAAGTCATGGGTATAAAAGTCATGGGAAAAAAGTCATGGGGAAAAAAGTCATGGGAAAAATAACTACATATGATAAAACATCATGTTCTCCTGTTAGTAACTTTGTTTATTAAATAAATTTAATAATACCATTTCACTTTCATCGTGAGTAATAAAACACCCTGTCCTCCAGTTATTCGCGAAAACGTCCTGTTCTCCATTTACTTTGTTTATACTATTTCACTTTCAAGTTAATTATTCCTTTCAGTGTCATGCTGTAAGCAATTGGATCTTATTAAAACACGAGAAATGAACATATTATTAGTTCTCTAGTTCTAATCTGCTTTTGCAGATGGTAGTGTGATCTGTTCATTTTATGATGCCCGTGAAGGTCTGGGTTAGAATAGTGATCTTCAGTAACCCATGCTTGTCGTAAGAGGCGTCTAACGGGATCGGGTGGTCAGGCTCGCTGACTTGGTTGACACATGTAATCGGTTCCCAATTGCGCAGATCAATGCTCATGCTGTTGATCACTAGAATTGTCTGGTCCAGACTCGATTATTTACAGACTGCCGCCATATAGCTGGAATATTGCTGAATGCGGTGTAAAACTAAACTCACTCACTCACAGTTTATGATGGGAAAATGTCATGGGAAACAGTATTTCTAGTTTAACATATTAGATAGTGTGTTTCAAGTACCTTGTTGTATCGTCCCCTTGTTTGTGCCAAGTAGACCTGTCATGTGACATTGTAGAGAAGTAGTCAATCAGCTGTAAATAGTTCAAGTCATAGATCTACACTTATTGGTTCCTGGAATGACGGTCCAGCATGACATGGGATGTATAACTTCACATCGTTACATCATTACATCGTTACATCCGTTGTAGATGATGCAATCTTCTCCCTATTACGACATGATAAATGGATGCAACATTAAATGTGAAATATTGATGCAGAAGTAAACAAGCTATACTTGGACAAGACTGTTCATTCAAGATCCTAACTGCGAACTTGTACCACCTGATCATAGAATAATTTGTCGTAGGCGATATGCCTGGAAGTGTAGTTCTTATCTGAGTGCGGCATTTATTGAAAACAAATTGGCGTTTCCCACACAACAGTATCCGGCAGTATGGTTTATTCTTGGACAGAGGTAGTACTTAATAACTACAGGATCTAATCGCGGACGACCTTTGATACACAAGTCCTTCTCTCTGATGTAGGAGATGGGAGGAGAATGTCTCACTAGAATTTGAACATATACGAACCAAATAACCCCGACAGTGGCAGGGCCAGTCTTACAGAATTACACACCAAGAAATGACTACACCAAACTGCACCAGTCCGAAACAGACGTAACAATGAAATGTATGCTGGCCATTAGCTGCCTGGCTCGGAGAGAGTGGGTTCGAATCCCGAATGGGACTCAGTCTAACAAAAGTACTAGAATCTCAAATATAGCATATGTTGCAATGAGCAACGATACATAGCAATGACTAACACAACTCACAAGAATTAATAATGACACAAGGTCTTTTTTATCGATTTTCATGTTGAACGTGCATTTACAGGTTGAGTGAACATAGAACTTTTACTTGTCAGCTTCTGTTACTGCACGTTATAATATAACACGTGACGGCGTCATTATCGCATGGCACACAGTGTAGTAACCAACACAATGTAGTAACCAACAAAGTGTAGTTACCAGCACAATATAGTACCCAGCACAATGTAGTAACCACCAGCACAATGTAGTAACCAGCACAATGTAGTAACCACACAATGTAGTAACCAGCACAATGTAGTAACCAGCACAATGTAGTAACCAGCACAATGTAGTAACCAGCACAATGTAGTAACCAGCACAAAGTGCAAGTAACCAGCACAATGTAGTAGTAACCAGCATTAACCAGCACAATGTAGTAACCAACAACAACAGTGTAGTAACAATGTAGTAACCAGCACAATGTAGTAACCAGCACAATGTAGTAACCAGCACAATGTAGTAACCAGCACAATGTAGTAACCAGCACAATGTAGTAACCAGCACAATGTAGTAACCAGCACAATGTAGTAACCAGCACAATGTAGTAACCAGCACAATGTAGTAACCAGCACAATGTAGTAACCAGCACAATGTAGTAACCAACACAGTGTAGTAACCAGCACAATGTAGTAACCAGCACAATGTAGTAACCAGCACAATGTAGTAACCAGCACAATGTAGTAACCAGCACAATGTAGTAACCAGCACAATGTAGTAACCAGCACAATGTAGTAACCAGCACAATGTAGTAACCAACACAATGTAGTAACCAGCACAATGTAGTAACCAAGTAACCAACACAATGTAGTAACCAGCACAATGTAGTAACCAACACAATGTAGTAACCAACACAATGTAGTAACCAGCACAATGTAGTAACCAGCACAATGTAGTAACCAGCACAATGTAGTAACCAGCACAATGTAGTAACCAGCACAATGTAGTAACCAACACAATGTAGTAACCAACCAGCACAACACAAGTAACCAAGCACAATGTAGTAACCAACACAATGTAGTAACCAACACAATGTACACAATGTGGTAACCAACACAATGTAGTAACCAACACAATGTAGTAACAAATGTAGTAACCAACACAATGTAGTAACCACACAATGTAGTAACCAAACACAATGTAGTAACCAATGTTGTAAGCACAATGTAGTAACCAACACAATGTAGTAACCAGCACAATGTAGTAACCAGCACAATGTAGTAACCAGCACACTGTAGTACCAGGCACAGTATAGGAACCAGTCTTCTCTGCAGCAAATGTCAACAGAAACTCACTGTTCTACTAGGAAGCTCAAGACAGCTGATAATGCACTTTAACCAAAGTGACTAATGATTGCAAGGTTTCCGGACTAACAGGGCTTTGAAGCATTAAAATAACACTGGTAACTTTATTTCACGCACCACCCTGAAACTAACCCAACCCAAGGAAACACTACACTCTGCCTAGTTTCCGGGTCTCCATTACATCCTCACTGCCATTCAGTCTTTTGATTGATCCAAAAATCAGATCGACACCGCGACTAACGACTGAGTAATATGACACCTGTTGAGAGGTTCCGACGCTAGGGATGAGGACGAGGATGTGTATCACTATTCAGGAATGTATTGTTCTCCCTCCAGGCTGCTGGGAAGGTACCATATGAATGGCAATATCAAATGTATATTTGGTCCTTAGTAGTAATACTGAACCATAAGTTGTCTTCTATTACCTATCTATGCCCACCATCTCACGTCGTATTACCAGTACCTGCTATACAACACGTCATGTAATCTGAACACTTGTTAGACATCACCGGGAAGTACCTTGCTGGCGACTTGAAATGCATGCCGCTGTCAATTACGTCATACCTCTGTGGGCCATACCTCTGTGTAGGTCATACCTCTGTGTAGGTCGTACCTCTGTGTGGCCGTATCTCTGTGTAGGTCATACCTCTGTGTAGGCCATACCTCTCTGTAGGTCATACCTCTGTAGGTCGTACCTCTGTGTAGCCGTACCTCTGTGTAGGTCGTACCTCTGTGTAGCCGTATCTCTGTGTAGGTCATACCTCTGTGTAGGTCGTACCTCTGTGTAGGCCATACCTCTGTGTAGGTCATACCGCTGTAGGTCGTACCTCTGTGTAGGTCGTACCTCTGTGTAGCCGTACCTCTGTGTAGGTCGTACCACTGTGTAGCCGTATCTCTGTGTAGGTCATACCTCTGTGTAGGTCGTACCTCTGTGTAGGTCATACCTCTGTAGGTCATACCTCTGTGTAGGTCATACCTCTGTGTAGGTCATACCTCTGTGTGGGTCGTACCTCTGTGAAGGTCGTACATCTGTAGGTCGTACCTCTATGTAGGTCGTACCTCTGTGTAGGTCGTGCCCACTACAAGAAGTAGTTTCGGAGCAATTAGTTGTGTCTTCAGTTGCAGATCAACTCAGAATATCCTAGAATTGATTTCAGAGATGATGGTGAAGTCGGGATATGGGTTTGAAGGAAACTAACCAGATGTAACCTCCCAGGGGGTGACACATTGCTGGCCAGGGAATACATTTACAGGATTACTGTGGGGAAGATCTGGACTAATACATCCTTTTCGCCACATACCACATTCCTGCCAAAAGAAATAGTCGTCAAGCGGACTTTGTTTCAGCGAACAACACAAGGCTCCTCCTGGTTACACGTAGGACAATAAAAGAAACCACTCATGTCATCCTACTGGTGCTACGTTTTTCTGCCCAGTCCGGGACACTCTACAGAATCCATTGTGGTATCATAACCTGATCACTGCTGAAACAGGCTCGACAACTTAAACCGTGTTTCTTCTCTAGGACGTCTTCAAGTCTTCATCAAAGCAACAGGGTATTTCGGCATTAACGTTTTTATACTAAGTGTCGTTCCTGGGATTCTAACCCGTAATTTGCATCGTATTTGGTTATTGATTCTAAGCTCAAAGTCATGAAGTCAAACTACGACCGATTTAGAACAGTAAGGCCGCGTCCATATAGAGCTGCGGAATGTGTATGTAGTGTAGTAGTAGCGCCGCCACTCACAAACTCATTAAACATGCTGGTGGCCAAGGATGTCTGAATCTCCAGGTAAAGGTAATGCGTTCCCCATAACACCATGCATCGTGTTCACAAGCAACGTGTTCACATGCATCGTTTTCACAAGCAACGTGTTCACAAGCATCGTGTTTACAAGAAACGTGTTCACATGCATCGTGTTCACAAGCATCGTGTTCACAAGAAACGTGTTCACAAGCATCGTGTTCACAAGCATCGTGTTCACATGCATCGTGTTCACAAGCAACGTGTTCACAAGCATCGTGTTGACAAGTGACGTGTTTATAAGCAATGTGTTCACAAGCGACGTGTCATAACCAGACCCGCAGTTCCTCGGTGTGTCTGAAATTTGAGAAAAACCATAAATGCGCTAGATGGAGATTTCATCAGATGGATCTAAATTGCACGAAATCAACATTGTCGTATCGGACTTAGCGTGATTCTTGTGTTGTCATGGTGATGAAGCCAACAAGTGAGGAGCGTCTGATAAGCATCCTTGTTTCCCCCACTGCGTGTTTACAGCTACTGAATATCGGCAGTGAAAATCCTCACACCACCAAATGTGATCAACCAACATATGAAGGAATGACAGGTCTTAATGGATGATCAGCTTCTTTATTAACTGTGCAATACACGTAGATACTTGTACCGTTTTCAAGCTTCCCATTACTTACAACTTCTAGAATGCCTCTCAAACAGTTCACCATATGGAGCACTATAAGGGCGTGTTATAGTACGTATGTCTGTAAGATATGCTGTAGTCATGTGGGGTGGGATGGGTAGTCCTTGTGTTGGATGTATAGGACCAATGGCTGGAGTATAGGAAGCAAGACCTATCTATCGGACCAATGATCATGTTTATTTAGATCAAAGACTGTTGCTGTTGATCCATGAACTTGTGTATGATCAAAGGAATTCTATAAAGGAGCAGTAACCGTTGCATGTGATCAGTGGCGTGTGATCAAGACTGTTGAAAGATAAATGAAATTTACACAGGATGGATAACGCGCTAAAATCCCATTGTCAGCTAGAGAATAGCAGCACCAGAAGTCGGTGCCTATAGCCGATATATGACACTGTTGAAGGGTACTGAGAAAGAACTACCAAGGCGTTTAGAACGACTGACCCATGTGCTAGCAGGTCTTTCAGTAATAACAGCCTGATACGAGTTGTGACGACACAGTGACCACGTGGCCGAGCATCAGTAAGGAGGCGGGGACCGATGGTATTGATGGTACATGAGAGTAGCCCGACACGGACTTACCGGCGGGACTGTACTTTTGTATGGAGACATGGTACTGCTGTAGACTTGCACGGAGATACGACGCTCTTGTAGACTAGTACGGAAATATGCCACTCTTGTAGACTCTTGTAGACGTGCACGGAAATACAACACGCCTGTAGACTAGTACGGAAATATGCCGCTCTTGTAGTTTTGCACGGAGATGCGACACTCTTGTAGACTAGCAAGGAGATACGGCACTTTTGTAGACGTGCACGGAAATACGCCGCTCTTGTAAACGTGCACGGAAATACGCCCCTCTTGCAGAATAGCACGGGGATACACGGCCCTCTTGTAAACGTGCACGGAAATACGCCCCTCTTGCAGAATAGCACGGGGATACACGGCCCTCTTGTAAACGTGCACGGAAATACGCCCCTCTTGCAGAATAGCACGGGGATACACGGCCCTCTTGTAAACGTGCACGGGGAAATAAACGCACGGAAATACGCCCCTCTTGCAGAATAGCACGGGGATACACGGCCCTCTTGTAAACGTGCGGAAATACGCCGCTCTTGTAAACGTGCACGGAAATACGCCGCTCTTGCAGAATAGCACGGGGATACACGGCCCTCTTGTAAACGTGCACGGAAATACGCCCCTCTTGCAGAATAGCACGGGGATACACGGCCCTCTTGTAAACGTGCACGGAAATACGCCGCTCTTGTAAACGTGCACGGAAATACGCCCCTCTTGCAGAATAGCACGGGGATACACGGCCCTCTTGTAAACGTGCACGGAAATACGCCCCTCTTGCAGAATAGCACGGGGATACACGGCCCTCTTTGTAAACGATGCACGGAAATACGCCGCTCTTGTAAACGTGCACGGAAATACGCCGCTCTTGCAGAATAGCACGGGGATACACGGCCCTCTTGTAAACGTGCACGGAAATACGCCCCTCTTGCAGAATAGCACGGGGATACACGGCCCTCTTGTAAACGTGCACGGAAATACGCCGCTCTTGTAAACGTGCACGGAAATACGCCCCTCTTGCAGAATAGCACGGGATACACGGCCCTCTTGTAAACGTGCACGGAAATACGCCCCTCTTGCAGAATAGCACGGGGATACGGCCCTCTTGTAAACGTGCACGGAAATACGCCGCTCTTGTAAACGTGCACGGAAATACGCCCCTCTTGCAGAATAGCACGGGGATACACGGCCCTCTTGTAAACGTGCACGGAAATACGCCCCTCTTGTAAACGTGCACGGAAATACGCCGCTCTTGCAGAATAGCACGGGGATACACGGCCCTGTTGTAAACGTGCACGGAAATACGCCCCTCTTGCAGAATAGCACGGGGATACACGGCCCTGTTGTAGACGTGCACGGAAATACGCCCCTCTTGCAGAATAGCACGGGGATACACGGCCCTCTTGTAAACGTGCACGGAAATACGCCACTGTGTCGACGTGCACGGAGATACGGCACTCGTGTAGACAAGCACGGACGGAATACGTACACAGGTAGGTGGCTCTACAATGTCTCTTAATTCAGTGATGACATACAGTGTTTGGCAGGAGGAGTGGCCAGGCTCTCGGGGCTGTATTCTAATGGCGTAATTTCTGTCTCTGGCAAAATCACAGGTAATGTGCATTAAACTATTTTTTCTAAACATTATGTTACTGGTGGAAAATATGATATCCTCCGTATGTAAGCCCGGTGTTTTATACGGGAGAAATGGCAGTCTCATCAACGGTATGGTCCAGTAATATTCTCTGCCACCTTCAGGAAATGTCAAGTATTTTTTGACGAACTAAACCTCTTTTAAAATGCTTGCAGTCGGCTCTTTATGATAATACATGTATAATGAAATTAGAGAAAGCTGCATTTTACACATTTGATGATTTTAGATAAAATTACGCATTTGAGAAAAAGACACTTTAAATTGTGATTCTTTAAAAACTGATGACTTCGACCAATTCGGTCAGAGATTCCCAATTGATATGCATTGAGAACAATACCGAACTCAAAATCGCGTGCAGTTTCACATATAGGTTAAAGAAAGTAACGGATTCACAATAAAATAGGTGTCACAATTATTGCTATCTTATACCATTAGTGAGATTGTAAATAGTCTAACATTGTAACATATACATCTGACTGAGATTTGCATTATAGTCCGTTTGAAGCGGACCGATGAATTGCTATCTAACTCGAAAAATGGAACAGCCAGGTGTACGCGAAGCACGTGCACAATTCAACAAAGTTATTGATTCATTTACCCGTGCTGTGCCGTCTCAATCCTTCCTCGCACACCTGGCTGTTCCTCTCTTGAACTCCTCCCTCGTAACAAATAGTGAACTGGGTCAATACTTTAATGATAGTTTGTTAAACAACCTTATTATTTTTAGGACATAAATTCTACAAAAAACCCACAGAGTTGGTCTTATGTTAGTAGTGTACAGCGTCACCCTGGGGTATTTTTCAAGATGGCGGCATATCCGGCGTGTGCGTGCGCATCGCGATGGCGTCACTTCCGGTTCCGGCGTGCGCGCGCATCCCGATGATATCACCTCCGGCCAAGATGGACGCCCTGTTCAAGATGGCGGCCCATCCGGTGGGATCTCGCGGGGTCTCGTGGGATCTCGCGGAGTCTCGCGGGATCTCGCGAGAGTGGACACAATTCAAGATGGCGGACGGACGGAACGGACGGGAAGGAGAGAGGGAGGGAGGGAGGGAGGGAGAGTGGTGAGAGGACGATGGCGTGTCTAGAGAAGTGTGTGGTTCAAGCTTTGTCACTCAGGTTTTCTTTCGAGCCGGATGGGTGGCCCTGAAAAGAGCCGTTGGCATGGCAAGGCATGTTTAACACCGGCATAGCAGATCAAGGCCTCGGAAGATAAATTTCCCTGGGCAGACATCATCATGTAGGTGGTGCGCTCCCTTCCTGATCCCTTCCCCACAGTAGACACACGTAAAACACGGAGCTCCTGGGACTACATCGAAGCGATTGGAGGGAAAGGCTTTGAAGCAGGTAGGGCCATTTTGACGACCATTTTGGTAGGCTTTCAGATGTAGCTGCCGTTGGTGGTGGTGGTCGGGCTACCGTTTCTGCTGACGTTGTTGGTGGTGGGGCTGCCGCTGCTTCTGCTGCCGTTGTCGGTATCAGTACCGGTTCTGATGCTGTTGTACCCTCTTCCATTTTGATACCGGTCTTCACTTGCAAGCTTGGGCTACATCGTAGACATTGCTTTCTACCGCAGTTATTTCGGTAAGGTGTTGGTAGGATGACTTCAACTCGTCTGTGTCCATGTTGCATCGAGATAGCCCTTACTTACAAATGCTGGAGTTTATATAGGCGACGAGACATCGATGACGTGTCGTCGATGACGTGGCACTGATGACGTCATGGTCGCACGTGAGGGTGGTGACGTGGCACCGGTGACGTCATGGTCGAGCGTGAGGCGTTGGCGCCGCCATGGCCTTTGATTGGCTGATTGTTTGCAAAAGTGTTCTAGTGGGTGCTGTGGGGTACAACTGCTTTAAGGAAGGTCTTTGTTTGGAGGAGGAAGCAGAGGGAGGAGCACTTAGCCTTTCGTACAACCGTTGCACACCCGATCCATGTTGTTTGGTGGGATCACGACCCATGGTGGTCAGGAGTGTTTTACGGATCGGTTTAAACAACCCTGTGGCAACAACACGTTTGCGGGGCCGGGCCTGTTTCCGTCTGTCTCTCATGACAGCTCTGGGTCAACTGATGGTAGGGTAGACGGTCGGCTCTATTTATCACTACTTGGGAATGTAAACGGTGGTGGGGTTGCAAAAGAGATGAATACGTACACAGTGCTCTTTGGCCGTGGTAGGTTTCAAGTCCAGGAACAAATAGGAATAAGAGCCAAAGTGGCATCCTCATAGGCTTCCCGAAGGAACATGGTAAAGGGATGACGTAACGTGAGTGGGGTGACCATGGCCTCCACCAGGTCTGTCCCTGACATAGTCCCTGACATAGTCTCTGACATAGTGTCCTGACAGACGTCTTACCATCCTGCAAGTTACACCGGAAATTACCTCCAAGAGCTAAGATCCTTAAAGATATAGAAGACCCAACCCATTGAAATTGAATTTACATTTCAGTGATGAACAAAACAGGTTATGAATGAACAATAATGCATCAACACTACATCAACAACAGTACATCAACAGATCACCACCTGTTCAGGTGATCCTGAGGATTGCAGGTACAACAAGGCAAGAATTCCATTTGTCCTGCATGAAAATGATTTTCATCGTTAAACATGGGGATGTCGATGATGGCCTCTGGCTCCTCTGGAGTCATCACTGAAGTCATCACCAGATCCGTCTGCAGAGTCATCACTGGAGTCGTCTCAGGAGCCACCACTGGAGCCGACTGCTCTGTTTCCGTTGTGACAGGCATCGGGAGTAGATCATACAGTTGTTGAAGATCTGGAGGTAACTCGTCATGGGGCTAGCAGGACTGATCCCTTGACCCTTCTTGCTCTCTTCAACAATAGCACGGCTGGCTTGTTGATCGTTCTCCCACAAAGCCATCAACTGTTTCTTGGGAGTCCTTGGTGCTTTGAGACTCTTAGGCTTTCGGGGTGCCTTGGCGATTGTTTTAGTGGGTGTCTTGGGAAGGGGTACCTTCTTGGTGGAGACCTTGGTGGGGGCCTTCTTCTTCTTCTTCTTCTTCTTCTTTGGAGAAGTCTTGGCAGGAGTGGCCTGGGGTGGGGGTGGGGGTGTTGGGCGTCATGTCTGTGACCTCTGGATCGTTGGAGAACAAGGGTAGAGTGCAGGTGGCACGTTGAAGATCGTAGCTGGGCGGGTAAGCCCAGAGTTTCACCTGGAGTTTGTCCAGCAGCTTGATATAGGACGACCATTCCTCAGACTTGAATACGATGTGTAACAGCTTGCTGAGGTAAGTCTCCCCTGCATTTTCCTTGGCATGTGCATTGTCGATACCCATGAGTACCAAGGGAACAGAGTTGGTGGCGCTGTCGGAGAGGAGCTGTAAGAGGTCTTGGTGATAAGACATCCAGTTATAATCTTCCTCAGTCAACTCACAGAAGCGACCCATCAACCCATACAGTGTCTCTGTTTCAGGATGAATAACCTCCAGCTTGCTAATGATCGACGGTAACTTTTGTTCCATCACTCGGATCTGGTCCTGGAGATCCATGTGGTTGGTCTTGTACAACTGGTTTTGAGCCATCATGTTGTTGTGGAGATTGGCGATGTCAGAAGCCAGGTCCTTTGCTTGCGAATTCATGTTGACGAAAGTAGAAGGGAGGTTGCCTGGAAATGCCATCTTTAGACTTAGTTGGTGCAACTGATGACCCACTCGACTGATCCTGCGTATCTCTCTTCTAGATACGTTGCTACCACAAAGAGCAGCGTGAACAACATGACTACGAATAACGATTTGGCCAGAAACGCCTATATATATACACACAGAGTGGTGTCACGTGGGTCGTCCATGGATGACGTCACTGAGTCTCGAGACCCAGTAATGTCATGGCTTCTGTCTCTCCACATTCCTCCAAAGCTTTGCAGAAGAGGGAGTAAGCTCTGGGTCCACGTCTGGGAAGCATATCTAACAATTCTCTGACACAGTCAAAGGATGTTCGAGGTTTTTCGATAATCTCTGCCTTCATGAAGATGGTAAGGACTTTAAACTCCATCAGTTTGTCGACCACAGCCTCGAGCTGCTTGATATCTAGCACGAGGGCGGAACGATTCTCCCTAAGCCTATCGCGGTGAATGGGTTCGATCATTTTCTTTCTTAGATAATAGACTCTGGCAGAAACTCCTCTCTATATACACAGGGTCGTGATGACGTCATAGGGTGTGTGTGACGTCATGGGTGACCATGGCATCCACCACGTCTGATCCTAACAGGATAAAAAAAAGGGTTGAGGGTGACCATGGACTCCACCAGGTCTGGCCCCTGAACAGAGACGACTCAACACATTTCATTTGAAATAACATTGAATGGATGAACAATGCAAACATGGTATCGCTTAAACATCATTAGATCAACAGTACATTTACAGAGCATGTCATGGGGTACAATAAAAGTCCATTTGTTTTTTTTATTCCCCATTCAAAAAACCCTTAGGGGGCATAAGCAGGAGGGGCCACCCCTTCAGGTCCATAGGACTGATAGTAGAACTGATGGCACTCCATCTTTGGCTGAGTCTCGGGCGTCATGGTCGTGACCACTGAATCATAGGTTGGCGGCTTAAAAACTTTGTCAGTGATAAGAAGTCCTCATTGATGGGCTCTAAGTCCCACACTTGATTTCCCGGAACCTCGGAGGGGAATCCAAATATTCTGTCACTATGATGTTGTAATTGCCGATGATAGAAGGCAACTCCCTTGGCCAGGAGAAAGAAGGGAGGTCGTCTCGGGATGTGTTCTCTGGATCTTAGAATTCAGGCTTACAGACGACGTAACTGATACAAAAGTCCTCTTCGAAGATGCCCAAGTCCTTCACCTGATAATGCTCTTCCTGGAGGATTTCAAGGAGCCGCTCAGTGGCTGTATCCGATGTATCGAGGTATTCTGTCACCAAGATCTTGTGCTGATTGTTGATGAGAGAATCCTTGTACTTCTGTACTGCTTGCCAAACAATGGTGTAGGTAGGAGAGGAACAAGAAGAAAAAAAGGGTTTGCCTGGAGATGTCATCTTCAACGGCTGAGCTGGTGCGACTGATGACCCACTTGACTAATTCTGAGGTTTTATAGGCAGCAACAGCAGCGCGAGCTATGACGTCACTTCAAATCGCGTCACGATTTTTTTGGGTTCACTCTTTATAGCCATAGGGGAGAGTTTCCACGGGGACTTCTTGTGGGTCGTACTGGACTCGACCTTTGGTGTAGACCATTCGATACTCTTTGGTGGTGTCGTTGGACAGCAACGCATTGCCCTGGCGAAGTCCTCCGCGAATGATGCGGTGCGAGTATGGGACAGTGATGCTGACTTGATCCCTCTGACAGACGAGGTTCTTTATGTTGTCAAAGTGGACATGTTGTCGCCCTGTGATTCAGAGTAAATCCTCGGACTTTGCTGATGCCTACACTACCGTCAGGTTGAGGATGGCGCAGCTTGTAGGTGTAGTTCTTGGGTCCTCTCGAGACAAAGGCGTGAATGCTGTTGCCCCCTCCCAGTTCATCGGTCAGCTCCCCTAAGGTATCTCCCAGTGGAGGGTTCTAGCTTAGTGCACGGTGAATGTAGATGATACTGTATGTATCAAAATAGAGTACGCGTCGATCCAAGGGTTTCAAGTAGGAATACAGCTTGAGATGGGCTTATGCTGTCACCCAGGCTGCAATGACCACATTGTGGGCGGGATGCGTGTCGTGAAATTCTGACTTAGGTTCGTAAGTGACACACACGAGGGCCTCGTTGACGAAGTGCACATCCTTTACCACACACCGTTCATCCCGGAGGAGGGCAAAGAACCTCTCAGGGGAACTGTATTCGGTCTTGTCAAACCTGACGCTTTGGCCAAACTTGCCTCAATGGTTGTTCAGGCAAGCTTTAGCTAGGGCACGTAGTCCTGGGTTTTTGCGGATGTGAGCAGGATCCAAGGTGACTCCTTCTTTTCATGAATCTCCCTGATGTAGGCGTCTGGGTCTGAACAGCCTTCTGGAAATCCGCTGGCCTCTTGCTTGATCTTGAAGAAATTGTTCACATACTTGGCAAACAGTCCTCCCTCTTGAGAGTCAGGGTCGTAGGTGGTGAGCGTGTCAAAGTGGCAAGCCTCAAAGACGTGAAGCACTTGATAGCCGCACTCTCGAACGGCATACTGAAGCTCCTTGCTGACATACGTGCCGATCCATGCTCGGTCTTCATCCCTGTGGGGGCAGGAACCAGCCAACACAGCACGACACAGAGAAAATAACAACTTGCTCTGGACGCGGTTAGGAAGAACAGGATGGTAGAGGTCGGTGGGTTGTAAGACTCGGCACTGGATGAGGCCATGTAACTCGAACAAGTCAGCCATGGGATGATGATCTTTGATCTCGGGATGACCCACGGGGTAAGTACCATACTTGCACATGTAAGGGTACAGTGAACAAACGTCCACATATTTCATTTCTTCATCTTCTTTCGCTCCGTAGTACAACTTGGTGGCGTTTGTGCGTCCTCCAAAGAAGGCATCTCTGGGATCCAACGGTTCAGGCATGTAGTCATGAGGTCCTTGCAGTGTGGTCAGGAACGCTCTCAGATCAGCGTTGTCTTTCTGTTCTTTCCGAAAATCACATTTCCACAGGGTCACCACTTGGTGGATGTCAGAATGTTGGCGTAACACCACCAGTCGGTACCTTGTATGATGGTATCATTCCCAAGGTGCTGTACCCATGGTACTGTGGGGTTCACATCGACCTGTCTTGTAACAGTGAGTACATCCATGACCAGGGCAGGGGCAAAGCAGAGTTGATCATCATTCTTGATTTGTAAGATGCATTGTTTCTTTTCCAGGAAAGTGTTTAAGCCAATGATGTACCTTGGCCGTCCATGTCCCTTGCCTACACGATCAGGATCTTCTACATGCAGTTAGTATATATCCATGGTCTCACCGATATACAAGTCGTGGTTACTTTGCTGTACTTTTTCCACTTTGGCCATGATGCGTTCCCCCCTGGAGGTCACCCATCTGCTGACATGTGATTGGGATGTCTGAATCCAGGGCTGGATGTTTCAGGGCCAATCCCACGCGATCATCATCCTGGCCGTTCATATTGTTTCTCAGGTCTAACAAGACAGCATCAAACTGCTCTCTGAGAATGACGGGGAGGTCTTCAGGTTGTTGATGCTGCAACCAAGCTGGACTGAACTTCAGCTTATAGCGATGAGTGTTGCTCCGGAACTTCTTCTGTGTAAGTAGGGACGTTGGCTCCGACCAGTAAAGTTCTTCTTCTTCCTCTGCTTTGTTCATTCGTGGTGACTGCATGGTGAGAATTGACAAGACCCACACTGAGCCTGGTTTATATAGACAACGTCACCCTATGACGTCACAATAGGTCGTCCTAAGCGTGGCAGTGCGCATCACAAGCTCATTTGGTGTTGAATGACGTCACAAGTTTTTCTCTCATGGGCATGCCCTAGGACGTTACACTAGTCTGTCGACCCATGAAACGAGAATGTAAGGCGATTCGCGCCAAAGTGACGTCATCGACTCCAGCTATAAAAACTCGAGGTTTTCCAGCTCTCCCCATTAGTTGCTCACTGAAACTGGAAGCATGCAGTCGTCTCCCGCCTCCGCCTCCTTCCGTTGCCGCCTGTGCGAAACAGATGACCACAGTTATCTGCACTGTCCCAAGGTGACCTGTACCGAGTGTGGTGCTCAAGGCCATCGTCATTACGTATGTCCCAAGAAGGCCACGGACAGTAACAAGCACGATAACAACACCTGCTACAACTGCGGACAAAAAACGAAGGCCATCTCAGTTACGACTGTCCACATCCCAGCCGCCACTGTGGTAAAGAGGACCATAAGAGTATGACCTGCACCTACAAGACCCAGAAACGTGCGGCTCCCGTCAACCAGTCAGCTCAACCAACAAAGAAAGTGGGTAAACATGAAGACAATCGTCTACTGGCTCTACTCCATGACAAGGTCATCCTCGTTGAAGACCGTATAGACACCGTGCACTCTCTACTTCAATGTGTCTTGGAGTTTGTTGAACCCATGGACGATTCCAGCAGCACCGCCTCGAGTGGACCACCATCACCACAATAGATACCTCGGTGATGTCTCACCCACCCATACCAACGGCCCTTTTCAGGGCCACCCATCCCAGATCGAAAGAAAACCTGAGTGACAAAGCTTGAACCACACACTTCTCTAGACACGCCATCGTCCTCTCACCACTCTCCCTCCCTCCCTCCCTCTCCTTCCCGTCCGTTCCGTCCGTCCGCCATCTTGAATTGTGTCCACTCTCGCGAGATCCCGCGAGACTCCGCGAGATCCCACCGGATGGGCCGCCATCTTGAACAGGGCGTCCTTCTTGGCCCGCACACGCCGAAACCGGAAGCACCGGAACCAGAACCCGAGTAACCTCCCCTTATCGGAAGTGATGCCATCTTGGGTCACGTGACCCATCTTGAAAAAGACCCCAGGGTGACGCTGTACACTACTTATGTTTTTATTAGGATAGGCGTTTCATTGAGTATTATATGTGTATTAGTTTTCGAGTTAGATTGCAATTCATCAGTTCGCTTTAAGCCAAAGGGACTATACTTGTTTTGAATTATATATTTGAATGACGGACGTGCAGCGCCTAATGTTCTCTCACTTTTACGTAAACATACTATTCCAAAAAGGAAACGCATAACCCAGAAATCTGTTGCGAAAAGGTTGCATTTTCAAACATGTATATCTCGTCCACAAATATACTTTAAGAAATGAATTTTTACATCAGGTTAGAAGAAGGTAATGTCTATACAACCAAGTGGATAATATTAGATAACAGAGACGTTGAGCGCGATGGTGACCACGTAGCATGGTCCCGACGTCGGATCTCCTGGCTCTCAGTCCAGTCTCTCTCAACGTGTTCCGTACAGTTTGACCGGATATCCTCCGAAGTCCAGGCACGCTGGCAGCTGTGCTCTCACCCGTGGCAGTACCATCAGGCAAATGTAGTACCCGGGTGTAACGATCTTGGGCTACAGTGGTGACTCGAGGTCTGCCTGTACGGAGACGGTCATTTGTTATACCTGTTTGGTTGTAACGAGCTGCAAGCCGTGATTTAGTGCTCAGACTAACAGTCAGACGCCTGGCAAGAGGAGATTGGTAATTTTCCAGCGTGCATTCGTAAACTTTGGTCGTACTTGGTCTGTGTTAGAGAGTAGTAGTTCTGACCGTACTGCACAATGTGTTAAGCCCATTTCTGGTGTCCCCCGCCGTGATATTGCTGGAATATTGCTAAAAGCGGCGTAAAACCAAACTCAGTCAGTCAGTCAGTCTGACCGTACTTAGTCTGAGTTAGAGAGTAGTAGCTCTGGGCCCTTATTCTCGAAACGTTAGTATCCCTAAGAACTTAACTTTGATGTGTTAAGAATGGGCTTAAGAAGTTCATAAGGCTCCCGTACTCCCCGATCCCCCCTTCCCCCTCAGGCCCCTAGCTAGATCGTACTCCCCCTCACCCCTCACCTAGCTAGGTCGTCATTCCCCCTCACCCTCAGGCCCCTAGCTAGGTCGTACTCAGCCTGCGTTTGGGTGTTATAGCTTTGGTCGTACTTGGTCTGTGTTAGAGTGTAGTAACTATGACTGGAGTCACACTGAGTGGCGTATATCTAGGCCTGTGGTACAGTAATCTGTACAAGTTCTATCTCTCTCCTCCCCCCCATGTCACCCTCAGGCCCCTACTAGGGAGGCTGTAATAACCAGAGAAGAACACTCCATTCAAAATGTAACGATAAAAGTTGGTGTGTGTGTTTTGTCACCTTTGTTCCCTAAGCCTCTACTCTGAAGCATCATCTGACAGATATGAGTGGCAATCTCCTACATCTGACAGACAGTAACCTGGTTAAACGAATCCCTAAGATTACTTTGACACACGATGACTCAATGTTGATGTAGGAAACGTGTATTGGCTATCATAACATCCCTTACCACGTGTTTGGCTATCATAACATCCCTTACCACGTTTCCCAAAGTGATCACACTTTCTCTAACTGTTGAATAAATACTTTTTTACCCAATTGGAATTGAGATTAAGCTCGCCTGACTTGTGATCGATGGACGAGGCCGGAGGGAACCTCGTTTATAGCGTGCAGTGTATTGCTGAACTTTGACATGAACTGCCGGATAATCAGCTTGGTTGTGTGTTGGTATAACGAGGTCAAATGGTATAATTGTAAAGTGACATCTAAGAAACGTCCAGTTGTTTGTTACGGTTCTTGATACGTGTAAAAATTAGGCTTCCATTGTTCGTGTTACGGTTCTTGATACGTGTAGTTATTACATTGTCCGTGTTCGTGTTACGGTTGCATCCAGGGTACTAGTGGAGATATATCGGAACGTATACCCTGGAGATTATCGACGATGGATAAACATGGGTTACTGAATATCAGTTTTAACCCTGATCTTCACGGGTCCCTTGTGAGTGAGTGAATGAGTGAGTTTTACGCCGCACTCAGCAATATTCCAGCTATATGGCGACGGTCTGTAAATAATCGAGTCTGGATCAGACAATCCAGTGATCAACAGCATGAGCATCGATCTGCGCAATTGGGAACCGATGACATGGGTCAACCAAGTCAGCGAGCCTGACCACCCGATCCAGTTAGTCGCCTCCTACGACAAGTAAGGGTTACTGAAGGTTCATTCTGACCCGGACCTTCACGGGTTGGTCCCTTGTGTCGGAAACAGCGAGGAACTTACTGAGGAATCCCCACGGCAATGCACGTCAGTCTGACAGCTTGTAACAGTAATGAAAATATAGAACATAGAAGTAGAACAAGTCCACAACTAACACCTTGGACTCTGACTTTCTCCTGGAGGTTTCGGTCAGTGAGTTAGCCCTCCCGGGAGGAGTCCCCCCCACGTGGTTGTCCCGCCCCGGCAGTGGGAGGATGACCTGTCGGATAGACAGTTGGTGTTCACGGTGTTGTCAGAATGCCACTAACATAATCAGGCCACAGAGAATTAAATAAATAGCCTCGATAATTGATCGTCATATAGATAGGCAGTTGTATATGCCCAGGGGTGTTGTACAGTGATAGGTTATTTGGCCTGACCACTCCTCCGCATATACATGTATGAATAATAAGGCTGACCAGGAGACTCAGCTGTGTGTAACACTAGCTAAGATACATACATAGGTGCCCGACTCTGATATATTTATAAGCATGATTATATCTTATATATATAGGTCATGCTTATAAATATATCAGAGTCGGGCGTCTATGGATACATAGCGGTCACTGACATGAACGCTATGCAGTACCTCCATAGGCCGCAATGGTGGAAATCCTTTGTCGCACTTTCGCGCACTCGTTACGACTGAGTTTTGAATCACGTGACCTGTGACGCGAAGGGGATATCCCTCCCAAAAATAGTAACACACGTGTTCCATACCTCGTTGCTTGTTGACAACACATGTTCATACAATTTAGGCAATTAAAACGATTGTAAGGAGATTTTCGTTTCCAATCTAGACTGACTGACCACCCCTGCTTTTTCAACAGCTGTTTTCAAAGGAATTGCTGTTGAGTTTTCAATGCTTCATATAATATTAGATTATTGCTGTCACCTTCACAGTTCCATGGGTGTCTCTGTACTACTCCTGAATATTTGCCTACAAAACACAGTTTACTAATAAGACTTATTAGAATTTAGGAATTAAATAATTATCGAGTTCACAAATCGATTATCTAAAATTTCATTTGTACCATAGGATTCAAAATGTCCCCGCTCATATGTGAGCGATCGACTGAGATGTTTGATGGCTTGTAAATATATATTTTTGTATATTTTGATAACGAAAATAGGGCGCACGTGTAGGTATAAGTACAAAGAAGTAATTCATATAAGTTTTTCGAGCGCAAAAATCGTAACGAGTGCGTGAAAGTGCGACAAAGGATTTCCACCATTGCGGCCTATGGAGGTACTGCATAGCGTTCATGTCAGTGAACTCTATGTATCCATAGACGCCCGACTCTGATATATTTATATGTTAGCTGGTGTAACACCTAGTGTTGGTGTCAGCATATCACTGGGACTGTATCCAGGGACTGTATCCAGGGACTGTATCCAGGGACTGGCCATTTCATGAATCATTTGCCCTAAAGTCTATAAACATCTGTCAAACTGGCGGTACAAAAATAATCAGGGTGGGTACATATATATTCGGGAGTGTCTTAGGTTTGATTGTCCGGAGGCGGTTGAGACGAAACATAGTATACTGGGCCTGGCCCTCTCTCCCGAGAACTTCAAATGACCGGTCCCTCGTATATAGCGAGATATAGGAGAAACATGTTAATATACAGGATGCAAATACATAAGTAAGGTAGCCATTGGTATCGTCTACACGGAGCTGGAGGAGACAACACTCGTGTCGGACTTTTGGCAGCAGTGCCGCTACACTCACCGTGTTTCCCGGATTACCATATGTCACTTCCTCAAAGGCAGTTACCGACCCATGTGATCAATTTGGTCGTGACCCTTATCCCACCTTATAGATTATAAACCTTTACAAGACAGTTAACAAGTATGAAAGAACGTTCACATTGTATTCTGGACATAAGTTGTCGACAATTTAATATAAAGGTCAGGGATTTCGTTTTACGTCTATCTGAGAGTATCTCTCATCTTGTTTCCTGATACAACCAATTCCCGGTGAGTATTTAGGAAGACCAAGTACTATTGTAGCTGTTACAAGTTGAATTTGTAGAAAGGTCAACGGCCTTGAGCTGAGGGTAAGCCCAACCAGCATCAATATGCCAGCATTACCAAAATCCACTTTTCTGCATTTATTTATTTAAATCTGTTAAGGAAAATAAAACTAAAGTGTACGACATTGATCATACAAAGATGAAGTTCCTCAGCGGCGCGCCAGCCTCCGTAGCCTACCTAAAGACCTACGGCGGTTTGGAAGTCAACGGAAACAATCGATACTGTCCATACCATTCAGCTCAGAGTGGAGATAGTTCTGTTGGTGAACACCCGTCTCTGTAAAAGCTAGCTGTGCAGAACTTGTTTTAATGTCTGTTATTACCGAGATTTCGTCCCTTTCTGATCTCAGTGATTTGAAGGTTGATATGGATGGACTCAGTCAGGTAGGCTGGTGACTTCTCACCGTTAATCGTAGACTAAGGCAAGCAGACAAATCTTTAATCGATTCCACGTTCTGTTGGTAGGCAGTGTGATTCTTTCAACTCAGGTGGTCGTCTGTGCTCTATGACCGGTTTCTGGGAATCTGGACGTTACAATTGTCATTTCTTGATGTCACGGAAGAATGAGGAAGAATAATGTTAATACTGTGTCCATGTTCCGATCACTTGCTCTCTGGGCCCTGCTGACTGGCCACACGTTTGGGAAAAAGGTAATCCACACGTTCTCCTCCTGATCTGAAAATCTAATTTCATTCGTCCATATTAGAACCAACTCCATGATATGACATTATCTTTGTCTTAATCGCAATACTGACTTCATTTGATAAAACTATTCAACATAATGCATTCCTTAATCTCAGTCCCTATTTATGCACATGCAGTTATTCAAAATTCTCTATGTACATGTCTCAACTATTCAACATTACCTGTTATAGAATGACCAGAAATTATTGAGAATTTTAGGAATATGTTTAATTGAATTTCTAGTATAAACAACCTTGACCAGCTATCAAGTGCTTGGTTTCATTCAAGAGAGACAACTCCGTTAATCCTTTTTTCATTAGTTTGTGAAGAGTTATCAAACTCTGTTTACTTGCTAGCAGACGACATTTTCAGTGATCCTCAGTATGGATGATTTAGAGAAGAGGAAGTTGATTTTAGAGTATTATAACAATGACATCAGATCAGGTAAAGTGATTTCAAGTAGAACAGGCATCCCTTTGTCCACTGTTTATCGTGTTTTGAAAAATATTGCAAATGGATATGGCATTGAGCACCAGGGAGGCGCAGGTAGGCCCAGAAAATTGACTGTCGGTGACAGGACTCGGCTTGGTATTCTTGTTTCTAAAAACAAACGAAGGAGTTTAGAAAACGTAAGGCTGGATATGATTGATAGAGGTACTGTGGCTGTCTGTAAGGAGACAATTAGAACTGAGCTGCATGCAATGGGTTGGCAGAAAAGTCGAGGAATTCCATCACCGATCATGAAACCTGAACAAAAGGAGCGAATGTTGAACTGGTGCTTACAGCATAGAAATTTTAACTGGGACAATGTGAAATTCTCAGATGAAAGTTCTGTGTGGCTGTTTCCTAATACACTGAAATTCTGCACCAAACAAACTGAAAAACCTTTGTATCAGCGCCCAAAGTACAGTCCGAAATTTAACGTGTGTGGTGGCATATCTGTGTTAGGGACAACGCCTCTCTGTGTATTTGAAGGTAATATGAACAGTGAGCGGTACGCAGATATTCTCGAGGGACATTTACTTCCATCTGCTCACGTGTTCTATGGTAAAAAAATTATTTTCCAGCAGGACAACGACCCAAAAGTGTCAATAAGAAAAATTTGACAAATATTGCTGAAATGAAAGAAGAGGTGGTCCGATATTGGGACAGTATGGACCACGACTTTCTAACTTCTTTGATCAGTAGTATGCCCCGCCGCATTGAAGCCTGCATTGCTGCCCATGGTGACTTGACAAAATACTAACTGTTCACCTGTCTTTGAATCTGGAGTTATGTTCTGCTAATATTCACATTTAATACGTGAGTAATGAGTGAAAAAAAGAAAAGAATTACATTCTTAAATTCTCAATAATTTCTGGTTGTACTGTATATGTCCTGTTCTGTTGATTTAAGAAACTCGGCACAGAAGATGGCAAGATTGGCTTTGTATTCATAATTCTTCTGCTGTATTCTATAGTAGTATAAATCACATTACACGTTTTAATCATGAAGTACCAGAGATATATATAACTGAACATTAAATAAAATGCAAAAATGTTGTCCAACCATTGTTCGATGATTCAGATTTTAGCTGATCGCCTTTTGACTGCAGTTTAGGTATCAGCTGTTGAGGTGACTGGCTGTGTTTGAGCTGATGCGTGATCCTTGCATCATTTATTGTGTGTAACCTAGTATCGTGTTTAATGGCACCCTGGAGACCGTGGAACCAGCTCGAAAAAGGAACTAAGAATGTCCAGGACGTGTGATGAAACTCTAGCAAAGAGAATCAGCGCTAAAATTTGAGGTGTTGTGAAGTTTGTGTGTTCCTAAAAGCGTCTTAAAATACATTCAAAACAGACAGCTTAGGAGAATTCTTATTGGCACGTGATTTGTGAAACGCAACGTAAATACTTTATTAGTTGATTCGTTACTGCACTGACGTTGTGGTATATGCCGCGGAATATGGGAAGCTGGGCTGCCGTGGTATACGAGAACATGAACTGCCGTGGTATACGAGAACATGAACTGCCGTTGTAAATGAGAACATGAACTACCGTGGTATACGAGAACATGAACTGCCGTGGTATACGAGAACATGAACTGCCGTGGTATACGAGAACATGACCTATCGTGGTATATGAGAACATGAACTGCCGTGGTATATGGGAACATGAACTGCGGTGGTATATGGGAACATGAACTGCCGTTGTAAATGAGGAACATGAACTACCGTGGTTTACGAGAACATGAACTGCCGTGGTATACGAGAACATGAACTGCCGTGGTATACATATGAGAACATGAACTGCCGTGGTATACAAGAACATGAACTGCCGTGGTATACGAGAACATGAACTGCCGTGGTATACGAGAACATGAACTGCCGTGGTATACGAGAACATGAACTGCCGTTGTAAATGAGAACATGAACTACCGTGGTATACGAGAACATGAACTGCCGTGGTATACGAGAACATGAACTGCCGTGGTATACGAGAACATGAACTGCCGTGGTATACAAGAACATGAACTGCCTTGGTATACGAGAACATGAACTGCCGCGGTATACGAGAACATGAACTGCCGTGGTTTATGGGAACATGAACTGCCGTGGTATATGCGAGTGAGTGAGTTAAAATTTAAAGTCACATTGGCAATATTTCAGCCATATAGTGACTAAAACTAGTTCTAAATTCATAATACATACAGATAATATATAAAACCCTGTCAACGAAGGACAGTAAAACCACTAGATTATCACAAAATGTGTTAAAACTAGCTAGCATATATCTTTAAAAGTAGAAAACTATTTTTGGACAATACAATGTAAAAATGGGATATATATCGCCAGCAACTGAAGGCTGATCACCATGCTAGGGACCATAGGGACTTACAGTACTTTGGCTACCTACATGGACCCTAGCTGGATTTACACCATGCCTTCAGCCACTGGTGATTGTAGTGAACTTTAGCCATTATTTAAAACAACAATTATTCCACGATTAAAATATTTTTGTAGGTCCAAATTGACTTGGAAAATTGTGGGACTTACGTACCCTCTCAGGAGGACTGGTATATGCGAACATGAACTGCCGTGGTATATGAGAACATGAACTGCCGTGGTATATGTGAACATGACCTACCGTGGTATATGAAAACATAACCTACGCTGGTATATGAGGACATGAACTGCCGTGGTATATGAGAACATGAACTGTCGTGGCATATGGGAACATGAACTGCTGTGATATATGAGAACATGAACTGCCGTGGTATATGAGAACATGACCTACCGTGGTATAGGAGAACATGAACTGCCGTGGTATATGAGAACATGAACTGCCGTGGTATATGAGAACATGAACTGCCGTGGTATATGGGAACATGACCTGCCGTGGTATATGAGAACATGACCTACCGTGGTATATGAGAACATGAACTGCCGTGGTATATGAGAACATGACCTACCGTGGTATATGAGAACATGAACTGATGTGGTATATTAGAACATGAACTGCCGTTGTATATGAGAACATGAAGTGCCGTGATATATGAAAACATGAACTGCCGTAGTATATGGGAAAATGAACTGCCGTAGTATATGGGAAAATGAACTGCCGTGTTATATGCGAACATGAACCGCCGTTGTATATGAGTACATGAACTACCGTGGTATATGAGAACATGGACTGCCGTGGTATATGTGAACATGGACTGCCGTGGTATATGTGAACATGAACTGCCGTGGTATATGTGAACATGAACTGCCGTGGTATATGTGAACATGAAATGCCGTGGTATATGAGAACATGGACTGCCGTGGTATATGTGAACATGAACTGCCGTGGTATATGTGAACATGAAATGCCGTGGTATATGTGAACATGAACTGCCGTGGTATATGTGAACATGAACTGCCGTGGTATATGAGAACATGAACTGATGTGGTATATTAGAACATGAACTGCCGTAGTATATGGGAAAATGAACTGCCGTAGTATATGGGAAAATGAATTGCCGTCTTATATGCGAACTTGAACTGCCGTTGTATATGAGAACATGAACTGCCGTGGTATATGAGATCATGAACTGCCGTGGTATATGTGAACATGAACTGCCGTGGTATATGGAAACATGACATGCCGTGGTATACGAGAACATGAACTGCCTCGGTATACGAGAACATGAACTGCCGTGGTGTATGGGAACATGACCTACCGTGGTATATGAGAACATGAACTGATGTGGTATATGAGAACATGAACTGCTGTGGTATATGCGAACATGAACTGCCGTGGTACATGGGAACATGAACTGCCGTGGTATATGAGAACATGAACTGCCGTGGTATATGAGAACATGAACTGCCGTGGTATATGCGAACATGAACTGCCGTGGTATATGGGAACATGAACTGCCGTGGTATATGGGAATATGAACTGCCGTGGTATATGAGAACATGAACTGCCGTAGTATATGGGAACATGAACTGCCGTAGTATATGAGAACATGAACTGCCGTGGTATATGCGAACATGAACTGCCGTTGTATATGAGTACATGAACTGCCGTGGTATATGCGAACATGAACCTGCCGTGGAACATGAACTGCCGTGGTATATGAGTACATAAACTGCCGTGGTATATGCGAACACGAGCTACCATGGTATATGGGAACATGAACTGCCGTTGTATATGAAAACATGACGTGCCGTGGCATATGAGAACACGAACTGTCGTGGTATACGAGAACATGAACTGCCGTTGTATATGGGAACACGACTTACCGCGGTATATGAGAACATGAACTGATGTGGTATATGGGAACATGAACTGCTGTTGTATACGAGAACATGACCTACCGTGGTATACGAGAACATGAACTGCCGTGGTATATGGGAACATGAACTGCCGTGGTATATGTGAACATGAACAGCCGTGGTATATACTCTCTATAAATATAAATCAACAATGATCTGGAAATTCTGTATCGTAAATATATCAAATGGAATCGAAATTTGAATATATTTGAATGTTTTCATCATGTGAAATTCCCCAAATTTACTTGATGCTATGAGCATAGGCCAGTCACCACCTTATGGTGCAGGCACTGTGAGTTTAACTACATCAGTAAAGTGCTATTATGAATCTATGATGATCTGATTAATAAGTAATTAAATGGCAGGTATTGTCCGGTTATGGCAGGTATTGTCCGGTTACGACCGTATTGTTTTCAGGTTGTATAACGGGACTACTACTCTGTGGCGGTAGGCAACAAACCTCACTATTAGATGGTGAGAGTGGAGGTTTCACTTTTAACGAAACACCTAGCGCCATCACTGGATATATGTGTTGCATTCATATAATTTTAACTGCTATCGTGCGCTTTACGTCCAGTGGGAATTATTCGGTAGCGAGACTGATGAGGTGACGTTCCAATGTATTTGTCTGTGTTGTCAGACCCACAAATGCACATCTATAATTACGAACATCTATTGTTTGCTTATGTTGGCAACGCCGTAGAAGTTGGTTCTGTATAGAATAAAACTTAGCGGGTTGCTATTGCATTGTTGCCAAAGAAAAGGGACAAACCCCTTTAATATTCATAAGAAATCTGCCTTTAACAGAGACGTTCAAACACACCAGAAGAAGTTGTTATTTTAGCCTTGTATTCTTGTGTTGTTAACAAAAAAGATTCCATAGATTTGTATCATGTATATTGATGTTTGCTTGTCTCCACGTGGCGGGCAGCCAACAATCTCAACAAGAAGACATTGAAACAAGATTCAACTTTTGAATGATTATTCCTTCATGCTCGGTAATGACTAGTGATGACGATGTATATGTGTCTGTATTTGCCAGGTGGTGTGTATCTGTCGTTATTAATGACTCAGTGATATTGACGATGTATGTCATATGTCTGTATTTGCCAGGTGGTGTGTATCTGTCGTTATGTGAATGACTAGTGATGACGATGCATTATTGTCTGTATTTGCCCAGGCGGGGTGTGTTATTAATATCTGTCTGTTATTAATGACTAGTGATGACGATGTATGTCTGTATTTGCCAGGGTGTATCTGTCATATGTTGCTAGGATGACGATGTGTGTCTGTCGTTATGTGGGTGTAATGACTAGTGATGACGATGTATTATGTCTGTATTTTTGTATCTGTCGTTATTAATGACTAGGTGTGTATCTGTCGTTATTAATGACTAGTGATGACGATGTATTATGTCTGTATTTGCCAGGTGGTGTGTATCTGTCGTTATTAATGACTAGTGATGACGATGTATTGTGTCTGTATTTGCCAGGTGGGTGTATCTGTCGTTATTAATGACTAGTGATGACGATGTATTATGTCTGTATTTGCCATCTGTCGTTATTAATGACTAGGATGGATGTATCTGTGCCAGGTGGTGTGTATTATTATTAATGACTAGTGATGACGATGATGTATTGTGTCTGTGTGTGAATTTGCCAGGTATTGGTGTGTATCTGTCGTTATTAATGACTAGTGATGACGATGTATTATGTCTGTATTTGCCAGGTGGGTGTGTATCTGTCGTTATTAATGACTAGTTATGACGATGTATTGTGTCTGTATTTGCCAGGTGGTGTGTATCTGTCGTTATTAATGACTAGTGATGACGATGTATTATGTCTGTATTTGCCAGGTGGTGTGTATCTGTCGTTATTAATGACTAGTGATGACGATGTATTATGTCTGTATTTGCCATGTGGTGTGTATCTGTCGTTATTAATGACTAGTTATGACGATGTATTGTGTCTGTATTTGCCAGGTGGTGTGTATCTGTCGTTATTAATGACTAGTGATGACGATGTATTATGTCTGTATTTGCCATGTGGTGTGTATCTGTCGTTATTAATGACTAGTGATGACGATGTATTGTGTCTGTATTTGCCAGGTGGTGTGTATCTGTCGTTATTAATGACTAGTGATGACGATGCATTATGTCTGTATTTGCCAGGTGGTGTGTATCTGTCGTTATGAATGACTAGTGATAATGACTAGTGATGACGATGTATTATGTCTGTATTTGCCAGGCGGGGTGTATCTGTCGTTATTAATGACTAGTGATGACGATGTATTATGTCTGTATTTGCCAGGCGGGGTGTATCTGTCGTTATTAATGACTAGTGATGACGATGTATTATGTCTGTATTTGCCAGGTGGTGTGTATCTGTCGTTATTAATGACTAGTGATGACGATGTATTGTGTCTGTATTTGCCAGGTGGGGTGTATCTGTCGTTATGAATGACTAGTGATGACGATGTATTATGTCTGTATTTGCCAGATGTATTATGTCTGTGGTGTGTATCTGTCGTTATTAATGACTAGTGATGACGATGTATTGTGTCTGTATTTGCCAGGTGGGTGTGTATCTGTCGTTATTAATGACTAGTGATGACGATGTATTATGTCTGTATTTATTTGTCTGTATTTGCCAGGCGGGGTGTATCTGTCGTTATGAATGACTAGTGATGACGATGTATTATGTCTGTATTTGCCAGGTGGGTGTATCTGTCGTTATTAATGACTAGTGATGACGATGTATTATGTCTGTATTTGCCAGGTGGTGTGTATCTGTCGTTATTAATGACTAGTGATGACGATGTATTATGTCTGTATTTGCCAGGTGGGGTGTATCTGTCGTTATTAATGACTAGTGATGACGATGTATTATGTCTGTATTTGCCAGTCGGTGTGTATCTGTCGTTATTAATGACTAGTGATGACGATGTATTATGTCTGTATTTGCCAGGTGGGTGTATCTGTCGTTATGAATGACTAGTGATGACGATGTATTATGTCTGTATTTGCCAGGTGGTGTGTATCTGTCGTTATTAATGACTAGTTATGACGATGTATTGTGTCTGTATTTGCCAGGTGGTGTGTATCTGTCGTTATGAATGACTAGTGATGATTATTAATGTAGTGATATGTATTGTGTCTGTATTTGCCAGGTGGTGTGTATCTGTCGTTATTAATGACTAGTGATGACGATGTATTGTGTCTGTATTTGCCAGGTGGTGTGTATCTGTCGTTATTAATGACTAGTGATGACGATGTATTATGTCTGTATTTGCCAGGTGGGGTGTATCTGTCGTTATGAATGACTAGTGATGACGATGTATTATGTCTGTATTTGCCAGGTGGTGTGTATCTGTCGTTATTAATGACTAGTGATGACGATGTATTATGTCTGTATTTGCCAGGTGGTGTGTATCTAGTGATGTCTGTTATGTCGTTATTAATGACTAGTGATGACGATGTATTGTGTCTGTATTTGCCAGGTGGGGTGTATCTGTCGTTATTAATGACTAGTAATGATGACGATGTATTATGTATCTGTATTTGCCAGGTGGTGTGTATCTGTCGTTATTAATGACTAGTGATGACGATGTATTATGTCTGTATTTGCCAGGTGGGGTGTATCTGTCGTTATCGAACTTACAGAAAGTTTATGGTCGCCCATGCTGTAGAAGTTTATGTAAAAAATGTTATCTTTTGAGACCATCGTCGTATTTTAGCGTGTGTTTAGGTGTGGAATTTTACCATTGTATGTTGAAACGGGTAGATATACCAAGCCTTCTATACCACTTGAAGAGAGGTTATGTAAATATTGTAGAAATGCTTGTACATATTTATTGAAGATGAGTTTCACTTTTTGATCCAATGTACTTTTAAAACGACATTAGATTTAACCTTTTTAAGGCAGCTGCAGAAAGCACCGGTAACTTTAATCACCTTTGTGATGAGGATAAATTGTTTTATATGATGAATTCCGATGTTTTACAAAAAGAATTAGCAAATGAACTTTATAAAATGTTTAAGAGACGGCAAATGGCAGAATAATGTTAATCCTATATATACATTGTATATCTAATTTATGCATTTTCATTTATGGACTTATTTTATCCTGATTATTTTAAGAATACCCTGTTATTCTTTTTCTTTCTCTGATGTTGTTTCATCGAGGAGTTGTTGTTGTTATCAGTGTGTCTTATCTACAATCTGCCTAAATGTCTACCTTCCATATTCTATTCTATCATGTGTGTACCATTAATGTACTTATAATGTATTTATAGTGTCTCGTAATGGCTGGACGCACTGCCTTTAAACTGAATTATGAGATTCTGTATTTTACTGTAAATGTTGTGCGTGTGACACTTTAATAAACAACAACAACTACTACTACTACTACTACTACTACTACTACTACTACTACTGCTGCTGCTGCTACTACTACTACTACTACTACTACTACTACTACTACTACTACTACTACTACTACTATTACTACTATTCGTAAACAAATAGCAGTTACAGGTTGCCCTAGTGTCCCGGTCCTCCTTGTATGCACAGCGGTCACTAAAAACGTCTTTGATGGATTGGGAAAGCTAATGCATGGTATTTTGAGTGATGATAGGTATGCCACCGTGCCACCACGTCAAGCTGGAAGACGTCCTCAGTGACTCTGGCATGGCGTCATTCACTCAGAGATTGGACACTGTCAACCAACCATAATTGAGTATCCATCGGTTTCTTTTAAAGGCATCCAGCTGTGCCCGGCAACACCTACGACTTCTTAAAGGCAACAACACGAGAACACACGGACCACAACTCTAGCTAGGGATCGGGTGATTGGGGCTGAGATTATAAGTGAGTGGATGTGTTCCCAGCAGAGGAAACGATTAACCCAAACCGTAGGGACAGCACACGTCTCCAACAGAGAGAGGATAAGTGTACAATGGATAAAAGAGTTTGGATGCATTCCAGGTCTCTCTCTTCATATTAATTTGCATCTATAAATATATTTCCATTTTAGTGAGAGTTGTTTACTGCTGAGATACATTAACAATTTGATATTCTGATATGTATTATACTGTATAGTGCCCCTGTGTCATCCCAGAGCACCGAACATTTCTAGCTATTATTTGAAGGCGATATTAAGACGTTAAATAGTCTATAATTTGTAAATCTGAAGGTGTTTGTTAGTCCTTCTCTAATGACTGATATCGATGTGTGTTTGTGTGTTTCTTGTTTAACGCCGCCCTCAGCAATATTCCAGCTGTATGGCGTCGGTCTGTAAATAATCGAGTCTGGACCAGACAATCCACTGATCAACAGCATGACCATCGATCTACGCAATTGGGATACGATGACTTGTGTCAACCAAGTCAGCGGGCCTGACCACCCGATCCCGTTAGTCGCCTCTTACGACAAGATATGGATATATGACGTGAACGCCAGGGGCTAACCAGTCTCCATTACCAAGATTCCACTGGGTGTTAAAGGCGAAAGGTGGAATTATATAATGAATGGACAACTATTAAATCACAGATTGACATAGATGACTAATCTTATTTCAAAATACATAACTACCCGCCAAACAAATATATACACAAATGGGCGAGTTACTCATCAGGAAAGTATTTCAGATGTATCAATAGTTGTTCACTTTACGAGGAATGAAAACCAGATTACGCTCAGTGCTGGTACTATCTGAGTGAGAAAAACAGGGACACGAACGAAATATATAACACAACCATATTTTGTTCTGAGTTTATTTATATTATAGTTATCCTCATTCTGTTTCAGATGGGCTAAACCAACCAACACTTATCTGATCCTAGAGATGGCCACGAATAATACAACAGGAGGCCCCCACTTCTCCAACGTCAGCTTATTGACAACGCAAGTTGACAGCCGCCTGGGTTGGGAAGTCAAATCTGTGTACAGTGACGTCAACATGACATCACAAACCACACCAGTGACGTCAAACGAAGAATATACGTATACCCTAACTGTTATCGACAATGTGGAAAGATATTACATGTGGTTTATACTGGTACTTGGTTTCCCTGGCAACCTAGCGAGCATAGTGACCATCCTGAGAATGTCACGGCTGAAGTCAGCGACATTTTACGTGGCCGTGTTAGCGACTGTAGACAACACTGCTCTCATACTCAAGACAGTATTCATGGAACTGCTGCACCAGCCTCATGCGTTCTCAACTCCTGGCTGCAGGTTCATGTGCTTCTTTGGACTTGTCACTGCTGCTTTCTCCAATTGGTTACTGGTTGCCATGGCGACAGAACGTTTCATGGCTGTCAGATATCCTATGAAAGTAGCCAGCATCTGGACTTTGCGTCGCGCTCTGGTTCTCACCGCCGTCCTATTTTGCCTTCTTTCTGTATTACATCTGCATATTTTCTGGACAATGGTCAACGCTGTCCATGGCTGCAGCTACTCCCCCGACTACAGCCACTTCACCATGGACACGTGGTACTGGATCAGTGCGTCTGCCTACGCCTTCATCCCCTGCAGCGTGCTCATCATCTTCAACTTGCTCATCGTCCACAATATTCAGAAGTCGTCAAAACTTCGCCGACAGCTGACAGTAGAGAGAGACGTCTCCTTCAAACCACAGCGGATTTCTGGTAACCATGACATGCAAATAACCATCATGCTGATCAGTGTGACCATCGTGTTTGTCATACTGACCATCCCTCGCTGTGCCGTCATGCTCATCATCACAGGCGATCCCCTCAATCCCCCTTGGAGCAGGTGCGACATCGTCTTGTGGACGTGCTCACCTCCATGTTCGCAGACTCCAACCATGCCATCAACTTCTTCTTGTACTTCTTCGCGGCTAGGCAGTTCCGGTTGCATTTCGTCAAGGCGGTTTTCGGTCAGCGACGCGGCAGCATCTACATTACCTACACCAAGAGGTCATCGACGGTGAGAGAGGATGAACTCCCAATGAGCATTTGACCCCAAGCTGTAGGGCGTTGCCCCTAATGTACCCCTATGTCTGCAGAGGTCAACGCTCCAGTCACATACAGTGAAACCTGATTGAACCAAACTGACAAATAACGAGAATGTCGCTGAATACAGACGAACGCCGTTCCCAACTGTAACCCCAGGATGCTGGTTTTCCAAAAGTGATGGGATTTTACTGTACCTCCCTGATATCAACATATGCATGAGATAAAACCCTCCACAATCATAAGAAATATAAACATCTTTCAACTGTCATTCTGAAATGTAGATCAGGACTAATCATTTAGATTCTGCAAACACTGTTTGAAGGTGAACTCACTGTATTGTCACAGTCTTATGGAGACTATCAGATGTACGCCAGCTGGTGCTAACAGATGGACTCAAACCGCCACGTGGGGGTACAGGGCAGGCAGTTTGCTGAAGGCGGAAGATTATAGAAACATACAGATGTCAATCTTGACTGGTGCGATTGGAAATCTTCATGCAAGGCAGGAATACAAACATACAGACATACAGATGTACAAACATACAAAACGTACAAAGTGAAAAAGAAAAAGCGATCAAGTATGAATAGGAGGCTTAATTTATGAGTCCATTCATATAAAAAACATTTGCCGTATTTAAATACATATTGGGCATTTGTTATGTAACATGTTTTTAGCCAAACATAACAGCACTGTTTTTTGCAAGCAAATGAATCGCCGTGAAAACAGATATCTTCATAGGCTTACCCTATAGAGTTGTAGATGTGTGCTAGACGTGGTGTGTGAGGCTCGTCATGGTGTATCCCCACGTTCTCCAGGCTGACAGGAGTCTGTCTCCAGCACACCGATAGGATGATTTATAGACAAATAATACCACAGACCTGAGGAGGTGTCCCAGTTACATTGACTTGACGATGTGTAGACAAAGCAGGAGAGGAATGTCCTAGTCACAGTGATCACACGTTGTGTCGAAATTAACACCACAAAACTGAGGTGTCACAGATACATTGACCCGATGATGTGTAGACAACATCACAAAACTGATGTTTCACAGATACATTGACCCGATGATGTGTAGACAACATCACCGAACTGAGGTGTCACAGATACATTGACCCGATGATGTGTAGGCAAGATCACAAAACTGAGGTGTCACAGATACATTGACCCGATGATGTGTAGACGACATCACAGAACTGATGTGTCACAGATACATTGACCCGATGATGTGTAGACGACATCACAGAACTGATGTCACAGATACATTGACCCGATGATGTGTAGGCAAGATCACAAAACTGAGGTGTCACAGATACATTGACCCGATGATGTGTAGACGACATCACAGAACTGATGTGTCACAGATACATTGACCCGATGATGTGTAGACAACATCACCGAACTGAGGTGTCACAGATACATTGACCCGATGATGTGTAGACAACACCACAAAACTGAGGTGTCACAGATACATTGACCCCATGATGTGTAGACAACATCACCGAACTGAGGTGTCACAGATACATTGACCCGATGATGTGTAGACAACATCACAAAACTGGTGTGTCACAGATATAGTTGTCTGATGGTGCACTGAGGAATACACACCACAGACGTGTGTCGTTCCAGATACAATCAATATTGACAAACAGCAGCACGGACGTGCACAGTGATTTTTACAGTGTCAGATAACACCAAATAAGTGAGGTTACAGTGATCTTATGAAGTGCAGATAAACAACACCACAGAAGTGAGGTGTTCAGGTTACAGTGATCTTATGATGTGTAGATAAAAAACACAACAGACGTGAGGTGTTCAGGTTACAGTGATCTTATGATGTGCAGATAAACAACACCACAGAAGTGAGGTGTTCAGGTTACAGTGATCTTATGATGTGCAGATAAACAACACCACAGATGTGAGGTGTTCAGGTTACAGTGATCTTCTGATGTGCAGATAAACAACACCACAGAAGTGAGGTGTTGAGGTTACAGTGATCTTATGATGTGTAGATAAAAACACCACGGAAGTGAGGTGTTCAGGGTTACAGTGATCTTATGATGTGCAGATAAACAACACCACATAAGTGAGGTGTTGATGTGCTGATAAACAACACCACGGAAGTGAGGTGTTCAGGTTACAGTGATCTTATGATGTGCAGATAAACAACACCACAGAAGTGAGGTGTTCAGGTTACAGTGATCTTATGATGTGCAGATAAACAACACCACAGAAGTGAGGTGTTCAGGTTACAGTGATCTTATGATGTGCAGATAAACAACACCACAGAAGTGAGGTGTTCAGGTTACAGTGATCTTATGATATGCAGATAAACAACACCACAGAAGTGAGGTGTTTGTGTTACCATGATCTTATGATGTGCTGATAAACAACACCACAGAAGTGAGGTGTTCAGGTTACAGTGATCTTATGATGTGCAGATAAACAACACCACAGAAGTGAGGTGTTCAGGTTACAGTGATCTTATGATGTGCAGATAAACAACACCACAGAAGTGAGGTGTTCAGGTTACAGTGATCTTATGATATGCAGATAAACAACACCACAGAAGTGAGGTATCTCACCTGGTAATTTACAACAGACAACTGAAGTGTCACAGTTACAGTGATGTTTTGTGGTAGCCAGACTATACACACGCGCTGTCACAGGCGGTACGACGAGGGTTTGTTCAGGGAGCTGTCACAGGCGGTGCGACGATGGTTTGTTCAGGGAGTTGTCACAGGCGGTACGACGAGGGTTTGTTCAGGGAGCTGTCACAGGCGGTGCGACGAGGGTTTGTTCAGGGAGCTGTCACAGGCGGTATGACGAGGGTTCGTTCAGGAGCTGTCACAGGCGGTGCGACGAGGGTTTGTTCAGGGAGCTGTCACAGGCGGTACGACGAGGGTTCGTTCAGGAGCTGTCACAGGCGGTACGACGAGGGTTTGTTCAGGGAGCTGTCACAGGCGGTACGACGAGGGTTCGTTCAGGGAGCTGTCACAGGCGGTACGACGAGGGTTCGTTCAGGAGCTGCCACAGGCAGTATGGTGAGGGTTCGTTCAGGGAATTGCCACAGGCGATATGGCGAGGGTTCGTTCAGAGAGTTGCCACAGGCGATATGATTTGGTTATTGAGATGTCACAGCTACGGGTGATCGAACGAAGTGAACACATAACGCCAGCCACGTGACTTAACGACTGTTGACGGATAACCCGGAGGGTTGATAAGCGTTGACTGAGAAGTAACGATATATCACAATTCATCGGGTAACATTTCTAACGCGGTATGTATTGTGAAGGGAAGTGTGGTTGTGAAGCGTGAAACGTTGCATACGTGTATGTCCAACGGAAGGGTGGTGTGTATTCAAGGAGCTAACTGGACTTTAATGTCCGACAACTGATGTCTCATTACCCCACGGAAGAGTGGATCGCGGGATCTGACTGGACTCTACCTTCACAGGCACACACACTACCGTTGACTCGTTGTGCTCAATGCTTACTTTTATATTGAAGTTTGAAGTTTTAATACAGTATGTGCATATGTTTCTGATATTCGTCGATGGTTGTTGTATATGTTTCTGATATTCGTTGATGTTTTTGTGTACGATTTGTTATTCGCATTTCTGGGAACAATTATATAGAAAAGAATAAATGATATGTTCTGAGCTTTATAAAGAAAACATTCCTTAAAGACAGTGCAATAATGCCATAATCCAGTTTCACGTTGACGCACTTTTGCAGTGTTAACAGTGTTAGACTGATTTGTTTACTGAGGCATCGTCAAGTCGCAAGAGCACACGCCTTCTCAGACTTCCGCGTCGCACAGTCTGCACGTCCACCATATTATATAAGCCACTTTAATCGTGTGGAGGTTTGGAAGATAATAATGATATCCCTCGGTGTCCTCGGGGCTGTCCTGCTGCCTACAGCCCTTGTCGTCTTTACTGGTAGTGATGCTGAATGTTTCCACTTTTGGATTTTATCTGGCCGTAGGCAGTGAACCCGGACATCACCCATTGTCACAAATAGTTGAAAGAACCTTTCTGTGTCAGCATCAAACAGAGGTAGATTATAACGAGACACGTTTTGCCAGTTTCCGTTTTTTCTTCAGACGTCAGGAGCTTTTTATCCACACTACCTGATGCCTTCGTGCCTTCTTCAATGCCATGTTTAGGTGACTCTCTACGCGGACATGCCTGCTGGGCTGGCCATGTGACACTCAGTCCGCCCAGTCGTTACAATATGTTGTAAATATACCTGGCGTTGTTGACGTGACAGGCCTTCCAGGACGTCCTCTTTTAGGTTCTCCCTGGTTACCTCTTTACGCCAAAATACAATGGCCATTCACCCTAGTGCTGTGCTCATGGATGGTTTTGGTGTTGATACCTTTTACGCAATACTTTCAATGTGAGGCTCAGAACATATCAATCGATCCTCCTATGTCTGCACTACATTAAGAGAGTATACATTACTCTGTGATAAACTGACAAACAAGTCACATTTTGTTTCATCTTATTCGAGTTGCTTGTGATCATTTCACAGACAATGACCTTAGGCGTGAGAATTACTCACTCAAGCAAATAATTCTAGCAATGTAACAGAATGGTAGCCGTCAGAATTAGGCTTCATGCATTACACATTGTACTTAGGTGAGGATTCGAACCCTGGTTTCAGCTTAACGAATGAATCAAGCTTCATCAGCGGCATTGGCAGTTATGAATGAAGAACTTGTTGAAACACCAGCGGGAGTTATGTTTGTGTCAGCTATGAGGGTTCGGCTCATACACTGGGCCTAGATTTTCGAAGCTCTCTTAGCGCTAAGATATAGTTTGGCATGAAATGCATGTGGACCCGGTTTTTTGTAAATATCTCTTCATCCAATGGCCGAATCGATCTCAAACTGTGCAAGTGGATGTTTTGTCAGACAACCTAATCACATTGTCAATCACCGATTTTATGCATTTGTATTAAAGAATCTGTCAATGTAACTGTCAACAAAATAAACAGCAGAACGTAGACGGCTTGCAGAGGGAGGGAGCCAATGGCCTGTAACAGCGGCAGTGTTGGGTCATAAAGGTCAACGGTCGTCAATGTAGGTCAGCTATGCACGTGACAGGTATGAAGAGGTGTTCATTTCTAGCAAATAGCCGGCGAATGACATCTCTGATGACCCTGACGTCAAAAGAACTTTGGATGCCTACCTTTTTGTACAAGGTTTTGTTTATTGGTTGTTGGTTTATTTTTCACAATTTTAGCACGATGTTCTTTTCATGCTAAGAGCAAAAGTTGTACGTTTCATGTAATCCGACACCTAAGTGACCTTTATAAATCGGTTTGCTACGTTTGCACTCTTTTTAAAAAAAATTCAACACATTTCTGATTAAACATTTAGCATCATCTGAATAAGCTTTCATGATGACAGCTAGCAGTAGTCAATGTGAATGATCCAAACGGTCTATCACTGTGCAGTGCACAGGTAACTATCATGAACTGCACGTGCATTAACCTTTATGACCCAACACTGCCGCTGTTACAGGTCATTGGCTCTCTCCCTCTGCAAGCCGTCTGCGTTCTGCTGTTTATTTTGTTGACAGTTACATAGACAGATTCTTTAATACAAATGCATAAAATCAGTCATTGACAATGCAATTAGGTTGTCTGACAAAACATCCACTTGCACAGTTTGAGATCGATTCGGTCATTGGATGAAGAGATATTTATCAAAAAACGGGTCCACATGCATTTCATGCCAAACTGTAGTCGTACGTGCCATGCATTAACATTAACTTACGACTATCTTAGCGCTAAGAAAGCTTCGAAATCTAGGCCCACTGGTTCTTGGGACAACAGCAAATGGATCAATAACCATGAATGAGATTGGACCGACTGACCAGTAGAAATAGAACAAAGTAATGTGAAGTAGCATGTGGAATGTCGGTTATTTCATTGGTGTAATTTCACTTTAATGGCAGAATAAATTATAAATGAGATACATCTATCTGTTTCTTCCTCTTACTCAAGTCAATACCCGTGAATCGTTGATTTGTAGATGAGTGTGTTTACTAGCAGCTGTTTGCTACAGTTCATTAAACACAGATCATGAAAATAGTACAAATATGAGCAACAGGAAATATTGCTATTGCTTTTTAGAAAACCTTTAGGGCTTTCCGAAGTCCGGACTTGCTAGTATTAATTTGAAAGTTACAACCAAATATCAACATGGTCAGACTGATGTGTGAGCTGGGAGCCCAGGTGGGCCAATCAAGTCAAGTCAAAGATGTTTATTGTACAAAAGGCATCCGGCCCATATACATTGGAGTTATACATATACATTATACATATGGTGCAATAAGTAGTAATTAGTGATCCAAACAGCAAATCATGATACAGGCAGTAAATTATGTACAAGTAGTGAATAAGATGGACCTACAAAACTTTTTATCAGATTGTTACGTTTAATAAGAGCATAATTGATATAGTACGACAGCTTTATTATTACATGCTGGTCAGTTGATGAAAGAAGTAGTTTAAATGCTAATGTAGGTGGCTTACATAGATAATATTCAGCTATATATTTCGTACGCAAATCTTTATACAAAGGACATACAAGTAAAAAATGGATTTCATTTTCCACATCTATATTACACAGTGAGCACATTCTCTTGCATCGTTCAATATAAAAACGTCTTCCTTCGTTTACCATTATGTTGATGAAACCTAACCTAAAACGTATAAATGGATATCTTAATTTCTTTGATGTTAAAAACGACAGATATTTCTCCGGCTGGAGTAGTGATTTGTATATTGTATGAGAGTCGTACCGTGAACTATTATCTATTACTGAATACCATTCTTGATTAAACATATTAAGACTCTTTCTCGAAACTGAATTAAAAACAAACTTGCATCACCAACTGACTGACTTAACCATACAAAACCATAACCATGTGAAAACAGAAGATTTCTTACATAAGATGCCCACGTCACTTTACCAATGTTGTCCAAAATGAACAAGCATGTTATAAGCCTTTTGGGTAAGCTATGTTCTTGCATACACAATATCTTAAACCTGAATTTATACATCGAATATGAGCATTTAGATACAGGGGATACCTCCCACATTCACCGTACACCATACAATTCGGTGTACAGGGTCCTTCAGTTAAAATTTTCTTACAGGCCATCAGATGTATTTTTTCTATGCATTCATATCTCTGGAATCCCCAAATCTCGGATCCATACAAAAAGAATAGGTTGAATTTGACAATCAATTTGTTTAAAGTAAGTATTCATTAAGAGTTGCCTCCCTTAGGCGTACCGGTATCCGCGGACTCCCGCTGATTATGCGTCTTTAGTGTCAGTGCCACTGCAGTTCTGCAAAGTGGTAAATGTTTAAGACCTACAATGTACATCAAATAGGGATTTCCTCCAAGATCTGCTTGTAACCATCTGATATTACACAGGTACTATTAGCTTACCAACGACAATATTCAAATAGAAACAAGAGTTGCGTCCCTTGACCTGCCCGGCAGTACACCTGTAAGCCATGAATCACTTAGTTCTTCCTCCGAAACCAATCTGATATACGTATATTACTTAAAAACTCTACAAGCGGGCGTGAAATGAACTCACTCAATAGACCCATAGTTATGTACCTTACCCATGACTGGATCTCTGAGCGTCAGTTCGAATTCTTGGGTCATGCGATAGTCAATGGTTTCCCTGCACCATGCGGTTTCATGGCGGTGTAACGGTACTGTATCTGACACGTGGTGTTGTAATTCCTCCTGTACAAACAATTGTCGACAATAACTTTCAAACTTTGCACGAAACGATAAAACACTTACCCATGTGTGGTCAAATCTTGCGTTGTCACGGGCAACGTTATATTTGTTGCTCAGCGTTTTTTCTCAATAGAACTTAACGACCCCTGCTGATAACTGACGTGTGATAAATCGAAGTTGAATTGGTAGGGAATTGCTGTCCAGTCGCTTGGGACATGCACGAGAATTGCAACGGAATTGCAGGGGAGGGAATTGCAGGGCAGTTGCTTGGGGAATTGCTTTTAGTAAAGCAGGCACCTGCCACTTGATACAAAGTAGCTGTTTGGTGATGATCCACATGAATGTTTGGAAAGCGTAAGTAAACAAATTCGTATTCCAATGGGGCATGGCCGATAGTTCCGTTTGCGGTGAGGTGAGGTGTGGTGAGGTGAAATGGGGTTTATCTTTCAAAACTGTGTTCCACAGGAGATATCGCTTGTGTGAGATTTGTGTGTGTTTTGACAGATTTTGCACAATGCCCTGACAATGCTATGACGTCATGAACTTGATGACGTCAAAATGCTATGACATCACTGCACTGCAAGTCTAATGGCAGTACTGTGTTCAGAGATGTACATTTTTCATTGAAAACTAATAAAGAGTGATTTTTGATGATAAATAGAATCTCACCCTCGTGTCTTCTGATATCAAATATATCAAAACTCGTTGATAAAAGTAAAAAATCCTCGGCAAGCCTCGGATATTTGTTACTTTATCAACTCGTGGTGATATATTTGATATCAAAAGACACTCGGGTGAGATTCTCTATTTAACGTCGTACTTAAGAATATTTCGCTCATATGACGACGTGCATGTATGACTGCTTGTACTAGCCCAGACTGAAGCTGGTTTTATAGTGCTAGCTCACTGAGATACCATGCCGCAGTGAAGCATGAATACTCCACTCAGACACAGTATACTGACTCCGAGCCGACCAGTCCTTGTTGTACCCATTAGTGCCGAGCGTCAGGCAGGGACCAACAAGTACCATATTTTAACGTCTTTTGGTATGACGCGGCCTGGGAAGTTCTGTCCATTGTCTGTGAGGGCCAATAGTGTTATTAGTAATTGTATCGGAAATACACACATGTACAATTGGGTATACAATACACAGCAAAAATAACTTAGTTTCCGTTTTGCGGAAACCTAACGGATACTGGGTAAATGTAGGTTTCCGCTAGGTTTCAGTATCCGGAAACAGACAATGCGAGTTTCCGCATAGTTTACAAAACTGAAACTAACAAATCTAGGTTTCCGTCAAGTTTCTACAACTGAAACTATCATTATGCGTTTCCATTTAGTTTCAGTTCGCTGAAACATTCAAAGAGAAATGACTTTGTTTCCGCTATTGCGGAAACCTATTGGATACTGGGCAATGTAGGTTTCCGCTAGGTTTTCTGTTGGTTTCAGCTTAGATGAAATGGCAAACTTATAATTAGCTTTGTGCTGTTCCATTGGGGACTATATTTACTTATTGTTACATTTGCAAGATAATTTCTGTTTACAGAATCCAGTTAGGGTCAATGCAGGAAGCAAAAGTACTGTTCGTGCCGTAGTCCCTAGTATGTTGATCAACCTTCAGGTGTTGGCAAACTATAGCTCATTTTTATACTGTACCGGTAAAGCGTTTATGGTTACATGCCAGTTTTAGTGTACATTTGTGATAGATTAGTTATTTTACTGTCCTTCGAAGACAGGTAAGTATATAAGTTTGTTTTTATTTCATGTAACACATTTACAAATTTAGAGTTACGACTTTCATAGTCACGATATGGCTACCGATGTGACTATGCAACTCACTCACTACCATTCTGCATAACTTGTGAATGTACAATTTATTACATTGTACTCGAAAACAACAAACACAGTGACACATGCACTGTTATGATTCATCTGTTTCATTATTGTGAATAGCTCACATTTCAACAGTACTCAACAATGTGTGTGTGTCTGTCTGTCTGTCTGTCTGTCTGTCTGTCTGTCTGTCTGTCTGTATGTATGTATGTATGTATGTATGTATGTATGTATGTATGTATGTATGTATGTATGTATGCCCATATCAAAAGGGAATTTTCAGCATTGGAGAAAACAAATTCTGTATGAATATGCAAATACAAATATGTCAAAACCCTACAACATTTTATGCATATGATGAAATGAGGTCTACTAGTGCAGGCATAACATATTTGCTGTGGTATTTATAAAACAGATTTCAAATTCAAATTCAAATGTTTATTGTATGAAAGGTCATGGGCCCATATACATATACATGAAGTGTACATTTGAAGCTGTCTCAATGTATCTTAACATATACACACACTAACAATCTCACATAGTAAAGACTTGGCAACTTGCTTTACAACCATGAAGCTTCTGTTGCACTCACACTGAGCAGCCAACAATCCTCTGATGTGGTACATATGACGCAGAGCCTTGAGTTGAGCCTGAGTTTTGCCACACAGAAAGGGAAATATAACCAAGTTGATTACAACAAGGCTTGAACCAGTCCACAACCGCAAACAGATGGTGTATGCTCTACTTAAGATTTGTGGGTGAATATGAAGAGTCCTGGTTGATGTCTGGCACAACATCGTTGCCATCCTTATCATCCCACACAGACTCTTCATCATCCTGCAAATACAATACATACAATGCTTAGTAAAACTGCAAAAACAGCCAAAGTAACACATTTATACATATTCATAAACATGCACAGTGGTACATCTGATCACAATGAAATTATATAATTAGAACGACTAATTTGTATATGTAACCAAAAATATTTTTTTTCACAATCACAAAGGAAAGATATGTAGTATTATACATGTATCTTGTATCTTCCATTTGACATGTCACTTATTTTATTGATTGGTACCAGAAAATAGCAGCCAACCCAGTATTCTGAAGCAAATTGTTGTAATATTTATTACTGTTACTGTACTCATATTCAAGGTAACATCTACTACCAAATCATAATTGAAGCATATGTAAAACGGTACATACATATTTTAAATAGATACGAATTATGTTTAAACACTGAATGTAACACATAATTATATATATGTGATCTTATTCAAATTGAAATGACCAACTCAACTGAGAGAAAAGCATACAAAACCTAACATTTCCCATGAATGAAAAAATCGTGGGTATTTCTTAGTTTTATCAACTCTCTAAGGAAACATTCCCAGCAATATAGTAACATAAAATATTATTTTTATGTGACCTTTAATTTAATTTAAAAACTGTAAAATGTGTAACATAACTTATTCAATTTTCAGTTACAGTTACATATCTGGTATACAATAATTACACTCTTGCTCGACAACGGTATAAGAATCCATACCTATTCTATGTATCTATTTAGTGTTTACTTGTTTTGACTAAATGCTGATGAATAAAAAATATTGTTTTAAGATTTCCTTTAATGAAATTAGGAGCATGGTATGGTGTAACTATAAATGATTACCGCCGGGGAGAGACAGTGATTTCGTAGACAAAACCAGTTCGTAGACGCGGTGAATTCGTAACCAAAACCGGTTCGTAGACGGTGAATTCGTAGACGTGTATAAATAATGGAATATATAGTTTGAATTGTACTTAGATGTTACTGAGAATGTTTATAACGAAGTTGTTATGCTTTTTTTTCAGTGATACGAAACTAAGGGCAGCTGAAGGGCAGCTCAAGGAAATTGTGAATGAATATTTTCCCGTATGCTTTGTTTTCAGTGATACGAAACTAAGGACAGCTGAATGAAGAGTGAACGAATATTTTCCCGTCTCTTGTCTACACTTGTTTTAAATGTATTTTTATATATCGGGTTTGTGTTGTATTTTTATTTTCAGTATTTATTCTCTGCTGGTCTGCGTAGTTAAACGTTGAATGACGATACTTACCTAATACATTTCTTTTAATTTTACACAACTGAATTTAATATATTAGCGGTCTTAGATTTGTCTGAATTTGTGATATGGACCACTGTGAAGCATATTTGGGTTTTTTATTATTTATGGATATTTTCACCGCCGATCATACTTACCTGATATATTTTATTTATTTCACAAAATGCAAACACCTTTCGTCGATTTTCTTCATCATTGAGGGTGAACTATTCCCATTTTAATAACGTCTACGAATTCACCGCTCAATCCGTCTACGAATCCACCGGATTTTGACGTCTACGAACCGGTTTTGGTTACGAATTCACCTACACCCACCCAAGCCAAGCCTCTTGTCAATCTCCAACAAGTCAGTGGATCCACAATACGTATCTGTAAATCAAATAATTGAAACAATGATCCTTTTAGAAATGTTATACGTGACTTGTGTCAATGCATTGTAAGGCTAAGAGGTTCAATAATTGATTACCTAAATTATTACACAAAGCTATGAGTGTAAAGTATATGTTATAATTGTTTTAATGGTAATAAAATGATAAAAAAGATGTACTGGTATAATTGGATAAATACCGCCATATAGCTGGAATATTGCCGAGTGGCGTAATACTAAACTCGCTCACGTAGATATATTGAGCTGACATCACATATAATTAGATAAGTAAAGTTATAATACAGGGAATGTACGTAGATCTACGTGTAGAACTGACAAGAATGAACATGATATAAGCATGTCTAATACATGTGCATGTTTTGAGCTCAATAGGTAAATTACTTTACCTGGTGAAGTTTTAAAGTCCAGCAGAACGTATATTGCCTACTCCTGACAGGGTTTTGAAAAATCACCTATTTGCCACTAACACAATCTCTCATGAGTAGGACTCATGGAGCTCGATGAGGACTTTTAAAGTAACGTGAATATGTTTTCAGATTTATTCACTTCTCTAGGCCTACATGTTGATGCGTTTGACACTGAGGAGGAGCAATTAGTGCCCATAATGCGATGAGAAGACCCTTAAGCCCATACAAGCCCACTGTTGGTACTCACATTCAATCTGCTCATTTCCACCTTTCACGGTCCCCTTTGATGTCGGCAATGTAAACAAATAAAACAATGGCGACCGGATCACGTCCACGCGAGACTACCTAAATCATTATAAAACACACAGCTGACATTTTGTGTGTATAGTGTATGTTTATTTTGTTGTATAACGCGGAAAGATATTGTCAAACTGTAATGTTAGATTTAGATTGAAAAACAACAACAAAGTGTTTTTCCCGTGAGCCTTTGCGAGTCGCGATTTTCAAAGCCGCCCCAGTTTTCCTCAAAGCACTGAAAAGAGAGAATTCGCTACCTGGAAAAGAAAGATGGAAATGGCTGCGAAAACTCGCAGTACCACGACCCTGTCAGGTAAGACCAATTTGTTTTGTTGTCAAATAACGTTTTATGAATTATTTACTTTACGTACAGATAATCCGGATTGGTAATCAAGGTAATCTATCGAATTACAGCCAGTGGCCATAGGTATTCGCCACTATGCATTATTCGACTTACATGTTAATTTGGTGCAGCTAGAAATATGTCTTGAATTTATTTGATATCCGTTTGATATTGTTCATATTTTGCACATGGGTTCTGAATCATCTCAGCTTCAAAGACATCATTTCCGTTTTATTTTCAATTCAATGCGTGTCATGGTTATGGCAATTTTAACATGGCGGTCTATGGGGAAAGAATACGCAATGTTGTATATATGTTGCTCATGTAACTACAATGCGGAAAATTATGTATCTGTGACCAAGATTATTTCCTAACAGCCTGCATAATTTGACAACCAAATATGGAAAACTGAATTAATGAAAATTACATAGCTACACTAAAATAGCATGCAAGTCTATGAGAATTTTGCCGACTGACGTATATTTAAGTCCCCTGACTGTATAAACAGTTTTGCACGAACTATTTTCAAAGGTTGGTGAAGTAAAATAAGTGTCTATCGAAAAATATACTACAATTTTGAAAAATATAGCAAAATAGATTGTATATTAATTGATTTGTTTTATCCATTTAGGCTGTTGAGAGGAAACGTGTCACGACCACTCCTAGAAGAAAAGATCACCCTCTCTAACTGAAGGTATGTGTTTATGGTACTATGAAACATAGACGTAATTTCACTTTGAATATTTTATTATTATGCTTCCCTAGATACATTTTCACAAAATGAACCATACTCAAGTTACATTTGCAAATGGATTTGAATAACCGGTAACTTAATCATGATTTCAAATTGACCAAATAAACTTCACACCTGTGTGAAATTGCAGTAAAACTGACCCCTTGATTTTACAATACCGTAATTACTCCAAGGTTATGTCACATGAGATAACTGAACTTCATTCATCAGGATGTTTATGTCAGGCCGTTCACTTACTCATTGCATAACCTTAAAGTGATAAATCTGTAGTTTGCTTGTTGGTATAAATGTCGCTGCAATTGTTTGGGGGTTTGTTAAACCTCAAATGAATGAATGGAGAAATGCAAAGAAAAGTAACGTGTTATTGTTTATTTTTTCAGCTGATGATGAGTCTGCAGACTGTATAACGAATGACCAAGGATGGTCAGCTGAAACATGTGTGAAGGTAATTTTGACCTATCTGTAGTGACTTTCATTATAAGTAGTAAATTATTTCCAATTAATAGAGTAGAGACAAGGTTTATGGATGTCAACTTCTTTATTATAGAAAATGACAGCTAGAGTGAATGCTTACCCCTTCGTCAGGTGTAAGCATTCACTCCGAAACATTGTGTTTTCACATAATAAAGACCTTGACATCCGGAAACATTCGCGTCTTGTATTATTCACTTCTAAATACACCTCAAAGACGTAATGGTGTAAACATACAGTCACTACTGGGTGAATATACTTGTGCCTTCAACAATACAACTGCCTGACTGAGTTTGGTTTTACGCCGCTTTTAGCAATATTCCAGCAACATCACGGAGGTGGACACCACAACGTTGATGAAAATCTATTACTAGTACCATTATTACTACATAGAAAATGCAATAAATGTTCAGATATTATATATAACATATTACTACCTCTGGTCTGGGAAGCATGTAACTCCAGAGCAAAGTTTGTATAGATTCTGTGTCCTCTTTAGAAAATAAGATATTACATTCGGTCAATGAAGTGTGATGAATTGCATAATTTGAGTTTTGAGAAAACTAGTGCAAAGTGTGATTGTTCAATTTAGTTCTCTTTATTCAAACTTACTTGTGGATTACTCATTTTAAATCATCCTTGGCATTGTCAGTTTCTTGTTGATTGATGTTTGTGTAATTCATCAAAATAACCTAGTAATTCGTTATAACCTGCCATTTTCAGAAAACTTGCACAACGCCCAAACAGACTTGCATCTATTGATTGGCCAGATAGACGATAGAAAAAGGTAGCGACAACACTCACCATAGACATGACATCACCAGTCGTGAGTGACGAAGATGACGTCAATTAGTTGCATTCCGTCCCTTTGTCTGTGAGTCCAGCAAGCTTATGGCATACACGACGACACTGGACTTGGAAAGAATCTACACCTCCACTGCTCTCGTCAAGGCCAACAGGAGGACGAGGATGAGGCATCCAACCAAAGTAACAGAGGGATCTCCGCTCAGGGATGCCCCCTTACAGGGCCCACTGACCAGCTCTTGCAATTTAATTGAATTTATTTTCAATTTCATAATGTAATTTTTATTTTATTTTTGTATTGTAAGCTGTATGTTGTTATTGTATATCATAGTGGATGTTTGGCGATAGTTGTGACATAGAGTGTGTGGCTGAATGCCAAGGCGTGCAAATAAATGTCCGATGCAACTATGTTTTATCACTGTGTTAAGTTGTATGTTATTTTTCATCATTAGCCTGATTTTAGAAATAAATTTCGTATCTAACATGCTATTTCAAGATAATAAGTGAATGAAAGTTTAACTGATGAAAAATTACAACTTTGTTATAAATGATATATGATTTCTAAAACTGGATTGAGTTATGCCAACATGTTTTGCCCTGTTCTTTAGTGCTATATTACTAGTTATATGTATGATCTTTATTTGCCTTAAATGCTAATCCATACCATGTTGAGAAAATAAAACAATGAATCTTATTATATATTCTGTTTTTCTTTTAGTAAATGTCATGATAATAACAAATTGCTTATATTGTTTTCAACAAGAGTTTATGATATAAATAAAGAAGAATGTTTACATTTAGCTCTTTGAAACGCATATGAAAACCCGTGAACCTGAAATTGAAACCGGTAACTGAAACTATGCGGAAACCTTGTCGGATTGTTGGTAACTGAAACTATGCGGAAACCTTGTCGGATTGTTGGTAACTGAAACTATGCGGAAACTATGTCGGATTGTTGGTAACTGAAACTATGCGGAAACCTGTTGGAGTCTTAATAACTGAAACCTTGCGGAAACCTGATGGATTCAAAGTTAACTGAAACTTAACGGAAACTTCTTGGAGTGTGGGTAACGGATACCTTGCGGAAACCCTTGGAAAGTGGGTAATTGTAAGTTTCCGTTATTGCGGAAACTCAATGTAAAAGAACGGAAACTCACTGGATTCTAGGTGGAAACTTAAGTTTCAGTCCACTTTCTACCAGGTTTCCGCATTGCGGAAACCGAGTTATTTTGCTGTGATACTTTGTTACAGTTTTGTAAGGTGCGTCTACACATTCCCGTTACGCTGGCCGCTGTTCATATGACACGTGATCAAGAGGCCTTCTGTACATATTTCACAGTCTAAAAAAGTCGGTATTTGCGAGAAGTAACAAAAATATTGCAACTTATAACAGTGTAGCTAGTGAACGAATGATGCCTATGGACAAGTGGTATTTTTTCTAAATATCTCTGTGCTGTTTTAACAGTCTGATCAACTTTTCGTCCATTGCTATAGACTTCACAAAGGCCAGGGGACTTATGGGTAATTGGAATATAGCTACATGGGTAATTGAAAAGAAAGTACATGCATTTCTATTATTTTAAACAATTGTTTCTAACAGGTCACGTTTTGTATAGCTCTCAGATATCTAGAAATGTTGTTTGTTGTTCAGTTTAAGCAATATATACTCCCCATCAAAAGTTTAGACTCACTTGTGTAAATGTAGCCACTTATTTCAGTCAACTGTTCTGAACTAGATTTTGTAAAATAATCCATACAGTTTAAAGGCACTGTTTATACATGAGCTGATGTATTGTAAAACAAATTCGTGACGTTGAAAAGTTTATTCTCATGTGTTCAATAAATAATAAAACTCGGTGAAAAATGGCGATTGTTTTATCAAAACTTTACACCACAACGCAGCTGTTCACATGCACGATATTTGCACATGCTTTTAAGTAATTTGATGTATGATCCTTGTGCAATTAATCTGCATGAGGTTTGCAGATGTTCACCCCAAGTTAGTGGAGAAATTCATTTTTGTTGTAACCACATAAATAACTTATAGTGATTGATTTAAGCGAGTCTCAACATGTGATGGGTAGTATATAAACCATGAATTGAATGTCATTTGTTAGAACGTTAGTGGGATGTTACGGCACTACATTCGGCATGCAAGGCTGGTAATCACATTGCCAAAAACATGGTTCAAGATGTAAAAGGGATGTTAAACCCATGAGTGTCATATTGTTCTAAACGTGCCTGTATTGATTTCATGTGCGGGGACAGTATTGTATTGCGAGTAAAGGTTGACGAACAGAGAGCTTGTCGCCCTGTCACATTACGGCGAGGACAGGAAACTAGCTGACAGCTACGGACATGTTAACGGACAGTCCTTGGCAGACATAGTTGGCGATAATGACCTGTCAATTAAAGTGCTCCAAACTGAAACTGTTCCCTTTTTTTCGTAGAAATGTGACAAAGGTTAGGACGCCGTAGTGACGAGAACACCAGGAACCTAGAGAGTGATTAGAGGTGAAATAGCAGGAGACGGTTCACTGAGTGAGTGAGAGAATGAATGTGTGTTTGTGTGTTGGAGGAAGGGGTGTCTTGGTGCGTGTTGTGTGTGTGTGTGTGTGTGTGTGTTTTTCTGTGTTAGGTGTGTGCGTTTGTGTGTGTGTTATGGTGTGTGTTATGGTGTGGCGCTGGCGTGTGGTTTGGTGTGTGCGTTGTTGGGTGGATTGGTGAGTGGGAGAGTGGGTGATTTGGCGAGTGGGTGACTGGGTGAGTGAGTTGGTGGGTGACTGCTTTAGTAGGTGAGTGAGAGAATGAACAAAAGTCCATTTGATGACCCGCGAATAAGCGTTTTAGAACAAAAACAAAAGAAGATATTTTTGGACTTAAAGACATGTGTTCCTCGTCCCCAGAACACATGGTGTACAGGTCTGCCAAGGACATAAGATATAATTACAGTCAATTTATGGAGGCTGGACAATGTATTGTTCTTACATCATTAGAGAGTTTAATGTATTTAGCTAAGTTTCGCAAGGCAGATTTATTGGAATACCTAAACAGTGACATAAACTTATAACACTTGGTCTAACCCAACAGAAGCTTATAATATATAACTGTCTAAACTGTAAATATTTAGGACAAATCAAGATAAAATGATACTCATGAAAGATTTTACCCTGGCTATTGCAATAATCTCAAATAAGGTCTTCCCTTGGAATATATGATATTACTAGGCTATCAATTTCCATCATAAGGCAATGATTAGGTGTTCGCATCTGCGTGATTAATTTGCTATCAATAGGACTTCTAACTAGAACCAAATACAATTTAAAACGAAAATTTTCTTTTAAATCTTTTTCGTAAAGAAATAATTTACCATTTGACTCTAAGTCAGATCCCCATTACTAAATATAGATATCAAAGAGACGCTGCTTAACAACTTTACAAGAATTATCGACATTTACAACTGGAAATTCCCGAACATGCACAAAACCAAGTTCATACAAAACATTTTGACACTACGTAACCATGATTTATAACCATTATTTAGACCATTTAAACATAAAATAAACGACCCTCTGTATACAGTTTTCACTGTGTAATAACTTACACCAATGACGTAACACACGGATATACCTATTTATATATAACGGGTACCTCCCAGGTTCGCCGTGCACAGCAACTGTTGATGATTTGGCATTGATCTGCAAAATACGCCTGCAAAATCTTAAGTGAATTCTTTCAAATTCAGAACATTTCACAATACCCCACACTTTAGAATTGGACATTAACTTCAACAGCTTGACGAGCTGGGTGACAGGGTGGATGCACGCACCATGTCCCAGTACGGTGTAGATACATATTCAGGTCAGTCACTTGTTTGTCTGGCCCAAAGTCATCCGCCGCTATATAGACGGTAGATTGCTTGACTAGGCCCTCGGAGTTGACTATATTCCAGTATGACGGTATGGACATTCCATGGCCAGTGAAGACGGCGAGTTCCTTTTCACGGTATTTATGAACGTAAAACAAATACAGAAAATAATTCATATGATAGCCATTTTGGAAAACGGGGGAAGCTCCCAACTAGCCATATTAAGCGTCTGTATTGACAACACACCGCCCCAGATCCTGCTGTGCAGAACGTAATTCATGCCAGGGCCACCAGACACCCGTGTGACAATTACGACACGTGTTATAAACAGACAACTGAAAGCGCTTTATAAAGACGTCCGTCAACAGGTAAATATATAAAGGTGTATTGCGGAGATGTTGAGTTGAGAGGCAGAACTATGGTGCTGGTACAGAGTTTAGTCGTTGTATGCCTGCTGCACGTCACGTCTTCTGATGTCATGCTGCCGGAGAGTGGAGCAAACAGGCATCAACAGCACTCTGCACAGGAAACATGTCGGCAACAACTCCGCAGGGCCACGATTCGATTTCCCGGATGTGCCCCAAAGTCCGTGGTGATGGTGTCGTGTCGGGGCACCTGTCACTCCCGTAACGTTCCGGAATGGAGATACAGCAGCCAGGCCATGCAGATGGTGGAACACTGCACGTGCTGTAAGCCCCACGTGAGGAGGTTCCGCTACATTGAGTTCACGTGCCCGTCACGGCCAGGAGGTAGACTACGATGGAGACAATGGGCTGCACTGCAGTGCGCATGTCGACCGTGCGCAGATGCGGAACCGGAAGCAGAACAACCCTATGATTACTAAAGACGTGTGTAAGTACAGTATTTGTGTCTTTGTGGACCTGAAATAGTCATTTCTATACAACATTCAAGCGCACACGTTACTGTGATTCTGTTCCTTGTTTTAGATGAAAAACTGACTTGGTTTCTATGTGTATGACACAGCACCCATCGACTAGACAGGAACGATCACATTCTTGCGAACACATTTCGCAGTGATTCATAAATTTTGGCTGAAGGTATTGCCAGAAAGAGGTGTTTGCGTTCATTGAGGAAAGTATTTTGTCACCATAACAATTATCAGATTAAACGAAATATATGCAGCAGACAGGGTTCGAGTGATCCCCGTACAGTCAGGTGAAATGAAAGCCCTAACTGGTTCAACCCACTGAAAGCTTTTGTGAAAACTGCAGCCTTCTGCTTTACCTGGAGGTGAGGTGAAGTGAAATGAGGTTTAACGTCTTACTTGAAAATATTTCGCTCATATGAGTGAGTGAGTGAGTTTAGTTTTACGCCGCACTCAGCAATATTCCAGCTGTATGGCGACGGTCTGTAAATAATCGAGTCTGGACCAGACAATCCAGTGATCAACAGCATGAGCATCGATCTGCGCAATTAGGAACCGATGACATGTGTCAACCAAGTCAGCGAGCCTGACCACCCGGTCCCGTTAGTCGCCTCTTACGACAAGCATAGTTGCCTTTTGTGGCAAGCATGGGTTGCTGAAGACCTATTCTACCCCGGATCTTCACGGGTCTGATCATATGACGGGTATGTGAGGCTGCTTGTACCAGCCCAGACTGAAGCTGGCTGTACAGTGCTTGCACACTGAGATACCATGCCATAGCTAGCACGAATACCCCACTCAGACACATTATACTTGTTGTACCCATTAATGCCTTTTGGCGGTGGGGTAGTCCAGTGCTTGATTGAACTGATGGCAAATATAGCTGACACCACATGACCCCGTGTAATCTGGAGGAACTGAATGAAGGTCGGTATGTCATTGAAAAAGAAAACCCACACCAGAAACAATTGTCAGACGTCCCAGGTGCTAGACAGCTTATACCGGGATGAGTGAATGTGTTTAGTGAAACAGAGCAGGCAATACACAGTATAATAATCACCAAATCTAACAGGAAATCACACATTTTATAGCATTCAACAGAAATCACGTATTGCGAATTTAATGGACATGGTTTTTATTATTATTATTATGCTAATATTTGTATCGCGCCAATATCCAGATCAGCTGCTCAAAAGCGCTTTGTTTTTCCCTCGATCATTGGATGTCAATTTCAAAATGCACATCGTTTCATCAATCTCAACTCCCTGGGGATCTCTCAACCCTTGCAGCCACTTGGTGCACTCAGTTACTATGGCTTTCCCATCATAACGAGGTGCCCATTCACAGCTGAGTGGACTGGGACACATAGTCACAGTACTTTGTCCAAGTTTTACTGCACGTTGCTGTTCCCGTAACTAGGTGTACATGTTTGCACGTATTCATGTGGCCACCATCTGGTCATTTACCAATGGATTTGTGGATTCTTTTAAGTGCACAGAGTTGTGTGCTGTACACTAGGGGCTGTGACAATAGTGAAAGAGTCTGCACACAAAGCTGACTTCAAGGTTTTTATACCCGGTCACTGGTGGGCTCGATCTCGGCACGATCCCGGCACCATAAGCTCGCTGGATCACTGGACTGGCGCCAAAGACAGCTCGTCCACCGCGCCTCATCTTTATTCGGATATAATGTGGAACATATTTCACTAGCACTTATGCACAGAAATGGTATCATTTTACATACGATTCAATAATATTACTTCATAAGAGAGACGTTATATACAGCTGATACACTGGACACATGTAGGATGTCAACTATCATATTAAAGTATTTACCAGAACATTTTGAATTATACACAGGATTTCTTTCATCACACTATTGTATAAAACACTTTATACTCTGATCACAGTGCGGTGCGGTGCGGTGCGGTGCGGTGCGGTGCGGTGCGGTGCGGTGCGGTAACCTTTAAACCTTTGATTGCGTCACACCGAAGGCCCGGTTAAGATCCCCAACACGGATACAATGTCATGAAGCCCATTTCTGGCGTTCCCCGTCGTGCTGGAATATTGCTGAAAGCAGCGTAAAACTCAACACAAAACTGATTTAGAGGCATTGTTGAGAAGTTGTAAACAATAGGAAAGACAAGTGTTCATGGATGACCAACTTCTTTATTGTACAAGAGAGACGTGTCGGTATAGATACTTATACCGTTTTCAAGCTTGATGCTCCATAAACACTTGTCATTCCTAAACCCAACACACTCACTCACTGATCACAATTCAGTCAAATGTCTGTTTTCAGCTCAGCTTTAGCAGATGTTAACAGTATCCACGAATTGAAGAAGTGTCTTCTGTCCACTGACAAGCCTCTCGTTGAGACGCACCAGCCTTCCTTCAGACTCTTGGTAGACCTTCTTCCTGGTTCGGGGAGCAGCAGCAACGTCTGTCAGCGTCAGCCTGGCACAACATCCCACGTCGTCCCCATAAACTCATTGAAATCAGCAGACTTTCCCAGGCGTTGCACCCATCACCATCAAGGCTTCTTGGTCCTCACATTAGAAAGAAGGGGAGATGCTCTTAGTATCTATCTCACCTGATCACCTGAAATAGACGTAGCCCGGCACAGATCGAAGGCAGTCTCTAAACACTAGAGCTAGCGCTTAGGTGACCGAAACTCCCATACCTTAAACTTAGACTTAAGGTTGTTTTGTACAGCGGAACCCAAGTTAATGTATATCACTTAACGAGTTGGGGCAACTTACTCTGCCCACAGTTGGGAGTAGCTCATTAATTAGCTGTTGAGACCGGGAAGTAAACACTGTCACGTGTGACTAGTCTGTCTGGTGATTGGCTAACCTCAGACACTGATGTTTGTGAGCCGGATCGTCTAGGACGTCTGATGACATGCCAGGACAACACTAACTCAAAAGATTATATTTTCATTGGCGTAAAAGCAATCTAAGAGTCACCTTCCATAATTAAAATTGAACAAAACGTTTGTAAAATCGCAATAAACACGTAAAAAATACACTTGTATTTCCGCCTATTACGGAAACACCCGACAGTTAATGAGCAAAAATGTAACGTACAATTTTATGGATGACTACGTCTTGTTTATTGCATTAAGCGACGTTAAGCTCTTGTTATTCAATTACCTGTTGTTGATGTTAATCTGCTGCTTGTCATAACACACCATGTATATATGCTTCTCAACTTTTGTTGTAGTCACTTTCAGCTTGATAACAATGCAAGAATCTACATCGAAACGTCGCTTAAATAAACAAGAAGTTGTCATACATAAAGTTGTGCGTTTCATTTTTGACTTACCAACTCTTAGAATGCCGATCAAACAGTTAGTTAATGAACAGAAGCTCATGACGTCATGTGAGCCTATTACCGATGGTTTCCGCTTTGATTTTACCTGACAACTTGGCAGTGACAACGGAATATGTTCCTGATGTCTGTAGCCTCATCTTGTACAGGGATAGTGAGTACCACTGTAGCCTCATCTCGTACAGGGATAGTGAGTGTCACTGTAGCCTCATCTCGTACAGGGATAGTGAGTGTCACTATAGCTTCATCTCGTACAGGGATAGTGAGTATCACTGTAGCCTCATCTCGTACAGGGGAGTGAGTGTCACTGTAGTAGTGGAGTGTCACTGTAGCCTCATCACTGTAGCCTCATCTCGTACAGGGATAGTGAGTCATCTCGTACAGGGACACTGTAGCCTCATCTCGTACAGGGATAGTGAGTGTCACTGTGTCCTCATCACTAGCAGGGATAGTGAGTATCACTGTAGCCTCATTCCTTACACGGATAGTGAGTATCACTGTAGCTTCATCTCGTACAGGGATAGTGAGTATCACTGTAGCTTCAGCTCGTACAGGGATAGTGAGTGTCACTGTAGCCTCATCTCGTACAGGGATAGTGAGTACCACTGTAGCCTCATCTCGTTCAGGGATAGTGAGTATCACTGTAGCCTCATCTCGTACAGGGATAGTGAGTGTCACTGTAGCCTCATTTCGTACGGGGATAGTGAGTGACACTGTAGCCTCATCTCGTACAGGGATAGTGAGTCAAGTGAGGAACACGCGTACATCGAGTGGGGAATCGAACTGGGATATCCTTCTGGGAAACAAGCAGATGTCGAGTGGGGAATCGAACTGGCTTTTCCTTCTGGGAAACAAGCCCACGTCGTGTGGAGAATCGAACTGTACTATCCTTCTGGGAAACAAGCACATGTCGAGTGGGGAATCGAATTGGCTTTTCCTTCTGGGAAACAAGCCCACGTCGTGTGGGGAATCGAACTGGACTATCCTTCTGGGAAACAAGCCCACGTCGTGTGGGGAATCGAACTGTACTATCCTTCTTGGAAACAAGCACATGTCGAGTGGGGAATCGAACTGGGATATCCTTCTGGGAAACAAGCACAAGTCGAATGGGGAATCGAACTGGCTTTTCCTTCTGGGAAACAAGCCCACGTCGTGTGGGGAATCGAATACTATCCGAAACAAGCACATGTCGAGTGGGGAATCGAACTATCCTTCTGGGAAACAAGTGCACATAGGGAATCGTCGACTAGTCTGGGAAACAAGCACATGTCGAGTGGGGAATCGAACTGTGATATCCTTCTGGGAAACAAGTGCATGTCGTATAGGGAATCGAACTGGACTATCCTTCTGGGAAACAAGCCCACGTCGTGTGGGGAATCGAACTGGACTATCCTTCTGGGAAACAAGCACAAGTCGTGTGGGGAATCGAACTGGAATATCCTTCTGGGAAACAAGCACAAGTCGTGTGGGGAATCGAACTGTACTATCCTTCTGGGAAACAAGCACAAGTCGAGTGGGGAATCGAACTGGACTATCCTTCTGGGAAACAAGCCCACGTCGTGTGGGGAATCGAACTGTACTATCCTTCTGGGAAACAAGCACATGTCGAGTGGGGAATCGAACTGGGATATCCTTCTGGGAAACCTCGAACTGTCGCCCACGTCGTGTGGGGAATCGAACTGGATTATCCTTCTGGGTGTGGGAAACGCACAAGTCGAATGGGGAATCGAACTGGACTATCCTTCTGGGAAACAAGCCCACGTCGTGTGTGGGGAATCCGTCTCGAACTGTGGAGATCTCCTTCTGTCGTGGAAACAAGCACAAGTCGAGTGGGGAATCGAACTGGGAATCAAGCACAAGTCGTGTGGGGAATCGAACTGGACTATCCTTCTGGGAAACAAGCCCACGTCGTGTGGGGAATCGAACTGGACTATCCTTCTGGGAAACAAGCACAAGTCGAGTGGGGAATCGAACTGGAATATCCTTCTGGGAAACAAGCACAAGTCGTGTGGGGAATCGAACTGGACTCTCCTTCTGGGAAACAAGCACAAGTCGAATGTGGGGATTATCCTTCTCGAAGTCTGGAATCGAACTGGACTATCCTTCTGGGAAACAAGCACAAGTCGAATGGGGAATCGAACTGGACTATCCTTCTGGGAAACAACACTGATCAGTTTGAAGACCTGCATTACCAAGTGTCGAGTCTTCAGGTGTTTGATGGCCGCGTGTGTCTGCGCCGCTATATGGAATGCTCTTAAACCATGCTCACTCACTGGGAACTTGTTCCAGTCATGCAGAAATATGTACTTGGACATATTCTTTTCTACATTAATATATTTACTTGACATTAGCAAACGATATCAAACCGTACTGGGACAAAAGGGTTTGTCATTTATCAATTAATTGTTTTCTGAGATCAGCATGAAACAGATATTTTGGTTGTGGTGAGATTTGTTGCGTTTAAATCACAAAACTGACCAATTCTGTTCGATGAATATCTATTGGTATTTTTTCGTGTTAGCACATGTGACCTAAGCCCGATTCCTGCAAGTACTATTGTAATTTGCGTCGGTGTTAATTGGAACTGACCGTACTGTTAGATTATAAGCGTGTGTATACACTGTGATAATCAGATAATTTACTCAAAGTGTGTGTACACTGTGATGATCAGATAATTTACCCAAAGTGTGTATACACTGTGATAATCAGATAATTTACCCAAAGTGTGTATACACTGTGATAATCAGATAATTTACCCAAAGTGTGTATTATTATTATTATTATTATGCTAGCATTTGTATAGCGCCGATATCCAGCTCAGCTCAGCTGCTCAAAGGCGCTTTGTTTTTCCCTCGTTCACTGGATGTCAATCTCAACGGCACATCGTATTGTCAATCTCAACTCCCTGGGGAGCATACAACTCTTGCAGCCTACTAGGCGCACCGAGTTAGTGTGGCATTCCCATCCTTACGAGGTATTTATTTTACAGCTGGGTATACATAGTCTGTGATAATCAGATAATTTACCTAAAGTGTGTATACACTGTGATAATCAGATAATTTACCCAAAGTGTGTATACACTGTGATGATCAGAAAATTTACCCAAAGTGTGTATACAGTGTGATAATCAGATAATTTACCTAAAGTGTGTATACACTGCGATGATCAGATAATTTACCCAAAGTGTGTACACCGTTTATGTTTATATTTCCATAAACGCAAGATTATATTTCAGTTCTTACAATTAAAAATATACACGCATAAGTGATTTTGAGCATATTGGACTCATGCAGCTGTTTCAGAAACAACACAAGTATACTATTTCTTTCCAACACGTCATCTGTGTGTGGTTGTAAGCAGCTCCACCGCCAAAACGCGGCAATTTTAACTTTTCCCCTTGTTTTAGATGCTTTTCAAGAAATATTCGCCAAAATGTCACCAAGAAATTATGCAAAGCAAAATGCGAGTGCAAGTAACCGGAAAAGCATGCGGTATCGATAACTATAAAAAGGCAAAAGTTGAAAAGAGGAAACAATTGAGTGCCACCAATCGACACATCGCCATAGGAAGCCTAGAAGCTGGGGATTCGCATCTCAACATTCATCAGAGCACCATATTTCGCCTTTGGGATCCTTTCCTGCAGACCAATTCCGACCAAGATCGCTTGAGAGGCGGTTGTCCAAAAGATACCACCCAAACACAGGACGTTCCTCACATGCGTCATCGTCTTGTCACTGCCGTGGAGACGCACAACGCATCCCTGCCTTGCGTCATCGTCTTGTCACTGCCGTGGAGACGCACAACGCATCCCTGCCTTGAGAAGAATATTTTTGAAGAGTCTGCAAACTTCGTAGACTGCTTGTAATGCCGAACACATAACCAGATACACCACCCGAACAGCGAGACGTGCTTCAGCGCATTGATGTCATGTAAGCACAGTCCCTGTTGTATCAGCCAATCAGAACAGTTGTCCACGTGTCCACCTGGCCACTTGTTTCAGATTTATGGAAACAAGAACGAACAATGCATCACGACAGAGATGTAGAGAAATTATCGTGTTAGTTTCTGTGGATACTGATAGAAAGCAATGTCTGGTGTAAACGGTTATATATCTTAATACAGGAGATAAAATAATGGTGAAATGATCCACATAAATAAACCGGTGTTTACAGAGGATGCCCAGTTACTCTGTCCGTGTTGGTTACCGAGGAACAGGGGCGCTGTGGCAGCCTAGTGGGCCAAGCGTTCCATTTCTGGTGTCACATGCCTTGTTATTGATTGAATATTTCTGAAAGGAAAACGGCATAAAACTAAACCCACTCACTCACCCAATGAGGACCAGGTGATTGCCACATTTGATAATACAACATAATGCAAATATGAATAATACATACATGCTGGATGTAGGATAGTGATTGAAATACAAGGTCAGTTGATTGTAATGGTGGGTTTACGTCTTAGTTTTAATACAGCAGAGAGGAATGTACTCAATGAGTTTAGATCATGTATGTTGTTACAGGTGATTACACGCACAAAGGTTTCAGTTGTAGAAGGGTGGGTCTGGTGGGTTGTGAAACACTTTTTTCTTATTTCAGAATATTTGCAGCAGATAAGTAGGACATGGAGCTCGTCTTCAACATAGTATCAGAGCCAAGAATAACGGATCGGTCTCCGTATTAGGCGACATGAGCCACCCCTCCCCCATCGGAATCCGATGGGGGGGGGGAGACATAACCCTGGCGAATGACACAAACTGACCACAGGGACCTACACCAAACATGGAATCGGGGAAAGGCCGGGTACGGGCAAGGAATGTCAGCTATGTCAGTTAATGGATGGTATAAATGATTGTGAACCAGTAGTGCTGGGAGTTCGGACTGAAATTCAGAGTTCAGAGCCACCCCTTGTAACTAGACCAGAATAAGTCGTGTGGAGCCCAAGACGGACTTGTGTGCTAATTAGAGTCATATCCCCAGAGCATCAACCTACTGAGGCGGATAATAGTTTAGGCCAATAGAGTGGCAGTGGAGACAGAGACGTTGATCATAGTGTATATGTGTGGCGGCCACTGCTAGTCTAAAGTTGTTACTGCGGAACATAGCTATAGGAGGTCACAGGACAAGTAGTGTTCAACATTAAGTAAAGATTTAAATTGTGAATGGTATTTACATTTAGATGAAGAATCACGTGAGGAACACCAATATTGAAGAAAGCAGTCATAAAATCGCTGCTTGAAGCTCGATATAAATGTTTTAATGCAGCCAATTTCTTGCGCGATCCATGCAAACCCAAAACCAAACTGAAAAAGGATGAGTCTTATATGTGAAGCCCAGGTTGATTATCATCATCAAGAGATTTGAGCATTTGGTAGGCTTGATAAGGACGTGTATGGTGTTGAAGCTGCATCAGTCTTGAGGTATAGTGACACTGCACTGAAAGTCTGCCACACTCTCCAAGCACCATGCTATTAAATACTTGCTGACTTTGAGAAACGTTTTATAGAACGTAAAATGTACAGTTTCAATTTGTTTGCAATAAGTGTTCCCCAAATCTCTGATCCATAACACAGAATAGGTGTAATCATGGAGACAAATATCTTAAAATTGTCATTGTGATTAATACATCAAAAATGTTTTTTGTAATTAAAGATGGAGAATATAGATTTATTTTCTTGAGCTGCTAAACATGCTTTAATCCATGACAGTTTATGAGTGAATACAATCCAAAGATAACTGTACATGTACACAACTTCTATTTGTTCTAAATTGAAAAACCACTTCTAATAAGAACGGAGAGGACCACCATTTCTAAAAACAATAATTTTGGTTTTGTTCAGATTGACTTTCATTCCTTTCTCTGCACAAAACTTTTCAACAATATGAATTTCCATTTGAACTGTAAAGCAGTATCTAATACAGTTAATACATCATCAGTGAATAATGGAGAAAATACATCAGGAATATGAGTTGATATAAAGACAGCCCTTCCACCTTCTTCCCCAAACATTTGAGCAAGTTTGTGTATGAACATTATAAAAAATCTATGGACACACAGTGCATCCTTGGCGGGTACCAATATTACATTTGAAATAGTGTGATAAGCCTGAATCAGTTCTCACACAAGCACAGAGGGTAGAATACATGTTGATAATAAATTTAAGAAATTGTCCCTTCACACACTTTTTTTATCAAAGTACTTTGTGATTAATAGAGTCGAATTCCTTAGAATAGTCAATAAAAAGGCAATAGAACCTAGAACAGTTTTGTATGGATAACAACTTCTTTATTTCGTGATTGCGACGTTTAGAAGCAAAAATCTGTATCGAAACGTCGCACTCACGAAAGAAAGAAGTTGTTATCCATAAACAAATTGTTCTATATTGTACGTCTCAACTTCTAAAATGTTACTCTAACAAGGCAATAGAACCTTCCATTTGTCTTTGACAGATATTTAGTCACCATAGCTTACAGGGGGAAAATATTGTCTGTTGTTGAATAATCAGGTCTGAATCCAGCTTGTGCCTCTATAATTTGTATCATTATTATTATCACACCATTGTTTCAATCTATTATCAGCTACTGAGGATAGAATCTTGCACAATGAATAGATCAATAAAATTCCTCTGTAGTTATTTGGATCTGTTTTATCACCAGATTTATGCAAAGGACATATGGAAAAGCTGAACTGTAATACAATGAGTTAAACAGGCTAGTTAATATAGGTGATATATAGTTCTTAGTAGCTTTAACGAAGTCCCCAACTAATCCATCCGGTCCTGGTGATTTATTACTTTTAATATTTTTCAAGCTTCAAAATACCTCTTCTTATGAAAAAGGATCATTTAGAACAGCTAAATGTTCATCCTCTATATCAGTGTCAGTATCCACATCACTCCTCACATCCTCAATATTATAATCAAAGGAAGTGCAATTAGTTCATTAAAATGTTTAAACCATTTATCTACAGATATGCCCGGAGTGGCTGAAAGATTCACCTGACATGAATTAACACTTTCGAAAATTGTTTTGGATCTTTTCTTCATTCACTGAGTCTATTTCTTTGACTTTGAAAGTAATGATCTTTCGTTAAGTGAAATGTGAGTTTAAAATGCGCTTCGTAATATATGTATGTACCAATATTACCCCCAACAGCCCTATGAGATCTCAGGGCTGAGTATTTCTTGTGCTTCATCTCCTCTAACTCATTATCCCACCAAGGTGGCTGATGTATATTCAAAGAACCAGTACCTGGGTCTCTATAGGTTCTCTTGAACTGATCTGCTGCACTTTGATAAAGATATGCTATATATTCCACAGTCTGTTCAACATTTTCCTCTATCTGCTTAAAAATAGCATCACAATGTTCTAGAACTAACTCCTGGAAATGAAGCATAAATATGTCACTATAGTATCCTGAGACAGTAATATTTGGTCCAACTCTCCTGGTCCATTTGCTCTGGATCATTTGACTGGTTATTTGATGGAATTTGTTGATCTGGCACCAGAGGAAGGACAATGGTACGATTGGATTCATCCCTCTCAAGCACACCGAAAGAGCTAACGTGTGGAAATACCTCAGTGCTTGAAAGGACACATCAACCACGCTGGCACCGTTATGGGTTATACAAGTGAAGTTACCTGATCATCAAGCAGTCTCCCTTTAAGTGCATGAAGACCACGGGTACAACATAAATCTGCAAGTGAAACACCATATTTGTGATATCTTGTGATATCCTTTGTATTTCTCGGGATATTAAAAGTATCAGAGGGGTAATCTTCACTGTTATCATGAATATATTGCAGATCATCACTGGCGATATACTAAAAAGGTGACTCATTCTTGCATTAAAATCACCTCCTACTAATATATGGTGTTGATTATATTGTCACAATGTACGCCTCGGAAGAGTCCCGTATCATGAAACGTCAATCATTTCTGATCCCCGAACTTGAGCAGCTGATAAGAAAGCAATCTCTTTTTATATCGACAATCTCCAGAATGTATTTTGGAACATATCCATCAGCTGTTTAAATATTTTGAAAGATACAAGTTATGTCAAAACCTTATATATATTCATGATCTGACAAACGTTTTCAAATGCATATTGTTATAGTACACTAAAAATGTGTCATTATGTGGTGTGATGTTGTAGAGTTGATGCCAATGCTCTACATGTAGCTGATCATTGTAGGTTATAGATGAAATGATCTATTTGATTACGAACATGTTTTGGTTACCCGTAAATATGGAGGCTTCACCTGAAGGTGGGTTGTGTTGTTCGCTTGCAAACAGCGTGGGGCCTTCTCGCGTTGGGACACTTTTACGTCACTTATCAACATATACATACAGATAAGCCCCGTGCAAGTTTCTACCTTCTCTGTTCTGTTTTGCCATTTATCAACGCCCGATGTATTTCAAAGTGATGCCGTTGATGATAAACATTGACAGGAACATCACGGCAAATATCGCCATGGAAAGCGTCCATTACACTTTCAGATACACACAAGTGCAGGACACACAGTAGTGATTAGCCTGAAGCCAGGATGTTTGTCTGCTTCACAAGCTGTATCTGATCCATTACACTTTCAGATACACACAAGTGCAGGACACACAGTAGTGATTAGCCTGAAGCCAGGATGTTGGTCTGATTGACAAGCTGTATCTGATTCATCCAGAAAAGAAACTCATAACCCAGAAATCTGTTGCAAAAATGTTGTATTTTCAAACATGTATACCTCGTCCACAAATATACTTTAAGAAATGAATTTTTACATCAGTTTAGAAGAAGGTCATGTCTATACAACCAAGTGGATAATTTTAGATAACGGAGACTTTGAGTGCGATAGTGACGACGTAGCACGGCCCGACGTCGGATCTCCTGGCTCTCAGTCCAATCTCTCTCAACCTGTCCCGTACAGTTTGACCGGATGTCCTCCGAAGTCCAGGCACGCTGACTGCTGTGCTCTCACCCGTGGCAGTACGGTCAGGCAAATGTAGTACCCGAATGTACCGATTTTGGGCTGCAGTGGTGACTCGAGGTCTGCCTGTACGGGGACGGTCATTTGTTATACCTGTCTGGTTGTAACGAGCTGCAATCAGTGATATCGTGCTCAGACTAACATTCAGACGCCTGGCAACAGAAAATTGGTAATGTCCAGCGTGCAGTGCATTCTTTAAATGGCGATGTTCCGTGTCGCAGCGTCAAGACTTGGCGTAGTGATTTTACCTTGAAACTCCTTCAATACGGATGCCGATTTCCGAAAGTAATCTGGATTTATCCAGACAGTGCATGCTCCAGACATGTGATTTCTATTGCGTTGTGGCGATGCCTTTTTCATTCTTGTAAGAAATCTCATTAAAATCAACATTTTCAGGTAAAGGTGACTTTTCTCCACTTGTGCAATTGTGTAAAATCATGTTATCAACACTTATGTTACATATTTTGACGATTGTTTAAACACAATAGGTAATTAATAGAATTTATAAAATACAAAACGCCTATGCGTTTCTTTTTTTGGATAGTATATCGGTCTATGCAGATCTAAGGGATATGTCAGTCTATGCAGATCCATGGGATATATATGTTGATGGAGATCTAAGAGATATATCAGTCTATGCAGATCCATGGGATACATCTGTCTATGCAGATCTAAGGGATATATCAGTCTATGCAGATCTAAAGGAAATATCAGTCTATGCAGATCTTAGGGAAATATCAGTCTATGCAGATCTAAGGGATATATCAGTCTATGCAGATCCAAGGGATACATCTGTCTATGCAGATCTAAGGGATATATCAGTCTATGCAGATCCAAGGGATATATCTGTCTATGCAGATCTAAGGGATATATCAGTCTATGCAGATCTAAGGGATATATCAGTCTATGCAGATCCATCGGATACATCTGTCTATGCAGATCTAAGGGATATATCAGTCTATGCAGATCAAGGGATACATCTGTCTATGCAGATCCAAGGGATATATCAGTCTATGCAGATATGGGATATATCAGTCTATGCAGATCCAAGGGATATATCTGTCTATGCAGATCTAAGGGATATATCAGTCTATGCAGATCCAAGGGAAATATCAGTCTATGCAGATCCATGGGATACATCTCTCTATGCAGATCTAAGGGATATATCAGTCTATGCAGATCCAAGGGATACATCTGTGTATGCAGATCTAAAGGATATATCAGTTTATGCAGATCCAAGGGATACATCTGTCTATGCAGATCTAAGGGATATATCAGTCTATGCAGATCTAAGGGATATATCAGTCTATGCAGATCCAAGGGATATATCCGTCTATGCAGATCTAAGGGATATATCAGTCTATGCAGATCCAAGGGATATATCTGTCTATGCAGATCCAAGGGATATATCTGTCTATGCAGATCTAAAGGATATATCAGTCTATGCAGATCCAAGGGATACATATGTCTATGCAGATCTAAGGGATATATCAGTCTATGCAGATCTAAAGGAAATATCAGTCTATGCAGATCCAAGGGATACATCTGTCTATGCAGATCTAAGGGATATATCAGTCTATGCAGATCCAAGGGATATATCTGTCTATGCAGATCTAAGGGATATATCAGTCTATGCAGATCTAAGGGATATATCAGTCTATGCAGATCCAAGGGATATATCAGTCTATGCAGATCTAAAGGATATATCAGTCTATGCAGATCTAAGGGGTATATCGGTCTATGCAGATCCATGGGATATGTCAGTCTATGCAGATGTATGGGATATATCTGTTGATGGAGATCCATGGGATATATGCGTCCATGCAGATCCGTGGGTAGTCTGAACCACATATCTTTCCCTAATATATAATGCCAAGCGCTGTCTGCAATGCTAAAGCCCTAAATGAAGCAAGTCTATATTTCCCCTGAATCTCCAAACTCTTTGGGGCTCCTTTTCAATTAAAATGGGTTTGTTTGTTGCTATCAACAATTATATAGATTCAGGAACTAAGCGTTAGTCTAGTCCGTGATATATATCTATCTAAGCAGATCCATGGGATATATCCGTCTATGCAGATCCGTGGGATATGGCCTCCTATGCAGATCCGTGCTGACGAGTTCACCTGCAGATACAACCTTCACTGACACATACACAATCTACCGCATGCTTGGTATCATCACCACTCACTGTGTATACCAGAATAACGGACATCCAGAATGTTGGAACAAGATAATGATTATCTCTGAACTCGTGACGTAAAGTATTTATTTATTATGCGCACATTCTGGGAAACCGTGCACTATCATGATACGCGAGAAAGGCACGCCTTACAGCCGACATGCTATACGGATAATTTGATAAAGAGGCTGTTTCACTTCCTTGAGTAAACATGCTGCGGTAGAAGTGATTTATATATGAGGCTAAACACATATGTTCACTCAGATTTCCCCACACACGATCTGTTAAGGGCTGTCTTTAGGTCTGAGCTTCAGTGATCTTGTACTGGGCTGTGTTTAGGTCTGAACCTCAGAGATCTTATACAGGGCTGTCTTTAAGTCTAAACCTCAACGATCTTGTACAGGACTGTGTTTAGGCCTGAACCTCAGCGATCTTGTACTTGGCTGTATTTATGTCTGAACCTCACTGATCTTGCACAGGACTGTGTTTAGGTCTGAATCTCAGCGATGTTGTTTTTGGCTCTATTTATGTCGGAAGCTCAGCTATCTTGTACAGGCCTATGTTTAGGTTTGAACCTCAGTGATCTTGTAAAGGGCTGTGTTTAGGTATGAACTTCAGCCATGTTCTATAGGAGTATGTTTAGGTCTGAACCTCAGCGATCTTGTACATGGGTATGTTTAGGTCTGAACCTCAGTGATCTTGAACAAGGCTGTGTTCATGTCTGAACCTCAGTGACCTTATACAGGGCTGAGGTTTAGGTCTGAACCTCAGCGATCTTGTACAGGTCTGTGATTAGGTCTGAACCTCAGTGATCTTGTACAGGGCTGTGTTTAGGTCTGAACCTCAGTGATCTTGTACAGGGCTGTGTTTAGGTATGAACTTCAGCCATGTTCTATAGGGGTATGTTTAGGTCTGAACCTCTGTGATCTTGTACAGGGCAGTGTTTAGGTCTGAACCTCAGTGATCTTGTACAGGGCTGTGTTTAGGTATGAACTTCAGCCATGTTCTATAGGGGTATGTTTAGGTCTGAACCTCAGCAATCTTGTTCATGGGAATGTTTAGGTCTGAACCTCAGCGATCTTGTTCAGAGCTGTGCTTAGGTCTGAACCTCAGCGATCTTGTACAGGGCTGTGTTTAGGTCTGAACCTCAGCGATCTTGTACAGGACTGTGTTTAGGTCTGAACCTCAGCGATCTTGTACAGGGCTGTGTTTAGGTCTGAACCTCAGCGATCTTGTACAGGGCTGTGTTTAGGTCTGAACCTCAGTGATCTTGTACAGGGCTGTGTTTAGGTCTGAACATCAGTGATATTGTATTTGGCTGTGTTTAGGTCTGAACTTTGGCGATCTTGTACAGGTCTGTGTTTAGGTCTGAACCTCAGCGATCTTGTACAGGGCTCTGTTTAGGTCTGAACCTTAGCGATCTTGTACTGGGGTGTGCTTTAGGTCTGAATCTCAGCGATCTTGTACATGTCTGTGTTAAGATCAGAACCACAGCGCTTTTGTACATGGCTTTGTTAAGGTCTGAACCTCAGTGATCTTGTACTGGACTGTGTTTAGGTCTGAACCTCAGTAATCTTGTACAGGACTGTGTTTAGGTCTGAACCTCAGCGATCTTGTACATGTCTGTGTTTAGGTCTGAACCTCAGCGATCTTGTACAGGGCTCTGTTGAGGTCTGAACCTCAGTGATCTTGTACAGGTCTGTGTTTAGGTGTGAACCTCAGCGATCTTGTACTTGGCTGTGTTTAGGTCTGAACCTCAGCGATCTTATACAGGACTGTGTTTTAGTGTGAACTTGAACGATCATGTACAGGTCTGTGTTTAGGTCTGAACCTCAACGATTTTGTACAGGGCTGTGTTAAGAACTGAACCTTAGCGATCTTGTACTGGGGTGGGCTTAGGTCTGAACCTCAGCGATCTTGTACAGGGATGTGTTAAGATCAGAACCACAGCGCTTTTGTACATGGCTTTGTTTAGGTCTGAACCTCAGCGATCTTGTACGACTGTGTTTAGGTCTGAACCTCAGTAATCTTGTACAGGGCTGTGTTTAGGTCTGAACTTCAGTGATCTTGTACAGGTCTGTGTATAGGTCTGAACTTCAGCGATCTTGTACTTGGCTGTGTTTAGGTCACTGTCTGAACCTCAGCGATCTTATACAGGACTGTGTTTAAGTGTGAACTTGAACGATCTTGTACAGGGTTGTGTTTAGGTCTGAACCTCAACGATTTTGCACAGGGCTGTGTTAAGAACTGAACCTTAGCGATCTTGTACTGGGGTGGGCTTAGGTCTGAACCTCAGCGATCTTGTACAGGGCTGTGTTAAGAACTGAACCTCAGCGATCTTGTACAGGGCTGTGTTTAGGTCTGAACCTCAGCGATCTTGTACAGGGCTGTGTTTAGGTCTGAACCTCAGTAATTTTGTACAGGGCTGTGTTGAGGTCTGAACCTCAGTGATCTTGTACAGGTCTGTGTATAGGTCTGAACTTCAGCGATCTTGTACTTGGCTGTGTTTAGGTCTGAACCTCAGCGATCTTATACAGGACTGTGTTTAAGTGTGAACTTGAACGATCTTGTACAGGAGTGTGTTTAGGTCTGAACCTAAGCGATTTTGTACTTGGCTGTGTTTGTTTCTGAACCTCAGCGAAATTGTACAGGGCTGTGTTTAGATCTGAACCTTAACGATCTTTTACATGAGTGTGTTTATGTCTGAACCTCAGCGATCTTGTACTGGGATGTGTTTATGTCTGAACCTTAACGATCTTTTACATGAGTGTGTTTATGTCTGAACCTCAACGGTCTTGTACAGGGCTGTGTTTAGATCTGAACCTTAACGATCTTTTACATGAGTGTGTTTATGTCTGAACCTCAGCGATCTTGTACAGGGCTGTGTTTAGATCTGAACCTTAACGATCTTTTACATGAGTGTGTTTATGTCTGAACCTCAGCGATCTTGTACTGGGATGTGTTTATGTCTGAACCTTAACGATCTTGTACAGGACTGTGTTTAGGTCTGAACCTCAGCGATTTTGTACTGGGCTGTGTTTAGGTGTGAACATCAGTGATATTGTATTTGGCTGTGTTCAGGTCAGAACCTCAGCGATCTGGTACAGGGATGTGTTTAGGTCTGAACCTCAGCGGTCTTGTACAGGACTGTGTTTAGGTCTGAACTTTGGCGATCTTGTACATGTCTGTGTTTAGGTCTGAACCTCAGCTATCTTGTACAGGGCTCTGTTTAGGTCCGAACCTCAGTGATCTGGTACACGTCTGTGTTTAGGTGTGAACCTAAGCGATTTTGTACAGGGCTGTGTTTGTTTCTGAACCTAAGCGATATTGTACAGATCTGTGTTTAGGTGTGAACCTCAGTGATCTTGTTCATGGTTGTGTTTAGATCTGAACCTGCTCGATCTTGTACAGGACTGTGTTTAGGGTCTGAACTTTGGCGATCTTGTACATATCTGTGTTTAGGTCTGAACCTCAGCGATCTTGTACAGGGCTCTGTTGAGGTCTGAACCTCAGTGATCTTGTACAGGTCTGTGTTTAGGTGTGAACCTCAGCGATCTTGTACAGGGCTGTGTTTAGATCTGAACCTGCTCGATCTTGTACAGGACTGTGTTTAGGTCTGAACCTCAGCGATCTTGTACTGGGATGTGCTAGGTCTGAACCTTTTCGATCTTGTACGGGAGTTTGGTTAGGTCTGAACTTCAACGATCTTGTCAGGGTTGTGTTTAGGGCTGAGCTTATACGATCTTGTGACTGTGGAGGTCTGAACCCCAGCGATTTTGCACTTGGCTCTGTTTGTTTCTGAACCTCAGCGATATTGTACAGGGCTGTGTTTAGGTCTGAACCTCAGCGATCTTTTACTGGGCTGTGTTTATATCTGAACCTTAACGATCTTTTGAACCTCTGAACCTCATGATCTTGTACAGGGCTGTGTTTAGGTCTGAACATCAGTGATATTGTATTTGGCTGTGTTTAGGTCTGAACCTCAGCGATCTGGTACAGGGCTGTGCTTAGGTCTGAACCTCAGCGCTTTTGAATATATGGCTGTGTTTAGGTCTGAGCCTCAGTGATCTTGTTCAGGACTGTGTTTAGGTCTGAACCTCAGCGATCTTGTACAGGGCTGTGTTTAGGGTCTGAACCTCAGTGATATTGTACAGGTCTGTGTTTAGGTCTGAACCTGAGTACTTGGCTGTCTTTGTTTCTGAACGTAAGCTGATGTTGTACAGGTCTCTGAACCTGAACCTAAGTGATCTTGTACAGGGCTGTGTTTCTGTGTCTCAGCTATCAGGTGTGAACAGCGATCTTCTACTGGGATGTGTTTAGGTCTGAACCTTTCGATCTTGTACAGGAGTTTGTTTAGGTCTCAACCTCAACGATCTTGTACAGGGTTGTGTTTAGGGCTGAGCATATACGATCTTGTACAGGACTGTGGTTAGGTCTGAACCTCAGCGATCTTGTACAGGGCTGTGTTTAGGTCTGAACCTCAGCGATCTTGTACTGACTGTGTTTAGGTCTGAACGTCATTGACCGTGTACAGGTCTGTGTTTAGGTCTGAACCTTAACGATCTGTTACATGACTGTTTTAGGTCTGAATCTCAGCGATCTTGTACTGGACTGTGTTTAGGTCTGAACGTCATTGACCGTGTACAGGGTCTGAACCTTGTGTTACATGACTGTTTTAGGTCTGAACGTCATTGACCGTGTACAGGGCTGTGTTTAGGTCTGAACGGAAACACGCCTAGTATCAGTGCAGAATGTATTGAAGTTGATCTTACTTAAAGGTGACAGAGACATAGAGGTGTCCCAGCCCGAATCTGTTTCGCTCGGCAAAACAATTACTGGTGCCTCTGCTGTAGACTGACGATTAGTCTGTCTCAGCCCCTGAACGACGACAGCTTGCATAGACACCACCTTCTCCGCGTCCTCCAACCTTAACAACATTATCCATGCCAATGGAAGAAAACCCGCCACCGTAAAGAACAACCCAAAATGTGTCATCTACAAAATAAACTGTGATTGTGGGCAGAGCTACATAGGCGAAACTTCCCGACTCATCAACACCCGAGTGAAAGAACATCATACCTCTGTTACCGATTCCGACAGCAAATCAGCCATTTCCGACCACATCAAAGCAAGCCCCATATCAAATAGAGTGGTCTGACATCACCATTCTCTCCAACAAACAAACAGACTTCACTAAACGCAAGCTCACCGAAGCCATCCACATCAAACGCCAAAAGCCCACCATCAACAGAGACCAAGGATACTTCATTCCATCCGCTTATGATGCACTCATCCACCAAGCCCAATCTACTGTATAAACTCTGCTGTATAAACATCTCATTATTATTTGTACATCATTGGCTTCCACGCCTGTCCTTTGTCTACTCTCTGGCTTCATCAGCTTTCTGCAAAGCCAATTATGTGAATTATATTGTTTTCTTTGTTACATTGTTACATCCAGTATATATACACTTCCCCCTTTTCATGTTCCATTATGCTTGACAACGGTACAAGAATCTGTATCGAAACGTCGCACTCACGAATAAAAAGAAATTGTTAACCATAAAGTTTGTCCTAAATTTGTCCTACTGCCTGGTCCTCCTAGCCTGTCTCACAGTCCCTGAACCACATTATTTTCTCTACTGCCTGGCTGTCCTAGTCTGTCTCACAGTCCCTGAACCACATTATTTCCTCTACTGCCTAGCTGTCCTAGCCTGTCTCACAGTCCCTGAACCACATTATTTCCTCTACTGCCTGGCTGTCCTAGTCTGTCTCACAGTCCCTGAACCACATTATTTCCTCTACTGCCTGGCTGTCCTAGTCTGTCTCACAGTCCCTGAACCACATTATTTCCTCTACTGCCTGGCTGTCCTAGTCTGTCTCACAGTCCCTGAACCACATTATTTGTCCTAGTCTCTACTGCCTAGCTGTCCTAGTCTGTCTCACAGTCCCTGAACCACATTATTTCCTCTACTGCCTGGCTGTCCTAGTCCTGTCTCACAGTCCCTCACTACTGCCTAGCCCTATTAGTCTGTCTCACAGTCCCTGAACCACATTATTTCCTCTACTGCCTGTCCTAGTCTGTCTCACAGTCCCTGAACCACATTATTTCCTCTACTGCCTAGCTGTCCTAGTCTGTCTCACAGTCCCTGAACCACATTATTTCCTCTACTGCCTGGCTGTCCTAGTCTGTCTCACAGTCCCTGAACCACATTATTTCCTAGTCCGTCTCTACTGAACCCTCTACTGCCTGGCTGTCCTAGTCTGTCTCACAGTCCCTGAACCACATTATTTCCTCTACTGCCTGGCTGTCCTAGTCTGTCTCACAGTCCCTGAACCACATTATTTTTACTGCCTACTGCCTGGCTCCTCCTAGTCTGTCTCACAGTCCCTGAACCACATTATTTCCTCTACTGCCTGGCTGTCCTAGTCTGTCTCACAGTCCCTGAACCACATTATTTCCTCTACTGCCTGGCTGTCCTAGTCTGTCTCACAGTCCCTGAACCACATTATTTCCTCTACTGCCTGGCTGTCCTAGTCTGTCTCACAGTCCCTGAACCACATTATTTCCTCTACTGCCTAGCTGTCCTAGTCTGTCTCACAGTCCCTGAACCACATTATTTCCTCTACTGCCTAGCTGTCCTAGTCTGTCTCACAGTCCCTGAACCACATTATTTCCTCTACTGCCTAGCTGTCCTAGTCTGTCTCACAGTCCCTGAACCACATTATTTCCTCTACTGCCTAGCCCTATTAGTCTGTCTCACAGTCCCTGAACCACATTATTTTCCCTACTGCCTCACTGGGGCTCCTTTTTCCCAATTTTCATAAATTTATGTCAGTTATAAAATCAAGATGTTTTATCAAAACTTGTCTCATTTTTTTGCTCGATACTGTACCAGAGACCATTTAATAGATTATATGGTCTCTGACTGTACATATTCTACACTGATGTAGACCTGCGACCTACTTGCAAACATTCTACACTGGGCGTAAACACAACCGCAGACAGCTAGTTGAGGGAAAGGTCACGAGATACTATTACAAGCAGCTAAAGCGATGCTTGTTCTGTAAGATAGTCGTCATTTAATGGGCTAATGACACTTATCAGTGGCTAATTACTGCCGAGCACTACAAGGGTCAAGGGAACCTGTCTTGATGTAATTATTATCAGCCCTGTGTTCGTGCTACAAGACTGTGGGAAGACTGTGTTCACGATGTATAGAGGATGTCACGTGACACTTCGTAACCATCACTGTAGAACTCATCTTGTACAGTACAACCGGAAATTATTGAGTATTTAAAGATTAATTAGTAATTGTTTATATTTTTTCACTCATTACTCACGTATTAAATGTGAAGGTTACCATGGGCAGCAATGCAAGCTTCAATGCGGCGGGGCATACTACTGATCAAAGTAAGAAAATCGTGGTCCATGCTGTCCCCATATCGGACCACCTCTTCTTTCATTTCAGCAATATTTGTCAGATTTTTCTTATCGACACTTTCCTTCATAAGTCCCCAACATTTTCTATTGGATTTAGGTCAGGACTATAGCTTGGCAAATGTCATATTTTTGGTCCGAAACCAGGCCTGTGAATGCTTTGAACGATGTTTTTTGGGTCGTTGTCCTGCTGGAAAATCCACTAATTTCCACAGAACACGGATGCAGATGGAAGTAAATGTCCCTCGAGAATATCCGTGTACCGCTCACTGTTCATATTCCCTTCAAACACACAGAGGGGCGTTGCCCCTAACACAGATATGCCACCACACACGTTAAATTTCGGACTGTACTTTGGGCGCTGATACAAAGGTTTTTCAGTTTGTTTGGTCCAGAATTTCAGTGTATTAGGTTCAGGTTTCATGATCGGTGATGGAATTCCGCGACTTTTCTGCCAACCAATTGCATGCAGCTCAGTTCTAATTGTCTCCTTACAGACAGCCACAGTTCCTCTATCAATCATATCCAGCCTTACGTTTTCTAAACTCCTTCGTTTGTTTTTAGAAACAAGAATACCAAGCCGCCTCCTGTCACCGACTGTCAATTTTCTGGGCCTACCTGCGCCTCTCTGGTGCTCAATGCCATATCCATTTGCAATATGTTTCAAAACACGATAAACAGTGGACAAAGGGATGCCTGCTCTACTTGAAATCACTTTAGCTGATCTGATGTCCTTGTTATAATAATCTAAAATCAACTTCCTCTTCTCTAAATCATCCACACTGAGGATCACTGAAAATCTCGTCTGCTAGCAAGTAAACAAAGTTGGATAACTTTTCACAAACTAATGAAAAAGGATTAACGGAACTGTCTCTCTTGAATGAAACCAAGCACTTGATAGCTGGTCAAGGTAGTTTATACTAGAAATCAAAATAAACATATTCCTAAAAATCTCAATAACTTCTGGTCATACTATATCTGTTGTTATTAAACGATTTGTAACCGTGGGAACGACGCTGATGAGATCGCCATGCTAAAAGCAACTTTCCTTAAAATTTGTGTGTCGACATTATACACATGCGCCTCGCTGTTTTGTAAATGACACCAATTCTCTGTTTCTGGAATGTTATTGAAAGTCAACCAACGCCACAAAACTGATATCATTGACATACACACTAGAGTTCAGCAGGCATCTATGATAATGGCTGACAAATGTCCCTCTTCACAAGATTACACTGAGATTACTTACTCTGGAAACATTCGAGATATCCACGATGTTTTAGAGCGAACACATATTTTAATATCTTTTAAATCAGATGGAAACACAGCAGTACAGTTATAATGAAAAGGTGAACTTTGTCCAGTTCAGTAATCGGATAAAACTTTAATGTCCTAATTTAACACGCATGCTCATCGGGATCGTAAATGGTAACAGGGTAGATAGAATGTAACCTTTGTAACGATATGCTGTGTATCATGTGTATGTAGTGTTGATGGCCCGCAGTGGCGAAACTCACAAACACGGACATCCCAGAAACGTAATGAGGGCACTGTAGGGGTGAAAGTATCACTTGTTTCTGGGACGAAACCCGCACAGTGAAATGCACCCCAGGAAGAGTAGAAACATCCACAATCAACTGCATAACTGTTCACCTACGGTTTGGTTTGTTTGAAAATTAACACCCCACCAGTAATATTCCAGCTATTTGGCAGCTGTCCGTTAGTTATCTGGACCAGACAATGCAGTGATCAACAGGATGAGCATCGATCTACCCAACTGGGATACAATGATATATGTCAACCAAGTCAGCGAGCCTGACCACCCGATCCCGTTAGTCGCCTCTTACGACAAACATGGGTTACTGAAGATCAGTTCTAACCCAGATCTTCAGGGACACTCTTTGGGTTACCCCTGATTGAACACCATGTCGCAGGGACAAGTTTCAGAGCACCTTTAAACATTGTCAGATATCACTATTCCACATATCACTACTGGAGAAGGAAATCTTGTTCATCTGTAAACATGTCCGTGAGGCTGCATGCTGAGGAGGTAATCTGCTCGACAGTGATGGAGCCGGTTATCCTGGGTATTATGTCTGTGGAGGTTATCTGCCTGACAGTGATGTAGCCGGTTATATAGGGTATTATGTCTGTGGAGGTAAACTATCCGACAGTGATGGAGCCGGTTATCCTGGGTATTATATCTGTGGAGGTAATCTGCCGACAGTGATGGAGCCGGTTAACCTGGGTATTATGTCTGTGGGGTAATCTATGTCTGTGGAGGTAATATTATGCCCGACAGTGATAAAGGAGCCGGTTACATAGGGTATTATGTCTGTGGAGGTAAAGTATCCGACAGTGATGGAGCCGGTTATCATGGGTATTATGTCTGTGGAGGTAAATTATCCGACAGTGATGGAGCCGGTTATCATGGGTATTATGTCTGTGGAGGTAATCTGCCCGACAGTGATGGGAGCCGGTTATCCAGGGTATTATGTCTGTGGAGGTAATCTGCCCGACAGTGATGGAGCCGGTTATCCAGGGTATTATATCTGTGGAGTAATCTGCCCGACAGTGATGTGGCCGGTTATATAGGGTGTTATATATCTGTGGAAATAATCTGCCCGATAGTGACGGAGCCGGTTATCCAGGGTATAATGTCTGTGGAAGTAATCTGCCCGATAGTGACGGAGACGGTTATCCAGAGTATTATATCTGTAGAGGTAAACTATCCGATAGTGATGGAGCCGGTTATCCAGCGTATTATGTCTGACGAGGTAAACTATACGACAGTGATGGAGCCGGAAATATATGGTATATATACATATCTGTGGAAGTAAACTGTCCGATAGTGATGGTGGCGGTTATCTTGGGTATTATGTCTGTGGAGGTAATCTGCCCAATAGTGATGGAGCCTGTTATCCTGGGTTTTATATATCTGTGGAAGTAAACTGTCCGAAAGAGATATAGTCGGTTATCCTGGGTATTATGTGTCTGTGGAGGTAATCTACCCGACAGTGATGGAGCCTGTTATCCAGTGTATTATATCTGTAGAGGTAAACTATGCGACAGGGATGGAACCTGTTATCCTGGGTATTACATATATGTTGAAGTAAACTGTCAGACAGGGATGGAGCCGGTTATCCAGGGTATTATGTCTGTGGAGGTAATATGCCCGACAGGGATGGAGCCGGTTATCCTGGGTATTATATCTGTGGCGGTAATATGCCCGAAAGGGATTGAGCCGGTTATCCAGTGTATTATATCTGTAGAGGTAAACTATGCGACAGTGATGGAACCTGTTATCCAGGGTATTACATATATGTTGAAGTAAACTGTCAGACAGGGATGGAGCCGGTTATCAAGGGTATTATGTCTGTGGAGGTAATATGCCCGACAGGGATGGAGCCTGTGATCCTGGGTATTATATCTGTGGATGTAATATGCCCGACAGTGATGTGGCCGGTTATCCTGGGTATTATATCTGTGGAGGTAATCTGCCCGACAGAGATGGAGCCGGTTATATAGGGTATTATGTCTGTGGAGGTAATCTGCCCGACAGTGATGGAGCCGGTTATCCAGGGTGTTATATCTGTGGAGGTAATATGCCCGACAGGGATGGAGCCGGTTATCCAGGGTATTTTATCTGTGGAGGTAATCTGCCCGACAGGGATGGAGCCGGTTATCCAGGGTATTACATATATGTTGAAGTAAACTGTCAGACAGGGATGGAGCCGGTTATATAGGGTATTATGTCTGTGGAAGTAATCTGCCCGACAGGGATGGAGCCGGTTATATAGGGTATTATGTCTGTGGAGGTAATCTGCCCGACAGGGATGGAGCCGGTTATCCTGGGTATTATATCTGTGGCGGTAATATGCCCGACAGGGATGGAGCCGGTTATCCTGGGTATTTTATCTGTGGAGGTAATGTGTCCGACAGTGATGGAACCGGTTATGCAGTGTATTATATATCTGTGGTGGTAATATGCCCGACAGGGATGGAGCCTGTTTTCATGGGTATTATATCTGTGGAGGTAAACTATCTGACAGTGATGGAGCCGGTTATCCAGAGTATTATGTCTGTGGAGGTAATCTGCCCGACAGGGATGGAGCCGGTTATCCAGTGTATTATATCTGTAGAGGTAAACTATGCGACAGTGATGGAACCTGTTATCCAGGGTATTACATATATGTTGAAGTAAACTGTCAGACAGGGATGGAGCCGGTTATCAAGGGTATTATGTCTGTGGAGGTAATATACCCGACAGGGATGGAGCCAGTTATCCTGGGTATTATATCTGTGGATGTAATATGCCCGACAGTGATGTGGCCGGTTATCCTGGGTATTATATCTGTGGAGGTAATATGCTCGACAGGGATGGAGCCGGTTATCCTGGGTGTTATATCTGTGGAGGTAATCTGCCCGACAGTGATGGAGCCGGTTATCCAGGGTGTTATATCTGTGGAGGTAATATGCCCGACAGTGATGGAGCCGGTTATCCTGGGTATTTTATCTGTGGAGGTAATCTGCCCGACAGGGATGGAGCCGGTTATCCAGGGTATTATATCTGTGGAGGTAATATGCCCGACAGTGATGGAGCCGGTTATCCTGGGTATTTTATCTGTGGAGGTAATCTGCCCGACAGGGATGGAGCCGGTTATCCAGTGTATTATATCTGTAGAGGTAAACTATGCGACAGTGATGGAGCCTGTTATCCTGGGTATTACATATATGTTGAAGTAAACTGTCAGACAGGGATGGAGCCGGTTATATAGGGTATTATGTCTGTGGAGGTAATCTGCCCGACAGGGATGGAGCCGGTTATCCTGGGTATTATATCTGTGGCGGTAATATGCCCGACAGGGATGGAGCCGGTTATCCTGGGTATTTTATCTGTGGAGGTAATGTGTCCGACAGTGATGGAACCGGTTATGCAGTGTATTATATATCTGTGGTGGTAATATGCCCGACAGGGATGGAGCCTGTTTTCATGGGTATTATATCTGTGGAGGTAAACTATCTGACAGTGATGGAGCCGGTTATCCAGAGTATTATGTCTGTGGAGGTAATATGCCCGATAGTGATGGAGCCGGTTATCCAGTGTATTATATCAGTGTAGGTTATCTGCCCGATAGTGATGGAGCCGGTTATCCTGGGTATTATGTCTGTGGAGGTAATATGCCCGACAGGGATGTAGCCTGTGATCCTGGGTATTATATCTGTGGAGGTAATATGCCCGACAGTGATGGAGCCGGTTATCCGGGGTATTATATCTGTGGAGGTAATCTGCCCGACAGAGATGGAGCCGGTTATATAGGGTATTATGTCTGTGGAGGTAATCTGCCCGACAGTGATGGAGCCGGTTATCCTGGGTATTATATCTGTGGAGGTAATCTGCCGGACAGTGATGGAGCCGGTTATCCAGGGTGTTATATATCTGTGGAGGTAATATGCCCGATGGTGATGGAGCCGGTTATCCAGGGTATTATATATCTGTGGAGGTAATATGCCCGACCTTGATGGAGCTGGTTATCCAGGGTATTATATATCTGTTGAGGTAATATGCCCGATAGTGATGGAGCCGGTTATCCAGGGTATTATATATCTGTGAAGGTAATATGCCCGACAGTGATGGAGCCGGTTATATAGGGTATTATATATCTGTGGTAATATGCCCGTAGTGATATGCCCGATAGTGGATGGAGCCGGTTATCCAGGGTATTATATATCTGTGGAGGTAATATGCCCGACAGTGATGGAGCCGGTTATCCAGGGTATTATATATCTGTGGAGGTAATATGCCCGACAGTGATGGAGCCGGTTATCCTGGGGGGTATTATATCTCTGTGGAGGTAATATGCCTGACAGTGATGGAGCCGGTTATCCAGGGTATTATATATCTGGGAGGTAATATGCCCGGTTGATGGAGCCGGTTATCCAGGGTGTTATATATCTGTTGAGGTAATATGCCCGACAGTGATGGAGCCGGTTATCCAGGGTATTATATATCTGTGGAGGTAATATGCCCGACAGTGATGGAGCCGGTTATCCAGGGTATTATATATCTGTGGAGGTAATATGCCCGACAGTGATGGAGCCGGTTATCCAGGGTATTATATATCTGTGGAGGTAATATGCCCGACAGTGATGGAGCCGGTTATTCAAGGTATTATGTCTGTGGAAGTAATGTGCCCGACAGTGATGGAGCCGGTTATCCAGGGTGTTATATAACTGTGGAAATAATGTGCCCGACAGTGATAGAGCCTGTTATCCAGGGTGTTATATCCTGTGGAGGTAATATACCGATCTGTGGAGGTATTATATATGCCCGACAGTGATGGAGCCGGTTATCCAGGGTATTATATATCTGTGGAGGTAATATGCCCGACAGTGATGGAGCCGGTTATTCAGGGTATTATGTCTGTGGAAGTAATGTGCCCGACAGTGATGGAGCCGGTTATCCAGGGTGTTATATAACTGTGGAAATAATGTGCCCGACAGTGATGGAGCCTGTTATCCAGGGTGTTATATATCTGTGGAGGTAATATGCCCGATAGTGATGGAGCCGTTTATCCAGGGTATTATATATCTGTGGAGGTAATCTGCCCGACAGTGATGGAGCCGGTTATCCAGAGTGTTATATATCTGTGGGGGTAATATGCCCGACAGTGATGGAGCCGGTTATCCAGGGTATTATATATCTGTGGAGGTAATATGCCCGACAGTGATGGAGCCTGTTATCCAGGGTATTATATATCTGTGGAGGTAATATGCCCGACAGTGATGGAGCCGGTTATCCAGGGTATTATATGTATATCTGTGGAGGTAATATGCCTGACAGTGATGGAGCCGGTTATCCTGGGTATTATGTCTGTCTTGTATGCTAGCAGTTGCAGCTTGTACAGATTCACTAGGTCCAACACTATAGAAATAGCTTGCAGATAATTCCTGTCACTGGCGAGAATAATGTGAGATGTTAATATGGTACTTATACACCGGTCAAAAACTGCAGGGGTAACTTGTCACAGGATAGTTATCATAGAGGTGGTGCGATATGATATACGGGCTCTTGGTAGTACACCTCTGAAGTCAGTTTTCTGTTAAATGGAGCACAGATGAACATTTTGGGGTGATGAGGGTCAGTGTTCTGGACACGAGGAGTACATCCATACTGATAAAGTGCTAATACACGCAGTTTACAGCGACGTCACATGACTTCAAAAACAACTGCACGTTGCAGTTCGAACCTTAGTGGTTGAGGTTTGACAGTGGTCCCAAAGGAGTTGTTCGGATTGACCAATATTTCCTTGTATCCGGAGGGTAAAGTCTCCTTGTGTACATGCATTCCGACCAGAGATCGACTGAAAAGTGGGGTATCTGGATTAACGGGGTTGGTACTGTCGAACTTTCTCTGTTTCAGATGGTCTTCACAGTGATCGTCATGACAGATGGATTTTCACTGCATATACTGTGGATCTAAGTTGACATCACAACTAAAATATAACACGTTCATTCCGACCTGTTTCAACGACCACCATCACATTCCTGATTCAGTGACAGGGATTTCTGACATTTGCGTGCTTCCATTAGAAACTTCCGTGTATGTTACCCGGCGACATCTAAACAGCTTTAGAAATTCTTCTCGAAACTTTCTCCCGGACAAGAAGAAAAGGTAGAAATTTATGGCATGGTTTGTGTCTGCCAATTGGATAGTGATACTGTCAAAGAATTCTTTCCTTGCCAAACACATGAAGTCTCTCTCATCAGAACACGTGTTGTTGTGGAGGATGACGCACACGCATCGTGGGATGGTGAGGATGACGAACGCGACAGCGACGATGACGAGCATGATGGTGATCTGTCGTTCCTTCCGCTGGGCCTCTATTTGGGCAGGCTCATCCACCGAGATACGACGTCTTTGTCTGGAATATCTCCTCAATAACACAATGATGAGGATGTTGAAGATGATGACCGAGGTTGCGGGGAGGAAGGAATAGATGGTAGCGCTTGTGAAGTACCAGAAGGGGTAAAGGTACTCGTGAAACGCCACCTTCACTGTGCACGTATAGCTTTCATAATGGGTGACTGTTGCGAAGATGTGACTGTGGACGAGACCCAGGAAGAGGAACACGCCCACCATGATCCCAACCGCCTTCTTCAACGACCAGATCACTCTCACCTTTATGGGGAAAGCAACAGCCGTGAACCTTTCAGCGGAAATTATTATCAGAATCCAGTTTGCAAATGCTGAACATGTTAAACCGAAAAAATACAAAAACTGGCATCCTGTTTCGTCGATGAGCAACTTCTTCTGTCGAGATTGGTTTTCAATAATCTTTAAAATGATGGTCAAATTGTCCACAATGGACAACACTGCCACGTAGAGAAAGGACGTGGCCAGTCTTTGTTTGGACATGCTGATGATCACTATCACGCTGAGAACATTCCCAGGAAACCCAACTGCAAAGATGACCCAAATGTAGATTGTGTTGAGGAAGTTAGTTACTACATTCAGTGTATAGAATTCAGGTGGATACATAGGCGTGGTAACAGCGGGAGACAAGGTGGAGTTACCATACACGCCTTTCACAAGGGCCTGCAGTGTTGTGTTCGCCATGGCAATCAGTAGGGTTCCTTCTGAAACACAATAGCAGACACTGTAAGCTGACATAATATGTGATAAACAATAGGTCAGATATAAACATGGCTACTTGATATTACACCAGTGAGAATAAAGCATTCTTCAGAGTCATGTCAGATCTGTCCTGTATCTCGTGCCTCAAGCATAATCAGTCATGTCAGATCTGTCTTGTATCTCATGCCTCAAGCATAATCAGTCATGTCAGATCTGTCCTGTATCTCGTGCCTCAAGCATAATCATCCATGTCAGATCTGTCCTGTATCTCATGCCTCAAGCATAATCAGTCATGTCAGATCTGTCCTGTATCTCGTGCCTCAAGCATTCTTCAGAGACATGTCAGATCTGTCCTGTATCTCGTGCCTCAAGCATAATCATTCATGTAAGATCTGTCCTGTATTTCATGCCTCAAGCATAATCAGTCATGTCAGATCTGTCCTGTATCTCGTGCCTCAAGCATTCTTCAGTCATGTCACATCTGTCCTGTATCTCGTGCCTCAAGCATTCTTCAGTCATGTCAGATCTGTCCTGTATCTCGTGCCTCAAGCATAATCACTCATGTCAGATCTGTTCTGTATCTCGTGCCTCAAGCATTCGTCAGAGACATGTCAGATCTGTCCTGTATCTCATGCCTCAAGCATAATCAGTCATGTCAGATCTGTCCTGTATCTCGTGCCTCAAGCATTCTTCAGTCGTGTCAGATCTGTCCTGTATCTCGTGCCTCAAGCATTCTTCAGAGTAATGTCAGATCTGTCCTGTATCTCATGCCTCAAGCATAATCAGTCATGTCACATCTGTCCTGTGCCTCAAGCATTCTTCAGTGATGTCAGATCTGTCCTGTATCTCGTGCCTCAAGCATAATCAGTCATGTCAGATCTGTCCTGTATCTCGTGCCTCAAGCATTCTTCAGAGTCATGTCAGATCTGTCCTGTAGCTCGTGCCTCAAGCATAATCAGTCATGTCAGATCTGTCCTGTATCTCGTGCCTCAAGCATTCTTCAGAGTCATGTCAGATCTGTCCTGTATCTCGTGCCTCAAGCATTCTCCAGAGTCATGTCAGATCTGTCCTGTATCTCATGCCTCAAGCATAATCAGTCATGTCAGATCTGTCCTGTATCTCGTGCCTCAAGCATAATCAGTCATGTCAGATCTGTCCTGTATCTCGTGCCTCAAGCATAATCAGTCATGTCAGATCTGTCCTGTATCTCGTGCCTCAAGCATAATCAGTCATGTCAGATCTGTCCTGTATCTCGTGCCTCAAGCATAATCAGTCATGTCAGATCTGTCCTGTATCTCGTGCCTCAAGCATAATCAGTCATGTCAGATCTGCCCTGTATCTCGTGCCTCAAGCATAATCAGTCATGTCAGATCTGTCCTGTATCTTGTGCCTCAAGCATTCTTCAGAGTCATGTCAGATCTGTCATGTATGTCATGAGTCAGCTTCTGACTGAAATCATCGCTCAGTGTGGTGCTGACTATGCCGACTATTTATAATGTGTTTGTAATGCTTCAAAAACAGATGAACTGTACAAGCTGATGCCTGACACCAGGAGATACAGCTTGGAGTGGTTTGCTGTGTTATAGCCCGAAATGTTGTGTTCCTGATGATACAGCTGACGTTATAACTGTTCACCCTGACGTGCACCACTTGTAAATGCCTTTTCAAAACAGTCTGAGAGGACAAAATATATATTCTCCATGAATTACCTCTGAATAGTTTCTTAAAGAAAACCATTTGCACAATAACAGTAAATCTTCAGGAACCGTAGAATCCAACCCGACAAGCACATAGGGATGATACCTGGTGACAAGTGAAAGGTGAGATGGATGCTGTCCTACCCGACTGCCACCGACCACTGCCGCCGACCACTGCCACAGACCACTGCCACCGACCACTGCCACCGACCACTGGCACAGACCACTTCCACCGACCACTGCCAACGACCACTGCCGCCGACCACTGCCACAGACCACTGCCACCGACCACTGCCGCCGACCTTCCACCAACACACGCAAAGGAAGATCAAATGTTCACGTGACGATCAAATAGTACAAAGAAATGCGTGCAACGTGTTCTACACATATCTACCATTAAAGTACTGAAAACTTTATTGAGCCTTGAATTTTGTAACTTCGATCAAACGGCTCTGAGCAAATGTCATATAACAGTCTTCTAAATGTTTGTGGAAAGAGAATGTTGTAACCTCCATAGTCACCAGGTGCTGAGGATGCTGGTATAGTGCTCGACATAAAGGTTATACTACACTAAATGAGAATCGCTTGCTCACTGAGCGAGAACCGTATGTAAACAAATGAAGAGATAGAGACATGTGACAGCTGTGATTGGATGAAATAGTGTAAGATGTTTATGTTTTTTAAAAGCATATCCAACCAGTAATTAAAACTGACCACAATTTTAAGTATTCAGTGCTGTCATTTTAATCACCATGACTTATGCTTATTGTGTGTACAGATATTTTCCAGTAGGTGACATTTGGTGCGGAACTGGGGTTGATGTGTTCCGCTTCCTGTCCTCGCAATACGACCCGGACAAGTTGGCCTGATATTGTGTTTTATTGTAGTTTAAAGGCCAGAGTGTACCCATGTGTACATGGAATGGCTGTTGATAGCTTGTCTATTTTTAAAAAAATTATAAGGTTACTATGGAAGTCTATGGGAAAACATTTGGTGGTGTGTAACCTAAAGGTAACCCTGACTGTTGGTGGTGTGTAACCTAAAGGTAACCCTGACTGTTGGTGGTGTGTAACCTAAAGGTAACCCTGACTGTTGGTGGTGTGTAACCTAAAGGTAACCCTGACTGTTGGTGGTGTGTAACCTAAAGGTAACCCTGACTGTTGGTGGTGTGTAACCTAAAGGTAACCCTGACTGTTGGTGGTGTGTAACCTAAAGGTAACCCTGACTGTTGGTGGTGTGTAACCTAAAGGTAACCCTGACTGTTGGTGGTGTGTAACCTAAAGGTAACCCTGACTGTTGGTGGTGTGTAACCTAAAGGTAGCCCTGACTGTTGGTGGTGTGTAACCTAAAGGTAGCCCTGACTGTTGGTGGTGTGTAACCTAAAGGTAACCCTGACTGTTGGTGGTGTGTAACCTAAAGGTAACCCTGACTGTTGGTGGTGTGTAACCTAAAGGTAACCCAGACTGTTGGTGGTGTGTAACCTAAAGGTAACCCAGACTGTTGGTGGTGTGTAACCTAAAGGTAACCCTGACTGTTGGTGGTGTGTAACCTAAAGGTAACCCTGACTGTTGGTGGTGTGTAACCTAAAGGTAACCCTGACTGTTGGTGGTGTGTAACCTAAAGGTAAAGGTAACCCTGACTGTTGGTGGTGTAACCTAAAGGTAACCCTGACTGTTGGTGGTGTGTAACCTAAAGGTAACCCTGACTGTTGGTGGTGTGTAACCTAAAGGTAACCCTGACTGTTGGTGGTGTGTAACCTAAAGGTAACCCTGACTGTTGGTGGTGTGTAACCTAAAGGTAACCCTGACTGTTGGTGGTGTGTAACCTAAAGGTAACCCTGACTGTTGGTGGTGTGTAACCTAAAGGTAACCCTGACTGTTGGTGGTGTGTAACCTAAAGGTAACCCTGACTGTTGGTGGTGTAACCTAAAGGTAACCCTGACTGTTGGTGGTGTGTAACCTAAAGGTAACCCTGACTGTTGGTGGTGTGTAACCTAAAGGTAACCCCTGACTGTTGGTGGTGTGTAACCTAAAGGTAACCCTGACTGTTGGTGGTGTGTAACCTAAAGGTAACCCTGACTGTTGGTGGTGTGTAACCTAAAGGTAACCCTGACTGTTGGTGGTGTGTAACCTAAAGGTAACCCTGACTGTTGGTGGTGTGTAACCTAAAGGTAACCCTGACTGTTGGTGGTGTGTAACCCTAAAGGTAACCCTGACTGTTGGTGGTGTGTAACCTAAAGGTAACCCTGACTGTTGGTGGTGTGTAAAGGTAACCCTGACTGTTGGTGGTGTGTAACCTAAAGGTAACCCTGACTGTTGGTGGTGTGTAACCTAAAGGTAACCCTGACTGTTGGTGGTGTGTAACCCTGACTGTTGGTGGTGTGTAACCTAAAGGTAACCCTGACTGTTGGTGGTGTGTAACCTAAAGGTAACCCTGACTGTTGGTGGTGTGTAACCCTAAAGGTAACCCTGACTGTTGGTGGTGTGTAACCTAAAGGTAACCCTGACTGTTGGTGGTGTGTAACCTAAAGGTAACCCTGACTGTTGGTGGTGTGTAACCTAAAGGTAACCCTGACTGTTGGTGGTGTGTAACCTAAAGGTAACCCTGACTGTTGGTGGTGTGTAACCTAAAGGTAACCCTGACTGTTGGTGGTGTGTAACCTAAAGGTAACCCTGACTGTTGGTGGTGTGTAACCTAAAGGTAACCCTGACTGTTGGTGGTGTGTAACCTAAAGGTAACCCTGACTGTTGGTGGTGTGTAACCTAAAGGTAACCCTGACTGTTGGTGGTGTGTAACCTAAAGGTAACCCTGACTGTTGGTGGTGTGTAACCTAAAGGTAACCCTGACTGTTGGTGGTGTGTAACCTAAAGGTAACCCTGACTGTTGGTGGTGTGTAACCTAAAGGTAACCCTGACTGTTGGTGGTGTGTAACCTAAAGGTAAAGGTAACCCTGACTGTTGGTGGTGTGTAACCTAAAGGTAACCCTGACTGTTGGTGGTGTGTAACCTAAAGGTAACCCTGACTGTTGGTGGTGTGTAACCTAAAGGTAACCCAGACTGTTGGAAGGTTTACGTCTCCTCACATTGCCAGAACCTCCTGTGGAGAAGTCGTTGTCACTCTCAAACAGTATGTATATATGTAAACATGAAACAGACGAGGGTGTCTCACTTCCGTCCATTTTCCCCATCAGTATTTCCATTGTCCATTGTCCATTATTCCTAGTTTATATGGGCAACAGAGATGACGAGAATAGGAATTTTACCTTTATGTAAAACAATATCAAATGACCAATAACCAAGAAACTTAAGTTGAACGGCAATGCAGACGCTGTTCCTATGACAACGAATCAACAGGAGCACGGGGATAGATTATTAAACATCTTCTTCTTCTTTTTCTTCAGTAATGTGCTTTTGAAGTCGCCTTCGCCTGTTGGCATTTCGGCAGACCTATTATTAAACATCACCCATGAAGCACTATATATAGTTAATCAGCCTGACGAGCTAGCGCTGCACCCTATTCCTGTGACTGGCTTCGTGAAAATCTGGCAGCTGCACTATCTTCAGGTGATTCAAACATGCATCAGCACTGCACTTCTATGACATTGAAGCTAGACTTGAGAATGTCTACGAGAAATGATTTACCTCGATCACCGTGACAAGACCCACAATATAGGTGTAGGATGTGTGTGTGTGTGTGTGTGTGTGTGTGTGTGTGTGTGTGTGTGTGTGTGTGTGTAGGTGTGGAGGGGGTAGGTGCAGGGTGTGTGGGGGTAGGTGAGTGGTGGGGTGGGTGTGGGTGTGGGTGGGTGTGTCGGGAAGTTGTAGTTGTCATACCACACGTACCTGCATGTTACAGAAGAGAAGACTCAAAATATACCATAAGCACCTAGTTACATAGGATCCCGCATAAAACGCGACCAATCATGTGTGTGGGTGTGTGTAGGGTGTGTGTGGGGTAGGTGTGGGGTGTGCGGTGGGTGTGTGTGTGTGTGGGTGTGGGGTGTGGGTTGGGTGTGTGGGAAAGTTGTAGTTGTCATACCACACGTACCTGCAGCTTGCAGAGAGGCCTCTGACAAAATATACTATAAGCATTTGGTAACATAGTATCCCGTATAAAACGTGACCAATCATGTGTGTGTGTGGGTGTGTGAGCTCGGTTTGTTGGTGACTGCTATTCATTTTTGTGTTACAGGGGAGAGAAGAAAGACCATTCCATCTTCATAAAAGATCTTACACTTTCCGCCCGTAGAATCATATGTCCGTCAACATCAAAGCATGCGTTTATGAATTAGTACGCAAATGATGGTGCCAGGCGAACAAGTTAGCGTACCCTGCCACATTGCTGACGTTACCCGTCATAAACATACGCAAAGGCAAGTTATCGTGCACCTGTGAAACTAACGAACATATGGTACAAGTCAGCAAATGGCTTCGGACTCAATCCTTGCCACTGATGTGTGAATTTTAAAACACTCACCGTCAAACTTAGCACTCTATATAAAACCATGTGGGACCCGTGAGTTAGGCTGGCCCTGGCCGGCTGGCTTGGAATAAATGTATGGGCTGTAGGTGTGACAGTAACGATCATGTACAACATATACTCTCCCAAAAATGAAACGCATCATGAAAATAGCAATTTCATGTACCAATGAATTAAAACGTGATTCATTTTACAAAAGGTTTTGCTCTGTTTATGAGTCCTATGGTGTTTATGTTTTGAAAAATCACAACAAAACGCACAATCCGTAAAATACCCGTATTTAACAGCATGATTTTCAATTTCGGCGTGTAGTGTCACAGAATACACAATTCACATGCAATGCACGTGAAAGTTGGGGATCAGATAGTCTCAATGATGGGTATAAAAGGTTGATCGCTGTCTCTCGATTATTCACTGTATTTGGAATATTGTTGACGAACACAAAATGCCACGTCTAAGTGAAGCCAACCGTCATATCGCCATTGGTTTGCTTGAAGCTGGCCAGTCTCAACATGCAGTTGCCCGACGCACGAATGTTCACCAAAGCACCATTTCACGGCTCTGGGAGAGATATCGCCATCAGAATGCGGTAGCACATGCCCCGCGGCGCATGATCGCTACTTCCGGGTACATCACCTGCGTCATCGAACAGCTACGGCGACCAGTACCGCTCGACAAATACCCGGAATGAGGAGGCTTTCTGCACAGACCGTCAGGAACAGGTTGAGAGAGGCTGGTTTACGTGTCAGAAGACCTTATTTTGGCCCTGTGCTTCGACAACAACATCGTCGACATCGAGTTCAATGGTGGACCACCGTTCAGGCCTGGAACCTACCGAATTGGCGTAGAATCTGGTTCAGTGATGAATCACGATTTCTATTGGAACGACGCGATGGAAGAATGCGGGTGTACAGACGTCGACGTGAACGTTTCGCCGACTCTTCCGTTCCCAGGTGGACAGATTCGTCCGGGGCAGTGTTATAATGTGGGGAGCGATCACCTGCCGTAGGAGAAGTGATTTGGTGATGATCCAGGGCAACCTGACAGTTCAACGGTACTGTGACGAAATCCTACGACCCACACCTCCTTTCAATCATTGATCGCCAGAGGGAGTTGTTTCAACAGGACAATGCCAGGCCCCACACAGCACGTCACACTAGAGACTTCCTCCAGAACCACAACATCAATGTGCTCCCCTCGCCCTCAAGATCACCGGACTTCAACCCGATCGAACGTCTGTTGGATGCCCTGGACAGACGGGTGTGACGCCGTAACCCTCAGCCCCAGATACTTCAGCAACTCGCACAGGCTCTACAGGCAGAGTGGGCTGCGATTGGGCAACACGAGATTCTGAGACCTATTCGTTCGATGCCGAGGTGATGCCGTGCAGTTCTGGATGCCCAACGGTGTTCACACGCGGTATTGACTTCAGCGCCACCACACGTCTCCATGTGACACTCAAACTGACTTTCCTTGGGTTGGTGCCAAAGGCGGATAAGACTGCATTCCCAGTGTGCAATGTCGCTATATTTCATTGACTCATAAAGCCTACAAGATGTTTCAAAATATACATAAAAATACAGTTGAAATTCCTATATGCGTTTCCTTTTTTGTAGAGTATATTATGTCATCTGCATGGGTGTAATCTACATGGCTGTAATCTACATGGCTGTAATCTACACTGGTGTAACCGACGTGGGTGTAATCTACATGGGTGTAATCTATATGAGTGTAATCTACATGGCTGTAATCTACATGGGTGTAATCTATATGAGTGTAATCTACATGGCTGTAATCTACATGGCTGTAATCTACATGGCTGTAATCTACGTGGGTGTAATCTGCACTGGTGTAACCGACGTTGGTGTAATGTACATGGGTGTAGTCTATGTTCGGAGTTCCAGGCTATACTTACACCGTCCTCGGGTAAACAGAGGTCATCTCCAATACAAACATGTGGCTTCAAGTTTAACATAGTTTACTATAGTTCTAAGGCTCGTCTGAAATTAATGTTTTCTATGCAACCATTATTGTATTTGCTATATTTGTTGATACACTTACCTCTGAGATTATTTGCAGGTGAAATATTTCATGAGTGAGTTTAGTTATACGTCGCTTTTATGACGGCGGTGGGCATCAGAATGGGCTTCTAACATTGTACCCATGCGGGGACTCGAACCCGGGTCTTCGGCGAGACGAGAGAAAGCTTTAACCAATAGGCTACCTCACCGCCCCATAATTGATACTGAACTCGTTTCGCTACATCGTCCTGACACTGGAGTCTCCACAGAATGCTGTAAACTAAACTCCTAGTTTAATGCGAAATTAGGAATTACACTTATGTATTAAATTATATAAGGTGATGTTTTATCTAACTAATAATCTATATATGCACATGTGGATCATTTGGTGTAATCTCACACCCAGTATATGTGATAAACATGTTATTGACCAGGTATTACAGAACGGAGAACTACTGCATGTACGTATGACTGCGACAAGACTGCAAGACTGAGATAGAGACTGAAAATAATGTAAATAATTGTCTTGGAAAACAAATCTACTGCGGAAACAGACAGGAACTACCCCACTGTCACTGACTGATCTTGGTGGCACCACACACATATGTGGTCCCAGTAGATCTTGGTGGCACCACACACATATGTGGTCCAAGTAGATCTTGGTGGCACCACACACATATGTGGTTCAAGTAGATCTTGGTGGCACCACGCACATATCTGGTCCAAGTAGATCTTGGTAGCACCACACATATATGTTGTCCAAGTAGATCTTTTGTGGCACCACACACATATGTGGTCCAAGTAGATCCTGGTGGCACCACACACATATGTGGTCCAAGTATTTAGGGCTGCATCATATTTTATGTAACAGTCAATATATGCCATAAAGTGAACAACTGTTGGTGATAGTGGCTGTGTGAATGGTAGTGAGTGAGGCTGTGTGAAGTGTGGTGGTAGTGGCTGTGTGAATGGTGGTGATAGTGGCTGTGTGAATGGTGGTGATAGTGGCTGTGTGAATGGTGGGGATAGTGGCTGTGTGAATGGTGGGGATAGTGGCTGTGTGAATTGTGGTGATAGCGGCTGTGTGAATGGTGGTGATAGCGGCTGTGTGAATGGTGGTGATAGTGGCTGTGTGAATGGTGGGGGTAGTGGCTGTGTGAATGGTGGGGATAGTGGTTGTGGAAATTGTGGTGATAGTGGCTGTGTGAATGGTGGTGATAGTGGCTGTGTGAATGGTGGGGATAGTGGCTGTGTGAATGGTGGGGATAGTGGCTGTGTGAATGGTGGGGATAGTGGCTGTGTGAATGGTGGTGATAGTGGCTGTGTGAATGGTGGTGATAGTGGCTGTGTGAATGGTGATAGTGGCTGTGTGAATGGTGGTGATAGTGGCTGTGTGAATGGTGGTGATAGTGGCTGTGTGAATGGTGGGGATAGTGGCTGTGTGAATGGTGGGGATAGTGGCTGTGTGAATGGTGGTGATAGTGGCTGTGTGAATGGTGGTGATAGTGGCTGTGTGAATGGTGGGGATAGTGGCTGTGTGAATGGTGGGGGTAGTGGCTGTGTGAATGGTGGGGGGTGGGTGATAGTGGCTGTGTGAATGGTGGTGATAGTGGCTGTGTGATAATGGTGGTGGGATAGTGGCTGTGTGAATGGTGGTGATAGTGGCTGTGAATGGTGGGGGTAATGGAATGGTGGGGTAGTGGCTGTGTGGATGTGTGAATGGTAGGGATAGTGGTTGTGGAAATTGTGGTGATAGCATCTGTGTGAATGGTGGTTGTAGTAGCGGTGTGAATGTTGGCCGTAACTTTTGTGTGAATTGTGGTGATTGTGGTATGAACAGGTAAGTTTATTGTAGCAGGGAAGGGTATGGAACCACCGACTGTGAGCACAGGCCCTCGTGCCTTTGCGAGGATTAAAGATTGAAGAAATATTGCTTTTGAGATGACCCCCGACTCAAAATGCTGCACAGTACAATACATCATGACGTTTTGAGATGACCCCCATCATGAAATGATGCATTTAACTGTGAAACATCTCAAGTCGTAATTTATTTTTTTTAGATATAGAAAGGACAGGACGGCCTGGGCCTGTGAGCCCTGTGTGAAGACAGTCCGCGATACAAACACCAACACGGAACAAGCAGCTAAAAGGTCAATGGGTTCCTATACTTTTGTTTCGTCTTGGCAGCACTAGGTGCGGAAGGCAATCAAGTACAGCAAGTTGAGTCTGCTATGCGTGCATTACCCGCCAAGTTTATCAGGGAGAGGTCCTGATGAGTTTGAATTTAAGTATAACGTGAAAAGATACATGATACTTGGGCATCTAGTGTATTCGTCGTTGTTGAAGTTGCGAGTGTGTGTCGTTGGTCTGTTTGGTTGCCTGCTTGTATGTAGGCTTGTTATTTACAGCTCTGGTTGAGCTTCCAGCACACCTTTAGATAGTAGGAAACATGTATCTGATATGAGCAGCTGTTTTATATTCAGGCAGATAAGCTGCCATTTCAGGACAATTTGGTATTGATGTAAGTGATGTAGAGTTATCACCGATGTTTCAGTTGTAAATGATGTTCTTTCACTTAGCGATCTAGGTCAGCTAACGTTAGTTGTGTCACGTGTCAACGGTCGGGCCATGTAAGCAATGTGAAGGGTTGTGTTTATCAGATTCACTCTTGAGAGTTTCTGGATTCTGTTCTGGAGCTCAGTTTGTTTGTTTGACGATTAACGCCGCACTCAGCAATTTTCCAGCTCTCTGGCGGCGACGTCTCAGTGTAAGATTTGATTGAAGAAGTTGCTGATTTATAAGGTGACAGTTACAGCGTGATGCTACTGGAGGCATAAACATGACACCCGGTGGCAGCTACAGCGTGATGATGGTAGAGGCATAACATGACACCCGGTGGCAGTTACAGCGTGATGCTACTTGGGGGGATAAACATGACACCCGGTGGCAGCTACAACGTGATGATGATAGAGACATAAACATGACACCCGGTGGTAGTTACAGCATGATGCTAGTGGAAACATAAACATGACACCCGATGGCAGTTACAACGTGATGCCAGTGGAAACATAAACATTACACCCGGTGGCAGTTACAACGTGATGCTAGTGGAAACATAAACATGACACCCGGTGGTAGTTACAGCGTGATGCTGGTGGAAGCCTGAACATGACACCCGATGGCAGTTACAACGTGATGCTAGTGGAAACATAAACATTACACCCGGCGGCAGTTACAACGTGATGCCAGTGGAAACATAAACATGACACCCGGTGGCAATTACAGCGTGATGCTAGAGGAGGCATAACATGACACCCGGGGGGCAGTGACAGTGTGATGCTGGTAGATGCATAAACATGACACCCGGTGGTAGTTACCTCGTGAAGCTGTGGAGGCATTACTTGACACCCGGTGGCAGTTCATGTGATGCTGGTAGAGGCATGCAGTTAAAGCGTGATGCTTGGAGGGACATGAAACGTGACACCCGATGGCAGCTCTTTTATCAAAAGAAATCTTAGTTTAAGGGATGAAAATTGTATGTCCCCACGTGACGTAGCTGTTGAAGGTTATTCGCTTGTAAACTGTAGTCGTGCAGTTGTAGATAAACTGCATGTGGACCACCGGATGGTTTCAAGTCAGACATGGAGCTCCGTGACTAGTACTGGTAATGTAAGGTGCTGGAAGGATGCAGTTGATGGAGAGGATTTGTCTTCATCCATATACACCGTCTGGGCTTTCCACATCAGTAACCGTATCTACAGCTTCCCACGCTGTACGAACAAATCGTCATCGGTATAGTATTGTACATCCATTGTATTATCTTGTACATCCAAGATACAGTTGGACACCTTTATGTCGAATCACGGGATCATCTTTTGGCGAGGAGATCAAACCATTGCAATCTGTACAGACGTGAAATTGTGAAATGCCTTAATGACAACGTAAATGGTGTACACTTCACTTTGGAACAAATGAAATGGAATTTTAATCAAATATGATGGATTCTGTCGAAGCCATCAAAATGTACCTTTGTTTTAGATTTGAGTTCATGAGGTATCTCATTAACATTGAATATTGTTTGAGGGAAAGTTTTCATCAAAGCGACGTTCAAACCCCCGCTCGGCCTATAGATCTAGGGACTGCGAGGTGTTCACCCTCCCTACGTTGTCTGTATCACAGGGTATCCGGAATGCTAAATACCGTTACAGTGTACTGCAGATTCTCATACAGAAATAGAGCGTAAACAATACCTGGGTCAAAACCATGACGGAGATTGTGTCAATATATCTTTATGCCGTGGAGTGCTGTAACCCTCGCGAACAGCAGGTGGTGGCTTAGAATGCTTAGATATAGCTCAGGGTACCTCCAAATATTCGGAAGATATCGAGTGTGTTGCAAAGGCGAAAATCCGAATAGTTTCATCAGGATATAGTTTTAGTCATTTGTTCAGGCTCAAACAACCTTAACCTGAATGAAAGTGGTCTGTGTTACAGGCAAGCAAACGCATCGTGAAAGTAAGATTAGATTTAAATAGTCACCGTGATAGAGACACAGATGGAACCATCAGAAATGTTGGATTAGAAAAAACAGAATGTCATATTTCTAATTTAGTCTGGACTCATGAATGTACCCTAGAGTAACGAATGCCATGCCGTGCTATTTTAGTCCTATCCGAAAATGACACAACCATTAATTACGAACAAAAACTACAATTTGATTGACATTTCCAATAAATGACGAGACATTGGATACTGGGTTTACAGACTAGTAACTAAATGAGGAGACATTGGATACTGGGTTTAAAGACTAGTAAGATAATAAGGAGACATTGGATACTGGGTTTACAGACTAGTAACTAAATGACGAGACATTGGATACTGGGTTTACAGACTAGTTACATAATCAGGACAAAATGGATACTGGGTTTACAGCCTAGTAAGAAAATGAGGAGACATTGGATACTGGGTTTGCAGATTAGTAACATAATGAGGAGACATTGGACACTGGGTTTAAAGACTAGTAACTAAAAGAGGAGACATTGGATACTGGGTTTAAAGACTAGAAACAAAAAGAGGAGACAATGGATACTGGGTTTACAGACTAGTAACTAAATGACGAGACATCGGATACTGGGTTTACAGACTAGTAACTAAATGAGGAGACATTGAATATTGTGTTTACAGACTAGTAACATAATCAGGACAAAATGGATACTTGGTTTACAGCCTAGTAAGATGATACGGAGACATTGGATACTTGGTTTAAAGACTAGTAACTAAATGACGAGACATCGGATACTGGGTTTGCAGACTAGTAACTAAATGAGGAGACATTGGATACTGTGTTTACAGACTAGTAACATAATCAGGACAAAATGGATACTTGGTTTACAGCCTAGTAAGATGATACGGAGACATTGGATACTTGGTTTAAAGACTAGTAACTAAATGAGGAGACATCGGATACTGGATTTACAGACTAGTAACTAAATGAGGAGACATTGGATATTGTGTTTACAGACTAGTAACATAATCAGGACAAAATGGATACTTGGTTTAAACTACAGCCTAGATAATGCTGGGTTTACAGATATACTAAATGAGGAGACATTGGATACTTGGTTTACAAGACTAGTAACTAAATGACTAGTAACTAAATGAGGAGACATTGGATACTGGGTTTACAGACTAGTAACTAAATGAGGAGACATTGGATACTGGGTTTACAGACTAGTAACCAAATGGTTTACTGGGTTTACACTAGTAACTAAATGATACTGGGTTTAGACATTAACCAAATGGATACTGGGTTTACAGACTAGTAACTAAATGAGGAGACATTGGATACTGGGTTTAAAGACTAGTAACTAAATGAGGAGACATTGGATACTGGGTTTTACAGACTAGTAACTAAATGAGGAGACATTGGATACTGGGTTTACAGACTAGTAACTAAATGAACATTGGATACTGAAAGACTAGTAACAAATGAGATATTGGATACTGGTTTACAGACTAGTAACTAAATGAGGAGACATTGATATGGGTTTACAGACTAGTAACTAAATAGAGGAGACATTGGATTTTACAGACTAGTAACTAAATGAGGGAGACATAGGATACTAACTAGTAACTAAATGAGGAGACATTGGATACTGGGTTTTCAGACTAGTAACTAAATGATGAGACATTGGATACTGGGTTTAAAGACTAGTAACTAAATGAGGAGACATTGGATACTGTGTTTACAGACTAGTAACTAAATGACGAGACATTGGATACTGGGTTTACAGACTAGTAACATAATGGGGAGACATTGGATACTGTGTTTACAGACTAGTAACTAAATGAGGAGACAATGAATACAGGGTTTAAAGACTAGTCACTTAATATAGAAGTTGGAGAGTGAGGTAAGGGCAAACCAGCCTAAATCTCTACACACAGGAATCTGCTGGGCAACGAAAGGAGTATCTGTATGGAAGCGTCGCATCACCTGAATAAAGAAGTTGTTCATCCTTAATGCGATGAGAAGCACGGATTCTCAAATATCATGTCTCCCTGTCCCTAAAGGTCCGCTGTTAAAGCAATCCTAAAGGCAAGAACAAAATGTAATGACGCTCATCAATGTACTTTCAAAATGTTGACTAACCCTTACAATCTGTATATCTCAAGCAGCAGCAGCCACCCCAAGCAACCCTTACAATCTGTATATCTCAAGCAGCAGCAGCCACCCCAAGCCACCCTTACAATCTGTATATCTCAAGCAGCAGCAGCCACTCCATGCCACCCTTACAATCTGTATATCTCAAGCAGCAGCAGCCACCCTAAGCAACCCTTACAATCTGAATATCTCAAGCAGCAGCAGCCACTCCAAGCCACCCTTACAATCTGTATATCTCAAGCAGCAGCAGCCACTCCAAGCCACCCTTACAATCTGTATATCTCAAGCAGCAGCAGCCACCCCAAGCAACCCTTACAATCTGTATATCTCAAGCAGCAGCAGCCACCCCAAGCAACCCTTACAATCTGTATATCTCAAGCAGCAGCAGCCACCCAAGCCACCCTTACAATCTGTATATCTCAAGCAGCAGCAGCCACCCCAAGCAACCCTTACAATCTGTATATCTCAAGCAGCAGCAGCCACCCCAAGCCACCCTTACAATCTGTATATCTCAAGCAGCAGCAGCCACTCCAAGCCACCCTTACAATCTGTATATCTCAAGCAGCAGCAGCCACCCCAAGCCACCCTTACAATCTGTATATCTCAAGCAGCAGCAGCCACCCCAAGCAACCCTTACAATCTGTATATCTCAGGCAGCAGCAGCCACCCCAAGCCACCCTTACAATCTGTATATCTCAAGCAGCAGCAGCCACCCCAAGCCACCCTTACAATCTGTATATCTCAAGCAGCAGCAGCCACTCCAAGCCACCCTTACAATCTGTATATCTCAAGCAGTAGCAGCCACCCCAAGCAACCCTTACAATCTGTATATCTCAAGCAGCAGCAGCCACTCCATGCCACCCTTACAATCTGTATATCTCAGGCAGCAGCAGCCACTCCAAGCCACCCTTACAATCTGTATATCTCAAGCAGCAGCAGCCACCCAAAGCAACCCTTACAATCTGTATATCTCAAGCAGTAGCAGCCACCCCAAGCAACCCTTACAATCTGTATATCTCAGGCAGCAGCAGCCACTCCAAGCCACCCTTACAATCTGTATATCTCAAGCAGCAGCAGCCACTCCAAGCAACCCTTACAATCTGTATATCTCAAGCAGCAGCAGCCACTCCATGCCACCCTTACAATCTGTATATCTCAGGCAGCAGCAGCCTCTCCAAGCCACCCTTACAATCTGTATATCTCAAGCAGCAGCAGCCACCCCAAGCAACCCTTACAATCTGAATATCTCAAGCAGTAGCAGCCACTCCAAGCCACCCTTACAATCTGTATATCTCAAGCAGCAGCAGCCACTCCAAGCCACCCTTACAATCTGTATATCTCAAGCAGCAGCAGCCACCCCAAGCAACCCTTACAATCTGTATATCTCAAGCAGCAGCAGCCACCCCAAGCAACCCTTACAGTCTGTATATCTCAAGCAGCAGCAGCCACTCCAAGCCACCCTTACAATCTGTATATCTCAAGCAGCAGCAGCCATCCCAAGCCACCCTTACAATCTGTATATCTCAAGCAGCAGCAGCCACCCCAAGCAACCCTTACAATTTGAATATCTCAAGCAGGCGGGCAGCCACCCCAAGCCACCCTTACAATCTGTATATCTCAAGCAGCAGCAGTCACTCCAAGCCACCCTTACAATCTGTATATCTCAAGCAGCAGCAGCCAATAGCCAAGCAACCCCCCTTACAATCTGTATATCTCAAGCAGCAGCAGCCACCCCAAGCAACCCTTACAGTCTGTATATCTCAAGCAGCAGCAGCCACTCCAAGCCACCCTTACAATCTGTATATCTCAAGCAGCAGCAGCCATCCCAAGCCACCCTTACAATCTGTATATCTCAAGCAGCAGCAGCCACTCCAAGCCACCCTTACAATCTGTATATCTCAAGCAGCAGCAGCCACCCCAAGCCACCCTTACAATCTGTATATCTCAAGCAGCAGCAGCCACCCCAAACCAACCCTTACAATCTGTATATCTCAGGCAGCAGCAGCCACCCCAAGCAACCCTTACAATCTGTATATCTCAAGCAGCAGCAGCCATCCCAAGCCACCCTTACAATCTGTATATCTCAAGCAGCAGCAGCCACCCCAAGCAACCCTTACAATCTGTATATCTCAGGCAGCAGCAGCCACCCCAAGCAACCCTTACAATCTGTATATCTCAGGCAGCAGCAGCCATCCCAAGCCACCCTTACAATCTGTATATCTCAAGCAGCAGCAGCCACCCCAAGCAACCCTTACAATCTGTATATCTCAAGCAGCAGCAGCCATCCCATGCCACCCTTACAATCTGTATATCTCAAGCAGCAGCAGCCATCCCAAGCCACCCTTACAATCTGTATATCTCAAGCAGCAGCAGCCACCCCAAGCCACCCTTACAATCTGTATATCTCAAGCAGCAGCCACCACCCCAAGCCACCCTTACAATCTGTATATCTCAAGCAGCAGCAGCCACCTAAGCCACCCTTACAATCTGTATATCTCAAGCAGCAGCAGCCATCCCAAGCCACCCTTACAATCTGTATATCTCAAGCAGCAGCAGCCATCCCAAGCCACCCTTACAATCTGTATATCTCAAGCAGCAGCAGCCACCCCAAGCCACCCTTACAATCTGTATATCTCAAGCAGCAGCAGCCACCCCAAGCCACCCTTACAATCTGTATATCTCAAGCAGCAGCAGCCATCCCAAGCCACCCTTACAATCTGTATATCTCAAGCAGCAGCAGCCATAATCCCAAGCCACCCTTACAATCTGTATATCTCAAGCAGCAGCAGCCACTCCAAGCCACCCTTACAATCTGTATATCTCAAGCAGCAGCAGCCATCCCAAGCCACCCTTACAATCTGTATATCTCAAGCAGCAGCAGCCATCCCAAGCCACCCTTACAATCTGTATATCTCAAGCAGCAGCAGCCACTCCAAGCCACCCTTACAATCTGTATATCTCAAGCAGCAGCAGCCATCCCAAGCCACCCTTACAATCTGTATATCTCAAGCAGCAGCAGCCACCCCAAGCCACCCTTACAATCTGTATATCTCAAGCAGCAGCAGCCACCCCAAGCCACCCCTTACAATCTGTATATCTCAAGCAGCAGCAGCCACCCCAAGCCACCCTTACAATCTGTATATCTCAAGGCAGCAGCAGCCACCCCAAGCCACCCTTACAATCTGTATATCTCAAGCAGCAGCAGCCATCCCAAGCCACCCTTACAATCTGTATATCTCAAGCAGCAGCAGCCACCCCAAGCCACCCTTACAATCTGTATATCTCAGGCAGCAGCAGCCACCCCAAGCAACCCTTACAATCTGTATATCTCAGGCAGCAGCAGCCACCCCAAGCCACCCTTACAATCTGTATATCTCAAGCAGCAGCAGCCACCCCAAGCAACCCTTACAATCTGTATATCTCAAGCAGCAGCAGCCATCCCAAGCCACCCTTACAATCTGTATATCTCAAGCAGCAGCAGCCATCCCAAGCCACCCTTACAATCTGTATATCTCAAGCAGCAGCAGCCACCCCAAGCCACCCTTACAATCTGTATATCTCAAGCAGCAGCCACCCCAGCCACCCTTACAATCTGTATATCTCAAGCAGCAGCAGCCATCCCAAGCCACCCTTACAATCTGTATATCTCAAGCAGCAGCAGCCATCCCAAGCCACCCTTACAATCTGTATATCTCAAGCAGCAGCAGCCACTCCAAGCCACCCTTACAATCTGTATATCTCAAGCAGCAGCAGCCATCCCAAGCCACCCTTACAATCTGTATATCTCAAGCAGCAGCAGCCATCCCAAGCCACCCTTACAATCTGTATATCTCAAGCAGCAGCAGCCACCCAAGCCACCCTTACAATCTGTATATCTCAAGCAGCAGCAGCCACCCAAGCCACCCTTACAATCTGTATATCTCAAGCAGCAGCAGCCATCCCAAGCCACCCTTACAATCTGTATATCTCAAGCAGCAGCAGCCATCCCAAGCCACCCTTACAATCTGTATATCTCAAGCAGCAGCAGCCATCCCAAGCCACCCTTACAATCTGTATATCTCAAGCAGCAGCAGCCATCCCAAGCCACCCCATACAATCTGTATATCTCAAGCAGCAGCAGCCACCCCAAGCAACCCTTACAATCTGTATATCTCAAGCAGCAGCAGCCACCCCAAGCCACCCTTACAATCTGTATATCTCAAGCAGCAGCAGCCATCCCCAAGCAACCCTTACAATCTGTATATCTCAAGCAGCAGCAGCCACCCCAAGCAACCCTTACAATCTGTATATCTCAGCAGCAGCAGCCACTCCAAGCCACCCTTACAATCTGTATATCTCAAGCAGCAGCAGCCACCCAAGCCACCCTTACAATCTGTATATCTCAAGCAGCAGCAGCCACCCCAAAGCCACCCTTACAATCTGTATATCTCAAGCAGCAGCAGCCACCCCAAGCCACCCTTACAATCTGTATATCTCAAGCAGCAGCAGCCACTCCCAAGCCACCCTTACAATCTGTATATCTCAAGCAGCAGCAGCCACCCCAAGCAACCCTTACAATCTGTATATCTCAAGCAGCAGCAGCCATCCCAAGCCACCCTTACAATCTGTATATCTCAAGCAGCAGCAGCCATCCCAAGCAACCCTTACAATCTGTATATCTCAAGCAGCAGCAGCCACTCCAAGCCACCCTACAATCTGTATATCTCAAGCAGCAGCAGCCACAATCTCCAAGCAGCCACCACTTACAATCTGTATATCTCAAGCAGCAGCAGCCACCCCAAGCCACCCTTACAATCTGTATATCTCAAGCAGCAGCAGCCACTCCAAGCCACCCTTACAATCTGTATATCTCAAGCAGCAGCAGCCACCCAAGCCACCCTTACAATCTGTATATCTCAAGCAGCAGCAGCCACCCCAAGCAACCCTTACAATCTGTATATCTCAAGCAGCAGCAGCCACCCCAAGCAACCCTTACAATCTGTATATCTCAAGCAGCAGCAGCCACCCCAAGCCACCCTTACAATCTGTATATCTCAAGCAGCAGCAGCCATCCCAAGCCACCCTTACAATCTGTATATCTCAAGCAGCAGCAGCCACCCCAAGCCACCCTTACAATCTGTATATCTCAAGCAGCAGCAGCCACCCCAAGCCACCCTTACAATCTGTATATCTCAAGCAGCAGCAGCCACTCCAAGCCACCCTTACAATCTGTATATCTCAAGCAGCAGCAGCCACCCCAAGCCACCCTTACAATCTGTATATCTCAAGCAGCAGCAGCCACCCCAAGCAACCCTTACAATCTGTATATCTCAAGCAGCAGCAGCCACCCCAAGCCACCCTTACAATCTGTATATCTCAAGCAGCAGCAGCCATCCCAAGCCACCCTTACAAATCTGTATATCTCAAGCAGCAGCAGCCATCCCAAGCCACCCTTACAATCTGTATATCTCAAGCAGCAGCAGCCATCCTAAGCCAACCCTTACAATCTGTATATCTCAAGCAGCAGCAGCCACCCCAAGCCACCCTTACAATCTGTATATCTCAAGCAGCAGCAGCCACCCCAAGCCACCCTTACAATCTGTATATCTCTCAAGCAGCAGCAGCCATCCCAAGCCACCCCTTACAATCTGTATATCTCAAGCAGCAGCAGCCACCCCAAGCAACCCTACAATCTGTATATCTCAAGCAGCAGCAGCCACCCCAAGCCACCCCTTACAATCTGTATATCTCAAGCAGCAGCAGCCATCCCAAGCCACCCTTACAATCTGTATATCTCAAGCAGCAGCAGCCATCCCAAGCCACCCTTACAATCTGTATATCTCAAGCAGCAGCAGCCACCCCAAGCCACCCTTACAATCTGTATATCTCAAGCAGCAGCAGCCATCCCAAGCCACCCTTACAATCTGTATATCTCAAGCAGCAGCAGCCACCCCAAGCCACCCTTACAATCTGTATATCTCAAGCAGCAGCAGCCACCCCAAGCCACCCTTACAATCTGTATATCTCAAGCAGCAGCAGCCATCCCAAGCCACCCTTACAATCTGTATATCTCAAGCAGCAGCAGCCATCCCAAGCCACCCTTACAATCTGTATATCTCAAGCAGCAGCAGCCACCCCAAGCCACCCTTACAATCTGTATATCTCAAGCAGCAGCAGCCATCCCAAGCCACCCTTACAATCTGTATATCTCAAGCAGCAGCAGCCATCCCAAGCCACCCTTACAATCTGTATATCTCAAGCAGCAGCAGCCATCCCAAGCCACCCTTACAATCTGTATATCTCAAGCAGCAGCAGCCACCCCAAGCAACCCTTACAATCTGTATATCTCAGGCAGCAGCAGCCACCCCAAGCAACCCTTACAATCTGTATATCTCAAGCAGCAGCAGCCACTCCAAGCCACCCTTACAATCTGTATATCTCAAGCAGCAGCAGCCACCCCAAGCAACCCTTACAATCTGTATATCTCAAGCAGCAGCAGCCATCCCAAGCCACCCTTACAATCTGTATATCTCAAGCAGCAGCAGCCATCCCAAGCCACCCTTACAATCTGTATATCTCAAGCAGCAGCAGCCACCCCAAGCCACCCTTACAATCTGTATATCTCAAGCAGCAGCAGCCACTCCAAGCCACCCTTACAATCTGTATATCTCCAAGCAGCAGCAGCCATCCCAAGCCACCCTTACAATCTGTATATCTCAAGCAGCAGCAGCCATCCCAAGCCACCCTTACAATCTGTATATCTCAAGCAGCAGCAGCCACTCCAAGCCACCCTTACAATCTGTATATCTCAAGCAGCAGCAGCCATCCCAGGCCACCCTTACAATCTGTATATCTCAAGCAGCAGCAGCCATCCCAAGCCACCCTTACAATCTGTATATCTCAAGCAGCAGCCACCCAAGCCACCCTTACAATCTGTATATCTCAAGCAGCAGCAGCCATCCCAAGCCACCCTTACAATCTGTATATCTCAAGCAGCAGCAGCCATCCCAAGCCACCCTTACAATCTGTATATCTCAAGCAGCAGCAGCCATCCCAAGCCACCCTTACAATCTGTATATCTCAAGCAGCAGCAGCCACCCCAAGCCACCCTTACAATCTGTATATCTCAAGCAGCAGCAGCCATCCAAGCCACCCTTACAATCTGTATATCTCAAGCAGCAGCAGCCACCCCAAGCAACCCTTACAATCTGTATATCTCAAGCAGCAGCAGCCACCCCAAGCCACCCTTACAATCTGTATATCTCAGGCAGCAGCAGCCACTCCAAGCCACCCTTACAATCTGTATATCTCAAGCAGCAGCAGCCACCCCAAGCAACCCTTACAATCTGTATATCTCAAGCAGCAGCAGCCATCCCAAGCCACCCTTACAATCTGTATATCTCAAGCAGCAGCAGCCATCCCAAGCCACCCTTACAATCTGTATATCTCAAGCAGCAGCAGCCACCCAAGCCACCCTTACAATCTGTATATCTCAAGCAGCAGCCACTCCAAGCCACCCTTACAATCTGTATATCTCCAGCAGCAGCAGCCATCCCAAGCCACCCTTACAATCTGTATATCTCAAGCAGCAGCAGCCATCCCAAGCCACCCTTACAATCTGTATATCTCAAGCAGCAGCAGCCACCCCAAGCCACCCTTACAATCTGTATATCTCAAGCAGCAGCAGCCATCCCAGGCCACCCTTACAATCTGTATATCTCAAGCAGCAGCAGCCATCCCAAGCCACCCTTACAATCTGTATATCTCAAGCAGCAGCCACCCAAGCCACCCTTACAATCTGTATATCTCAAGCAGCAGCAGCCACCCTCCTGTAGCCACCCTCCTACAATTACAATCTGTATATCTCAAGCAGCAGCAGCCATCCCAAGCCACCCTTACAATCTGTATATCTCAAGCAGCAGCAGCCATCCCAAGCCACCCTTACAATCTGTATATCTCAAGCAGCAGCAGCCATCCCAAGCCACCCTTACAATCTGTATATCTCAAGCAGCAGCAGCCATCCCAAGCCACCCTTACAATCTGTATATCTCAAGCAGCAGCAGCCACCCCAAGCCACCCTTACAATCTGTATATCTCAAGCAGCAGCAGCCACCCCAAGCCACCCTTACAATCTGTATATCTCAAGCAGCAGCAGCCACCCCAAGCCACCCTTACAATCTGTATATCTCAAGCAGCAGCAGCCACCCCAAGCCACCCTTACAATCTGTATATCTCAAGCAGCAGCAGCCATCCCAAGCCACCCTTACAATCTGTATATCTCAAGCAGCAGCAGCCATCCCAAGCCACCCTTACAATCTGTATATCTCAAGCAGCAGCAGCCACCCCAAGCAACCCTTACAATCTGTATATCTCAAGCAGCAGCAGCCACTCCAAGCCACCCTTACAATCTGTATATCTCAAGCAGCAGCAGCCACTCCCAAGCCACCCTTACAGTCTGTATATCTCAAGCAGCAGCAGCCACTCCCAAGCCACCCTTACAATCTGTATATCTCAAGCAGCAGCAGCCATCCCAAGCCACCCTTATAAATCTGTATATCTCAAGCAGCAGCAGCCATCCCAAGCCACCCTTACAATCTGTATATCTCAAGCAGCAGCAGCCATCCCAAGCCACCCTTACAATCTGTATATCTCAAGCAGCAGCAGCCACCCCAAGCCACCCTTACAATCTGTATATCTCAGGCAGCAGCAGCCACCCCAAGCAACCCTTACAATCTGTATATCTCAGGCAGCAGCAGCCACCCCAAGCCACCCTTACAATCTGTATATCTCAAGCAGCAGCAGCCACCCCAAGCAACCCTTACAATCTGTATATCTCAAGCAGCAGCAGCCATCCCAAGCCACCCTTACAATCTGTATATCTCAAGCAGCAGCAGCCATCCCAAGCCACCCTTACAATCTGTATATCTCAAGCAGCAGCAGCCACCCTCCACCCTTACAATCTGTATATCTCAAGCAGCAGCAGCCACCCCAAGCCACCCTTACAATCTGTATATCTCAAGCAGCAGCAGCCATCCCAAGCCACCCTTACAATCTGTATATCTCAAGCAGCAGCAGCCACTCCAAGCCACCCTTACAATCTGTATATCTCAAGCAGCAGCAGCCATCCCAAGCCACCCTTACAATCTGTATATCTCAAGCAGCAGCAGCCATCCCAAGCCACCCTTACAATCTGTATATCTCAAGCAGCAGCAGCCACTCCCAAGCAACCCTTACAATCTGTATATCTCAAGCAGCAGCCCATCCCAAAGCCACCCTTACAATCTGTATATCTCAAGCAGCAGCAGCCACCCCAAGCCACCCTTACAATCTGTATATCTCAGGCAGCAGCAGCCACCCCAAGCCACCCTTACAATCTGTATATCTCAAGCAGCAGCAGCCACCCCAAGCAACCCTTACAATCTGTATATCTCAAGCAGCAGCAGCCATCCCAAGCCACCCTTACAATCTGTATATCTCAAGCAGCAGCAGCAACAGCTGCCTCAACCACCTCCTCCTCCCCCTCCTGCTGCTGTTACAATCGTGTATTGTTCACAGATATGGAAAAAAGATACTCAGAACCTCAGAGATGTCCCTTTTGTACCAAATCCGGAGCAATTGAAATCTATTTTAAAATGCGCTCTGACATGTGATGGTTTTGGACCTTATAAATAGCATCTAAATTCCATTCATATGCATAATGTCATATTAATTCTACGTTGAAAAAGATTTTGCTGTGTGAACATTCGAGTAGGCAAACTCATACCACTCATAAAATATTTGCATGATGAACACAGACCACTAAGGTCAACCTAAAGTTCACACACACACACACACACACACACACACACACACACACACACACACACACACACACACACACACACACACACACACACACACACACACACACACACACACACACACACACACACACACACACACACACACACACACACACACACACACACACACACACACACACACACACACACACACACACACACAAAGAAGTCGTCAGTCCACAACATTTGTACTTCATAATCATAGCAGCATGAGCTAGAATAACACCCGTGACATAGGGATTAGCTATTGGTGGCGGGACCTGCTTCACCCTGCAGCATGAACACATTCCAGTTGATAAACTTCTCAGAATGCTTTCGTAAGAATTAAAATTGGATATATCGATATAGAATATATTACTATAAACCTCAATTATCCCAATGTTTTGCATACTAAACATGCTGAGTCGTCTAATTAGCATGATAAATATACAAAATGTGTCATCAAATTGACATGAATACGGTAACTAAAAGTACTGATGCAATATAACATTCTTTAAATATATATCTGTTTCCTATATATGAAAGTCAATTCTTGTTTTTAAATATTTGAAAAGAGAAGAATAGTTTACTAAATGTAGATAAATGATTCCTGACCATAAATTCCCCGAAAATGGATGCTTTGTGGGTTTCAGATGTAAGTGTGCACATCATACAAATGTATGGCGACACATGAGGGACTAGATGATATGTGGGTTTCAGATGTAAGTGTACACATCATATAAATGTATGGCGACACATGAAGGACTAGATGCTCTATGGGTTTCAGATGTAAGTGTACACATCATACAAATGTATGGCGACACATGAGGGACTAGATGCTATGTGGGTTTCAGATGTCAGTGAACACATCATACAAATGTATGGCGACACATGAAGGACTAGATGCTCTATGGGTTTCAGATGTAAGTGTACACATCATACAAATGTATGGCGACACATGAGGGACTAGATGCTATGTGGGTTTCAGATGTCAGTGAACACATCATACAAATGTATGGCGACACATGAGGGACTAGATGCTATGTGGGTTTCAGATGTAAGTGTACACATCATACAAATGTATGGCGACACATGAGGGACTAGATGCTATGTGGGTTTCAGATGTCAGTGTACACATCATACAAATGTATGGCGACACATGAGGGACTAGATGCTATGTGGGTTTCAGATGTAAGTGTACACATCATACAAATGTATGGCGACACATGAGGGACTAGATGCTATGTGGGTTTCAGATGTAAGTGTACACATCATACAAATGTATGGCGACACATGAGGGACTAGATGCTATGTGGGTTTCAGATGTAAGTGTACACATCATACAAATGTATGGCGACACATGAGGGACTAGATGCTATGTGGGTTTCAGATGTAAGTGTACACATCATACAAATGTATGGCGACACACGAGGGACTAGATGCTATGTGGGTTTCAGATGTAAGTGTACACATCATACAAATGTATGGCGACACATGAGGGACTAGATGCTATGTGGGTTTCAGATGTAAGTGTACACATCATACAAATGTATGGCGACACATGAGGGACTAGATGCTATGTGGGTTTCAGATGTAAGTGTACACATCATACAAAATGTATGGCGACACATGAGGGACTAGATGCTATGTGGGTTTCAGATGTAAGTGTACACATCATACAAATGTATGGCGACACACGAGGGACTAGATGCTATGTGGGTTTCAGATGTAAGTGTACACATCATACAAATGTATGGCGACACATGAGGGACTAGATGCTATGTGGGTTTCAGATGTAAGTGTACACATCATACAAATGTATGGCGACACATGAGGGACTAGATGCTATGTGGGTTTCAGATGTAAGTGTACACATCATACAAAATGTATGGCGACACATGAGGGACTAGATGCTATGTGGGTTTCAGATGTAAGTGTACACATCATACACAAATGTATGGCGACACATGAGGGACTAGATGCTATGTGGGTTTCAGATGTAAGTGTACACATCATACAAATGTATGGCGACACATGAGGGACTAGATGCTATGTGGGTTTCAGATGTAAGTGTACACATCATACAAAATGTATGGCGACACACGAGGGACTAGATGCTATGTGGGTTTCAGATGTAAGTGTACACATCATACAAATGTATGGCGACACACGAGGGACTAGATGCTATGTGGGTTTCAGATGTAAGTGTACACATCATACAAATGTATGGCGACACATGAGGGACTAGATGCTATGTGGGTTTCAGATGTAAGTGTACACATCATACAAAATGTATGGCGACACACGAGGGACTAGATGCTATGTGGGTTTCAGATGTAAGTGTACACATCATACAAATGTATGGCGACACATGAGGGACTAGATGCTATGTGGGTTTCAGATGTAAGTGTACACATCATACACATGAGGGACAAATGTATGGCGACACAAATGAGGGACTAGATGCTATGTGGGTTTCAGATGTAAGTGTACACATCATACAAATGTATGGCGACACATGAGGGACTAGATGCTATGTGGGTTTCAGATGTAAGTGTACACATCATACAAATGTATGGCGACACATGAGGGACTAGATGCTATGTGGGTTTCAGATGTAAGTGTACACATCATACAAATGTATGGCGACACATGAGGGACTAGATGCTATGTGGGTTTCAGATGTAAGTGTACACATCATACAAATGTATGGCGACACATGAGGGACTAGATGCTATGTGGGTTTCAGATGTAAGTGTACACATCATACAAATGTATGGCGACACATGAGGGACTAGATGCTATGTGGGTTTCAGATGTAAGTGTACACATCATACAAATGTATGGCGACACATGAGGGACTAGATGCTATGTGGGTTTCAGATGTAAGTGTACACATCATACAAAATGTATGGCGACACATGAGGGACTAGATGCTATGTGGGTTTCAGATGTAAGTGTACACATCATACAAATGTATGGCGACACATGAGGGACTAGATGCTATGTGGGTTTCAGATGTAAGTGTACACATCATACAAATGTATGGCGACACATGAGGGACTAGATGCTATGTGGGTTTCAGATGTAAGTGTACACATCATACAAATGTATGGCGACACTAGATGCTATGAGGGACTAGATGCTATGTGGGTTTTTCAGATGTCAAGTGTACACATCATCACAAATGTATGGCGACACGAGGACACATGAGGGACTAGATGCTAACAGTGGGTTTTCAGATGTTCAGTTACACATCATACAAATGTATATGTATATTCCTTGACATTCACTGAGGTGACTAGATGCTATGTGGGTGGAACATGTACCCATTATATAATCATCTGCAATAATTACACTCGTTATGTTCAGATCCATGCCACTGCATGAGAAGACAGAGCCTAGTGTTAGTAACGACGTCCAGTGTGCAGATAGATGTCTAAATAGGTCTCCGGAATTCCAAGCATACATATCTGACAACATACTTAAAACATGTTTATCTGAAACGAGGTAACATCATCCGTGATATACTGGTTGATGTTTTATCAGTTTGTAATTAAATGCGGTTACTATGGAAACTGTAACATATTTGTCTTAAGGTTCTGGAAAATTTCTCTAACATGAAGCCAACAGTTTACTGAGAAAACAGCCTTGAAATACGAGAGTCCTTCACAGGTACATGGTAATTGATGATAGAACATTATAGAGCAACATGCAGTCCCCTGGAGCAGCAGCTGCCCATCCTACTGGCTCATCATCTCTAGTATATATGGATAACATTAACTTCGCGTGTCGGCAAAATCAACACACGGTAAGCTGGTCGAGAAAAGTCACTAGAACCAAGTTTAGATTCAAATAGCCAATTCGCTCCCACTGATGTTCCCCCTGAAAACAGAGTGAGCCGCCGTCAAGGCTTTATGAAGAGTGAGTGATACGGAATCAAGATATGGTGGTTGAAAATATTTCAAGAAGGGGCCCATCTCTTATCATTCAGTAAAAGGAAGGAGGAGATATACTTCAAAATTGGGAAATGGCTTTAGGTGCTGATAGTGTATACCCTTAGGACTAAAAATAATGTCAAGCGGGGAAGGGCCTGGTTGAGTTGTGTCCCTTACAAGTGACAGGATATTCAGGATACTGACTGGTATGTACAGGAACAGGTGTGTGGAGACATTGTATTTCACGAAAGGATTTTGTGAAAATAATTTATTCTTCTGCCTTAGACTGGAAGGAATCTTGAAGCATCGTTGACACACGGTCCCGCTAAAGATTACAAGCAACAAATAGAACTGACAACGTCATATCATGTAAATGTAATGACGTTATATCAGTACGGAATCAAGATATGGTGGTTTGAAAACATTTTATGTACGGGTCCATCTCTTATCACTCAGTAAAAGTATTTCAAATTTCATGGTTTTTAGGTGAGACTCCACTGTCAAATTTTCGTTCTTGTATGTTTATTTTTAGGAGATAAACATACTGTGTTGGAAAATCAGTGGTATATAACGAAATTATAATGGCTCTAAATGTTTTACTTTAAACCTCACGCTACGCGTTCGGCTGCAAACAAAAGTTAGAGCTATAATAAATTCGCAACGCGTTCGGTTTTAAATAAATTTAGAGCTTTTATTCATTCGTCATATATGTTTAATGTTCCAACACAGTATGTTTATCTACATTCTACCATAACAATATTAAGATTTTAAAAAGACACATACTGTGTTGGAAAATCAGAGGTATATAACGTGGTTATATACCTCTGAATGGCTTTAATTAACCAATCACAATCCAATATTTACTTAAGTCATGGTAGAGTATTGTTTAATGACGACCTGTTTGGAAAGTCTCAACATAAATGAATGACATTTTTGATTTTCACATTTTAAAAAAAAACAAAGCTGCTTTCAAAAGACATTATCCTACAATGTTGGATAAGAGCATCTTGTCATGACCGACTATACTTCGTCGGTTAAGGTTCTGAAATACAGACCCGCGCCAGTTATATTCGGACACGTGACGTAATTTCCATAGACTTACATGTTAATTTAATTTTCCTGAATTTAATTTTCATAAGATCCAAGTCACATTTGTCAGGAATCATCTTACCTACAATCACACAATTTCTGTTTCATTTTCCGTTGCTTATTTATCGAATCGCAACAAGTTAACCAACATTTGTACAGTACCGAGAACTCCTTTAACATGGCGGCCTTTGGGATTGTACGTGCATTGTGGAACCATACGTAAATTGACAAATGTGATGTCATCAGTTAAATAGTGGTTGGAAAACTAAACTGAAATTATGTGTGCAGATCAGAGTTATTTCACATTTGCCTGTCAAATTTTACAAAGATCGATCCTAAACTCACTTCATGAAAATTATTTATGCTACACTGAAATAACATGTAAGTATATGGAAATTACGTCAGGTGTCCGAATATATTTGGCACGGGTCTGTACCATCCCCCATAGCGTACTTGGGAGAGAGATGTAACCCGAGTCATCACACCAGAGAAGGCCTGGTTGAGTTGTGTCCCTTACAAGTGACAGGATATTCAGGATACTGACTGGGATGTACAGGAACAGGTGTGTAGCTGCATTGTATTTCAGTGGTAAGAGTTTTTCTTCACTGCGTAACTCTAAAAGCCAGGGACACTCTGTCCTTCTTCCAGAATACAACATAATCAAATTAACCATTTTGCTTGTAAGGATGTTGTGAGTATAATTTATTCTTTTACCTCAGACTGGTAGGAATCTTGAAGCATCGTTGACACACGGCCCTGCTGTATATCACAGGCAACAATTCGAACTTCAACTTCATATCATGTAAATGTAATAGGAAGCTATTTATTTCAAGAATGAATCATGTTTGATCGATATTCGTCGCAAGATTTGCTCTTGACGCCATGCAGATATTTTAATTAAAACACATGTCAGAGATCGAATCCCTGAATTATTCAAAAACAGCTAGCTGTTCTGAGATGTATGTAGGAGACCGGTGACGGATCAGGTGAAGTCAACTCAGTAATTGCATCTAGCTGTCGAGATGTAGATTTTACCGCCAAAGTCCCCATTCCTCGTCCTGCTTGTGACTGTAGTTGGGGCTGTTGCAGTGTGATGTCTCACACATGTCCTGGTCAACGTCTACTTGTGACTGTAGTTGGAGCTGTTGCAGTGTGATGTCTCACACATGTCCTGGTCAACGTCTACTTGTGACTGTAGTGGGAGCTGTTGCAGTGTGATGTCTCACACATGTCCTGGTCAACGTCTACTTGTGACTGTAGTTGGGGCTGTTGCAGTGTGATGTCTCACACATGTCCTGGTCAACGTCTACTTGTGACTGTAGTTGGGGCTGTTGCAGTGTGATGTCTCACACATGTCCTGGTCAACGTCTACTTGTGACTGTAGTCTGTTGCAGTGTGATGTCTCACACATGTCCTGGTCAACGTCTACTTGTGACTGTAGTTGGGGCTGTTGCAGTGTGATGTCTCACACATGTCCTGGTCAACGTCTACTTGTGACTGTAGTTGGGGCTGTTGCAGTGTGATGTCTCACACATGTCCTGGTCAACGTCTACTTGTGACTGTAGTTGGGGCTGTTGCAGTGTGATGTCTCACACATGTCCTGGTCAACGTCTACTTGTGACTGTAGTTGGGGCTGTTGCAGTGTGATGTCTCACACATGTCCTGGTCAACGTCTACTTGTGACTGTAGTGGGAGCTGTTGCAGTGTGATGTCTCACACATGTCCTGGTCAACGTCTACTTGTGACTGTAGTGGGAGCTGTTGCAGTGTGATGTCTCACACATGTCCTGGTCAACGTCTACTTGTGACTGTAGTGGGAGCTGTTGCAGTGTGATGTCTCACACATGTCCTGGTCAACGTCTACTTGTGACTGTAGTTGGGGCTGTTGCAGTGTGATGCCTGGTCAACGTCTACTTGTGACTGTAGTTGGAGCTGTTGCAGTGTGATGTCTCTCACATGTCCTGGTCAACGTCTACTTGTGTGTCATAGTCAACGACTTGAGACTGTAGTTGGAGCTGTTGCATGTGATCACACATGTCCTGGTCAACGTCTACTTGTGACTGTAGTGTGATGTCTGTCCTGGGTGATGTCTGTTGCTGTTGCAGTGTGATGTCTCACACATGTCCTGGTCAACGTCTACTTGTGACTGTAGTGGGAGCTGTTGCAGTGTGATGTCTCACACATGTCCTGGTCAACGTCTACTTGTGACTGTAGTGGGAGCTGTTGCAGTGTGATGTCTCACACATGTCCTGGTCAACGTCTACTTGTGACTGTAGTTGGGGCTGTTGCAGTGTGATGTCTCACACATGTCCTGGTCAACGTCTACTTGTGACTGTAGTGGGAGCTGTTGCAGTGTGATGTCTCACACATGTCCTGGTCAACGTCTACTTGTGACTGTAGTTGGGGCTGTTGCAGTGTGATGTCTCACACATGTCCTGGTCAACGTCTACTTGTGGAAGGGCTCTCCTATGCAAAACGTCAGCATTACTTGGACTGTAGGTTGCGGGCTGTGGGGCGATGTCTGCTTGTGGAAGGGCTCTGCTTATGCAAAACGTTATGCATGTGATGAGAGAGTGGGATTATTCCAGCTGTAACACAGGATCCACTGTTCGTCAAACTGGCAGGATGAACAAGCTAGCCATCGTCGCAAGGCAACATGCAATCAGCCAAGTCAGACTGGCAGGATCAACAAGCTAGGCGTCGTCGCCAGGCAACATGCAATCAGCCAAGTCAGACTGGCAGAATCAACAAGCTAGCCGTCGTCGCCAGGCAACATGCAATCAGCTAAGTCAGACTGTCAGGATCAACATGCTAGCCGTCGTCGCCAGGTAACATGCAATCAGTTAAGTCAGACTGGCAGGATCAACAAGGTAGCCGTCGCCGCAAGGTAACGCACACGCGCACTTAAACGCTGGGGCACAGTGAACTAAATGGTCTTTGAGATACGTTCCTTGGCTGCGCCAGAAACCAGTGATAGTGGATTTTAAGTTCTGTTCTCCCCGTGTATTTCTATTTTTACCAGCAGCCAACCCGTGCACGATGTTTCCCTGAAGTGGTTAACGTCAGAGGGCTGTATGACTTGAGGCTTTCCTACCACATCTAGTTCCGTTCCAAACTGTTCGCCCCGCAGACCCTCCACTCCCCCTGAAGCACGTCTTATTGCATGTCTGTCGTGCGGGTTTCCTCGGTAGTTTAAGGGCGAAGTGTGGTGTATGTGATGAGTGTCTTTTGTGAAATCGTGCGTGGTGCGTGTGTGTCTTTGTGTCAGTGTGTGTTTGAGTGTAGTTGTGTGAGCGTATATTTGTGCGTGCGCTAAAGCGGTCACACCGTATATAAGTAGCTTATACAACTACACTAAAATCGGTGTATACTGTTACCCCAAATAACTTACAAACATCTCTGTGAAATCCTCAAGGAAAATAACAAGCCATAATACAGGCAATGTGTTAGCAATCAAGGAAGAAGTTGTCCCAGACGGAAGGGAATCTATCCATACACGGAACAAAGATGACAATAATGCTTCTTGTTGAGCACCTCAAAGGGTCGGGTTAGGGAGTGAGTGTAGGGGGTGGGGCTGTCACTACGTGTAGACACGATGTGTACGCAAATATCTAAACGTGTTCTGCCACGTGATGACTTACTGGTCCCAGGTTCACTCAAGGTTACCCTACTACTTTGCCCAGGTATCTGGTTCACTCAAGGTTACCCTACTACTTTGCCCAGGTATCTGGTTCACTCAAGGTTACCCTACTACTTTGCCCAGGTATCTGGTTCACTCAAGTTTACCCGACTACTTTGCCCAGGTATCTGGTTCACTCAAGTTTACCCTACTACTTTGCCCAGGTATCTGGTTCACTCAAGTTTACCCTACTACTTTGCCCAGGTATCTGGTTCACTCAAGTTTACCCTACTACTTTGCCCAGGTATCTGGTTCACTCAAGTTTACCCTACTACTTTGCCCAGGTATCTGGTTCACTCAAGGTTACCCTACTACTTTGCCCAGGTATCTGGTTCACTCAAGGTTACCCGACTACTTTGCCCAGGTATCTGGTTCACTCAAGTTTACCCTACTACTTTGCCCAGGTATCTGGTTCCTCAAGTTTACCCTACTACTTTGCCCAGGTATCTGGTTCACTCAAGTTTACCCGACTACTTTGCCCAGGTATCTGGTTCACTCAAGGTTACCCTACTACTTTGCCCAGGTATCTGATTCACTCAAGTTTACCCTACTACTTTGCCCAGGTATCTGGTTCACTCAAGTTTACCCTACTACTTTGCCCAGGTATCTGGTTCACTCAAGTTTACCCGACTACTTTGCCCAGGTATCTGGTTCACTCAAGTTTACCCTACTACTTTGCCCAGGTATCTGATTCACTCAAGTTTACCCGACTACTTTGCCCAGGTATCTGGTTCACTCAAGTTTACCCTACTACTTTGTCCAGGTATCTGGTTCACTCAAGTTTACCCGACTACTTTGCCCAGGTATCTGGTTCACTCAAGTTTACCCTACTACTTTGCCCAGGTATCTGGTTCACTCAAGTTTACCCTACTACTTTGCCCAGGTATCTGGTTCACTCAAGTTTTCCCTACTACTTTGCCCAGGTATCTGGTTCACTAAAGTTTACCCTACTACTTTGCCCAGGTATCTGATTCTTTTATTGCACGTGCATGTAATGGTGTTATTACAGGTGTTTCCGATTATGTCATTGTACAAGTATCTGACTTTGTCATAGCAAGTGTATCTAATGGTGTTATTGCACGTGTATGTAATGTTTTTATGTCATGCCAGTATAACTTAGTAGAAAGGAATTCTCTATTTGAAAGAATCTGTGACATTCTTGACATAGACATTTTTGTTAAAATGTGGATGGAAGACGATGATGTATTCCTGTCATTCCTCCTCGGAGGTATACCTGACCACTGTAAAGATGTATTGGGTTATACGGTTTGGTCAGAACTCATAGTGATGATTAGTTTCTCTGTTCGCAGTTGGGAGAGCATACTCCGGCAATGTTCATGAATACCTTCAGTTCAGTTGAATATTACTGTATAATATACTGAACCACAAAAGAAATGTCGCACTGATAGCGGTTTCTTAAAGCACATGTTTTAATTCACTCTAATGAACAATCAAAACAGAGGATTGAGTTCAAACTGGACAATTATGGTTAACACATTTTCGGGAATCCCATTTAGAGTTCAAACAAACAAAATCACCAAAAATGGTACCATTAAGATACACCAAAATCAGTATTGTGTGTGGCCTCTATGGGCATCGATCATAGCGTTGGATCGTCTGTACATGGAATGAATTAGCCGGTTGATGAAGGCCATAGGCACTTAGGGTCCATACTTTGTGAAATGCCTGATCGAGTCCAGCAGCAGTTGTCGGCCTTGGGTGGCGGTCATTCAGTCTTCTTTGAATCTCGTCTCAAAGGTGTTCTGTTGGACTCAAATCAAGACTGAGTGCAGGCTATTGTAGAGTTTGTAGCCATGTTGTTTTAGGAAGTCCAATGTTACTCTTGACAGTGTGCACGTGGGCACGAGCGTTGTCTTACTGGAAGATGTGATTTCTGTAGCGTCCAAAATGTGGTACAACGTGTGTTTTTATGACTTGCTCAATATAGCGAACAACTGTCACGTCACTTCCTCATCCTGGACCGAGATTTTGGAACACCATGGTGCCAGCTATCTGTCTCAGACCGATTGTATCTGTTATAGACATGTCTTTTTACCAAGAAAAGAGCCTTGTTGGGCGAGCATCTTTTAAACATCGCGTGGACGTTGAATATACACAACCCATTGACATGTTGCACATCGACGTGAAGCTGGTTCCCAGGGCCAACTGGTGGTATCATCAGAAGTGACCTGTCTTTAACAGGTTCGACGCCGGGGCGCTTTTAAGCCCGATTTAACCCGATTTACGGCAGTCTTTCACGCTGCAGGTACTTGTCATGTTTCGTACATCGACCACAGGTTTTTGTTGTTACTTTGGATTGAAAGCCCTGTGTCTTAGCTTTCACGTCATGTGCGACACGTGCGGGTGTCGTCACGTTTGCCCACCCTTAAAGCCACCCGAAGCTAAGCCTCATGCGTGTGACGGGAGTCAAAACAGCTCAGATTTGATAACACCCAGGTTTGATCTGTGCATTAAACAACCAATCAACGATTGGCGCTTTCAGTCGTAATTCCCGCATTACTATCAAAACATCAGAGCAAAGCTTGTGTGCCCCACCCAAACAAGTGCCTCTGCAAACATGACACCAATCAATGCTCAATTGAAGACAATGTTGTGAGTAAGAACGCACCATGAAGCTACTTTAGGAATGTATCTTGTGTGAAGGTGACCTTTAGTAACAAACAATAAGAATTAAATATCACAAAAACCGTGTCTCCGTTTTCTCTCCACATGGAAATAACGATAATACCAATGCTTAACGCAGCGATGAAAACGTTTTCTCCTTCCAGACAGCATCAAACTAGTTGCAAACATAGCAAACTTGAGTTCGACAAAGAAAGCTGAGGGTCCTGATCATATCAGCAATAAATTATTAAAAGTTTTAGCTCCGCCTCTCCATAGACCCGTTACGAAGCTTTTTAATTTATCTCTAAAACATTCTCAGTTTCCCGACATTTGGAAATATTCGGCAGTTGTCCCTCTTCACAAAAAGGAAGTGTGCATGATTGTAATAATTATAGGCCAGTTGCTCTATCTTGTTGTCTGGCTAAAGTATCTGAAAACTGTATATTCAATCATGTTTACAATTTCTTTATGGATAATGATATCATCTCGAAACACCAGTCTGGATTTAAACCTGGGGACTCCACAGTGTACCAATTAACATAAATTTATCACGTTTTATCAAAGTGAGTGAGTGAGTTTAGTTTTACGCCGCACTCAGCAATATTCCAGCTATATGGCAGCGGTCTGTAAATAATCGAGTCTGGACCAGACAATCCAGTGATCAACAGCATGAGCATCGATCTGCGCAATTGGGAACCGATGACATGTGTCAACCAAGTAGGCGAGCCTGACCACCCGATCCCGTTAGTCGCCTTTTACGACAAGCATAGTCGCCTTTTATGACAAGAATGGGTTGCTGAAGACCTATTCTACCCCGGATCTTCACGGGTCGTGTGATCAAAGGCTCTAGATGAGGGTAAAGATGATATCAGCAAGGCCTTCGATCGTGTTTGGCACGCAGGGATGGTCTCAAAACCTGAATCCATAGAAATAACTGGAAAACTATTGCTTGGTTTGAAAATTATCTTAGTGATAGAAAACAGTCAGTTGTCATTAGTGGCCACAAATCAATTCCAAAACCTGTATCAGCTGGTGTTCCTCAAGGCTCTGTCTTTGGGGCCACTATTATTTTTCGTCTATATAACGATTTAACAAATGGAATAGTAAGTAACGTTAAACTCTTCGCTGATGATACTTCCCTATACTTAGTAACTGAAGATCCGTTTCAGACACAGACATTGCTTATTAATGACCTTGAACGTATTTCAGACTGGGCTACCAAGTGGCAGGTTAATTTCAACCCTGAAAAGACAGAAGCTTTGTTATTCTCCAATAAGACTAATGCAAATCCGAAACTTCAACTAACATACTGCGATTTCTGAAGTTTGTGAACATAAACACCTTGGTCTGATTTTACAAGATGACTGAAAATGGCAGAATCATATTGATTATATACTAGCCAAAGCAAGTCCACTTATAAATTGTCTGAGAAGTTTGAAATACAGGCTGAGCAAAATATCACTTGAAACTATGTATAAATCATTTATTTTGCCTATCTTTGACTACTGTGATACCATCTGGGATAATTGTACCAAGGAGCAGGCTCATCTGATAGAGAAGCTACATCTAGATGCCCTTAGGACTATTTCAGGTGCAGTGAGAGGAACAAGTCACGAAAAACTCTATGCTGAGACAGGATATAGTTCCTTATCGAAAGACGCCCTATCATAAATTATGTTTGTTCTACAAAATGGTAAATGGGTAAACCCACAATATCTCTCAATATGGGTACCACCAAATGTTTCTAATCAAAGCCACTATAATTTGCGAAACTCCGATAATCTCCAATGTAATGTAGGGCGTGTATCTTACTTTAATAATTCTTTTCTCCCATCTACTGTTAAGGCATGGAATTCGCTAGACATCAATATTAGAAATGTAGAGTCATTATCAAAATTTAAGAAATGGATATCTTGTGACATGACATTATCCCCAACAATTAAAAATTATATATCATATCGTCCCAGGCGAGGTCAAATTCTTCTCTGTCGTTTGCGCCTGGGCTGCAGTGATCTTAATTCTCACTTGTTTGATGGATGTTTGTCAGACAGCCGAACCTGCTCCTGTGGAAACACTCGAGAGGATCCTTTCCATTATTTCCTTCAGTGTCCTCTATATGATAGGTTTAGATTTGATAAATACTTCCTTCAACATAATATGAGTTTACATGCTATTCTAAGCGGCGATGAATCTTTGTCCCAGTATGAAAACGAACTGATAATAAAATCGGTTTATAATTTGTTAAATGACACCAACCGTTTTCCATATAGTGTGGTACCATATGCTGTACTTAGTTTGAAATTATTGAATTACTTATTTCCACAAATGTACTTATAAAATCCTTCTGTACAAGATTATGTTCAGGAGAAGCATTTACATAGGCTGATGCAGCCTGCTTGCTGATCCTTTTCCTTTTATAACTTAATAATGTTTAATGCATATTACATGTCTTTCGGGAAATAAAATACTGTTTAAATCAAGTGCAAACATAGCAAAATTGAGTTCGCCATCACACCAGGTGGAATTAAAGACAAACATCCTGGATAGTTCGTAGATATTGAAAGCATGGGCCCCTCACCTGGGAACAATACTTCCAATGCCTTGGCCGACCGACTGAATTTTGAACCCAGTGCAGAAAATCACTTGAGCCAAGGATTATATTTCAGTTTCACGTGCCCGACTTTACCTCGATGTTTACCCTCTTTTTTTTAAAATAGTATTATTGGTTCTCTGTTTCGTGTTGCTATTGTTTATTTTACGTTGTAACCTTCTTTGTATAAATGCTTTTTAGCTTTAAATTTATGTTATTGCGGTTTGGGTTAGTGAGTTAGCTTAAAGAGAAGGTCGTCGGCTTTAAGTTCATAATTTTATATTACTTCGGTTTTTGGTTAGCGTTTTAGATTAGAGAAGAACTTACTGCCTTTTCATGTTAATTTTATGTTTTATCGGTTTTTGGTTAGTGGTTTAGTTTAGAGAGAGACGGTGTTAACTTGTACTTTTATTTTTGCATTCTCCATTTATATGACCAACATGATAAGGACGAAGCATTTGTGCAACACGGTCATATACCCACATGGATATCCATAGCTCACGAATTCAATACCCAAACAATTACATAATGGACAGATAATTCAAACATGTCAGCACAAATACATAATACGAAACATGAAACCTGGAAGAATACAATTTTGATTTCAAAGTCTGATTGCTGTGAAGGCGCAGTTGAGTCTACCTAGGAAGGTCGTCGTGGTAGATCAGATCTCCCTGATTTCTTCAGGTACTGTTGATACTGGCAGTGAGGCTGCTACACGTGATAAACAACACATACTACAATTTACATCAACATGCATAACAAACGTCAGAAAACGTCAATGTCCGTCTGGCATGTCATACCCTCGCGTCTACCCATCAATTGGGTGCCTCACGTATATAGCTGTAGACACTACAGCAACAGACCTCTCCTTTCCCATATGCCGCACCTTAGGGAATTGCAAAGATTTGACTAGGCAAATCATGCACAGTTACCGCCAAGTCGCCTCTGAGCCACTGCCGAGACTCAAACTGGTTTGCCTGCGCCAGCTACCGTTTTCTTACCCTCGCCTCTCCTCTAAGGGGCGACCCTTCACTCCTATGCAACACCAGCATTTCGTCCTACTTCCAGGAGAAAATCAACACCGTTTGCGCTTGCTTACTGCCAAGTCGCCTTTGAGCCACAGCCAAGACTCGAACTAGTTTGCCTGCGCCAGCCACAATTTCACCACGATCGCCTCTCCTCTCTAGGGGCCGCCCTTCACCCCTATGCAACACCAACATTGTGCTTGCTTGCTGCAAAGTCGCCTTTGAGCCACCTGTCAAGACTCAATCTGTTTCAGTTCTCCTACACTATGGCCGTCTGTACATCGAGCATCTTCGGTAAACGAATGATGAATAGCATGAGCAACGTCAATCCCTCTATGCACTACCATCTTTCCGACCTCCGTGGGCAGACGTGGAGGGCAGCGTCGCAATTATCAAATCGCCGTGCCCGTCGCATCGTCGTGCCCTACGTTGTTCTAATAGCTGAACGCGAAGAAGACCTACAATTCATGTTCATGTTCATGGTGTGTAAAGAACGAGATTAGCATAAATGACGGTAAATTTCAAGTGGTATACTTCAGACCAGCTGCCTTTTTAGGTGCGTTTGGTCGATATGCTTTTTCCTCAGAAAACACACTGATGTTGGTAATAACTGTCAATTTGGATTGAAAAACATGCTAACGAAATGATACAATCATAAAAGAAACACCGTTTTGTAAGAACACAATCTTGCACTTGGTTTTAAAAAGCGACGTTGCTTTTGTGGTTCAGTATATAAGTACTAATAGTTAGAACCTTTTCTCTCTACCGTTGTTTATCATACAAATTTAATCTTCATTTTATGGAAGAAATAAAGAATATATAGCTATCTATCAGGTTGTATCATTGAAGAGGCATCTGACTGTGTCATTGAACAAGTATCTAATCGTGTCATTGCACGTGTATTGACTGTGTCATTGTACATATATCCGATTGTATCCTAGTACCATGTTCCTCGACGATATATTTATAATATTTCTGTAAAACTCTGTGGTCACATGGGGATTTACGGGTAATTGTACAGGAAATTCATGCATTTCAAATTTCGACTACAGTTGTCTATGACAATTCAATTATGGTAAAATGTGTCTCATCCGTCGCTTATTGCACGGGGTTAATACGGTGTAACGGGACTCAGTAGGGGAGGTAACTGCAGGTGAAACAAGTGAAAAGACTAAACCATCATCGACTCCCAACAAATACGTTCCTTGTAAATGTGTCTGTGTTCATAGTAACTTCGTTCCTTGTAAATGTGTCTGTGTTCATAGTAACTTCGTTCCTTGTAAATGTGTCTGTGTTCATAGTAACTTCGTTCCTTGTAAATGTGTCTGTGTTCATAGTAACTTCGTTCCTTCTAAATGTGTCTGTGTTCATAGTAACTTCGTTCCTTGTAAATGTGTCTGTGTTCATAGTAACTTCGTTCCTTCTAAATGTGTCTGTGTTCATAGTACCTTCGTTCCTTGTAAATGTGTCTGTGTTCATAGTAACTTCGTTCCTTCTAAATGTGTCTGTGTTCATAGTAACTACGTTCCTTATAAATGTGTCTGTGTTCATAGTAACTTCGTTCCTTCTAAATGTGTCTGTGTTCATAGTAACTTCGTTCCTTGTAAATGTGTCTGTGTTCATAGCAACTACGTTCATTATAAATGTGTCTGTGTTCATAGTACCTTCGTTCCTTCTAAATGTGTCTGTGTTCATAGTAACTACGTTCCTTGTAAATGTGTCTGTGTTTCATAGTAACTACGTTCCTTGTAAATGTGTCTGTGTTCATAGTAACTACGTTCCTTGTAAATGTGTCTGTGTTCATAGTAACTTCGTTCCTTCTAAATGTGTCTGCGTTCATAGTAACTACGTTCCTTCTAAATATGTCTGTGTTCATAGTAACTTCGTTCCTTGTAAATGTGTCTGTGTTCATAGTAACTTCGTTCCTTCTAAATGTGTCTGTGTTCATAGTAACTTCGTTCCTTGTAAATGTGTCTGTGTTCATAGTAACTTCGTTCCTTGTAAATGCGTCTGTGTTCATAGTACCTTCGTTCCTTCTAAATGTGTCTGTGTTCATAGTAACTTCGTTCCTTCTAAATGTGTCTGTGTTCATAGTACCTTCGTTCCTTCTAAATGTGTCTGTGTTCATAGTAACTTCGTTCCTTGTAAATGTGTCTGTGTTCATAGTAACTTCGTTCCTTCTAAATGTGTCTGTGTTCATAGTAACTTCGTTCCTTGTAAATGTGTCTGTGTTCATAGTACCTTCGTTCCTTCTAAATGTGTCTGTGTTCATAGTAACTTCGTTCCTTGTAAATGTGTCTGTGTTCATAGTAACTTCGTTCCTTCTAAATGTGTCTGTGTTCATAGTAACTTCGTTCCTTGTAAATGTGTCTGTGTTCATAGTAACTTCGTTCCTTCTAAATGTGTCTGTGTTCATAGTAACTTCGTTCCTTCTAAATGTGTCTGTGTTCATAGTAACTTCGTTCCTTGTAAATGTGTCTGTGTTCATAGTAACTTCGTTCCTTCTAAATGTGTCTGTGTTCATAGTAACTTCGTTCCTTGTAAATGTGTCTGTGTTCATAGTAACTTCGTTCCTTCTAAATGTGTCTGTGTTCATAGTAACTTCGGTCCTTCTAAATGTGTCTGTGTTCATAGTACCTTCGTTCCTTCTAAATGTGTCTGTGTTCATAGTAACTTCGTTCCTTGTAAATGTGTCTGTGTTCATAGTAACTACGTTCCTTCTAAATGTGTCTGTGTTCATAGTAACTACGTTCCTTCTAAATGTGTCTGTGTTCATAGTAACTACGTTCCTTGTAAATGTGTCTGTGTTCATAGTAACTACGTTCCTTCTAAATGTGTCTGTGTTCATAGTAACTTCGTTCCTTGTAAATGTGTCTGTGTTCATAGTAACTTCGTTCCTTCTAAATGTGTCTGTGTTCATAGTAACTTCGTTCCTTCTAAATGTGTCTGTGTTCATAGTAACTTCGTTCCTTCTAAATGTGTCTGTGTTCATAGTAACTTCGTTCCTTCTAAATGTGTCTGTGTTCATAGTACCTTCGTTCCTTCTAAATGTGTCTGTGTTCATAGTAACTTCGTTCCTTGTAAATGTGTCTGTGTTCATAGTAACTACGTTCCTTCTAAATGTGTCTGTGTTCATACTAACTTCGTTCCTTGTAAATGTAATATTTCAGAAGTCTGAAGGGACATGAGCAATGTTATTTCCCTATTGTCGGCATTGTTCTATGAGACTTATGACTAAGAATACATTTCTGGTTTGTTTTCAACATTTTTGCAACATGTCACATTTGGTCCTCACTACAATACAATTCCCAAAATGATTTAGCTGTTCAGTTTCAGTTTTTAACAGTGAAATGCATACCTTTATTTAAAACATTTACCGAAATCATGGAAGATACCATAGTTCTTTACAAAAATTCTTGCCTCAACCATGTGGCCTGAATAGGCTACTACGCTGTTTTACCGTGAATTCGACATGTACAGGAAGTCAGTCGTACAATTGTTAAGGCGTACACGTTAAACGGATTGAATGACAACTACTATTGTTCATATTGTTTTAAACATGAAACATATTTGGAAAATTGTTTTCCTGAACATTTAGTATGTTGCCGTTTTATAAAATACATAATAATTCATTGTCTCGTATTTCGTATATCTTTGAGAGGCATTTAGAAGTTGGAGCAGTACGAGCATTTCTCGTATCAACATTGTAGCATGTTTTATGCTCACACACAGCATTGACGTCACTTTTAAACTAATTCACAGGTGATGTTTGCGAACATCAACTAAACATCACAGATGATACAGGTGTGTACGTAGTAAGTGTACGTGATACAACACGGTCCCTACACGAGAAGACTAATATGCCTTTAAGCTTTCTTTCATTTGTCTTTTCACATGGAAAAATATACACATGAAATCATAAAGTATGGTGGATAGCACATACCTTAGAGATTTCCATTCGCGTTTCCATCCATCCCTCGCCTTCTCGTTACTGCCTATATTTACACTGAACGCGCCCGGTTTCTGCCAGTGTCGGCCTCCACACACAAGCCGACTGTGAGGAATAGCATGGGGAACCGTTAATACATCACCAAGTGAGATGGCGTGTACAGAGATAGTCTCATAGTTTAATATGTATTCATTTTCCATATGGTTTAAGAAAGGCGAGTTAGTGGCGTTCACAATATCCAACGTTTAAGGAATGAGTGTTGGTATGTATGTATGGATAACCGATCTGCAGCTGAGAGATACCTTAATGTAGTCGAAAAGACAAACATTAAAAGACATGCATGGATGAAAAAATGTCTCTGTATCATAAACCCATCTGGTAAATATAATTACTATAAACTTTACAGATCCCATTTATTTATGTAAATCTTCCAAATATTCAGTAATCTTAGCACAATATTTCATTGTGATTCACATAGATTGTTGACTGAAGGCAACAAACATGTGAAGAAAGAACTTACATTATGTACACAATGTAGTTTAATTAAAACTGAAGATGAAGAGCACTTCTTGTTAGTCTGCTGTAAATAAATCATAATGATTTAATGATAAAACACCTAGAGACATCTACAGACACATTAGCCTTCAGCCTTTCAGTTGTATGCGCCACCGCCATATGAGTGGCTTTATTATTATACAGATTAAGATAAAATGCAGCTGAGAGGCTATATTATTGTCAGTCAGTAAGTTACTTAAGTTAAACCGCTACGTTATATATTTCAAGTAAGCCTGTGGCACCACAATACTGTGAAGAATGGAACTGATGGAGACAGGTAGATGTATGGATGTGGCCTTGTGAAGAATGGAACTGATGGAGACAGGTAGATGTATGGATGACGTCATGTGAAGAATGGAACTGATGGAGACAGGTAGATGTATGGATGTGGCCATGTGAAGAATGGAACTGATGGAGACAGGTAGATGTGTGGATGACGTCATGTGAAGAATGGAACTGATGGAGACAAGGTAGATGTATGGATGACGTCATGTGAAGAATGGAACTGATGGACACAGGTAGATGTATGGATGACGTCATGTGAAGAATGGAACTGATGGAGACAGGTAGATGTGTGGATGTGGCCATGTGAAGAATGGAAGTGATGGAGAGGCAAGGTAGATGTATGGATGTGGCCATGAAAATTGGAGAGTGATGGAGGCAGTGTAGATGTATGGATGTGGCCATGTGAAAATTGGAAGTGATGGAGGCGGGTAGATGTATGGATGTGGCCATGTGAAGAATGGAACTGATGGAAGACAAAGGTAGATGTATGGATGACGTCATGTGAAGAATGGAAGTGATGGAGACAGGTAGATGTATGGATGTGGCCATGTGAAAATTGGAAGTGATGGAGGCAGGTAGATGTATGGATGTGGCCATGTGAAGAATGGAACTGATGGAGACAGGTAGATGTATTGATGACGCCATGTGAAGAATGGAACTGATGGAGACAGGTAGATGTATGGATGTGGCCATGTGAAAATTGGAAGTGATGGAGGCGGGTAGATGTATGGGATGTGACCGCGTGAAGAATTAACTGATGGAGACAGGTAGATGTATGGATGACGTCATGTGAAGAATGGAACTGATGGAACAGGTAGATGTATGGATGTGGCCATGTGAAAGTTGGAAGTGATGGAGGCAGGTAGATGTATGGATGTGGCCATGTGAAAGAATGGAACTGATGGAGACAGGTAGATGTATGGATGACGTCATGTGAAGAATGGAACTGATGGAGACAGGTAGATGTATGGATGTGGCCATGAAGATTGGAAGTGATGGAGGCGGAGGTAGATGTATGGATGTGGCCATGTGAAGAATGGAACTGATGGAGACAGGTAGATGTATTGATGACGCCATGTGAAGAATGGAACTGATGGAGACAGGGTAGATGTATTGATGACGTCATGTGAAGAGATGGAACTGATGGAGACAGGTAGATGTATGGATGACGTCATGTGAAGAATGGAACTGATGGAGACAGGTAGATGTATGGATGTGGCCATGTGAAGAATGGAACTGATGGAGACAGGTAGATGTATTGATGACGCCATGTGAAGAATGGAACTGATGGAGACAGGTAGATGTATGGATGACGTCATGTGAAGAATGGAAGTGATGGAGACAGGTAGATGTATGGATGTGGCCATGTGAAAATTGGAAGTGATGGAGACAGGTAGATGTATGGATGTGGCCATGTGAAGAATGGAACTGATGGAGACAGGTAGATGTATGGATGACGTCATGTGAAGAATGGAACTGATGGAGAGAGTAGATGTGTCGATGTGGCCATGTGAAAATTGGAAGTGATGGAGACAGGTAGATGTATTGATGACGTCATGTGAAGAACGGAACTGATGGAGACAGGTAGATGTGTCGATGTGGCCATGTATGAAGAATGGAACTGGTGGACACAGGTAGATGTATGGATGTGGCCATGTGAAGAATTAACTGATGGAGACAGGTAGATGTATGGATGACTCCATGTGGAGAATGGAACTGATGGACACAGGTAGATGTATTGATGACACCATGTGAAGAATGGAACTGATGGAGACAGGTAGATGTATGGATGTGGCAACGTGAAGAATGGAACTGGATGGAGACAGGTAGATGTATGGATGTGGCAACGTGAAGAATGGAACTGATGGAGACAGGTAGATGTATGGGTGACGTCATGTGAAGAATGGAAGTGATGGAGACAGGTAGATGTATGGATGTGGCCACGTGAAGAATTAACTGATGGAGACAGGTAGATGTATGGATGACTCCATGTGGAGAATGGAACTGATGGACACAGGTAGATGTATTGATGACACCATGTGAAGAATGGAACTGATGGAGACAGGTAGATGTATGGATGTGGCAACGTGAAGAATGGAACTGATGGAGACAGGTAGATGTATGGATGTGGCAACGTGAAGAATGGAACTGATGGAGACAGGTAGATGTATGGGTGACGTCATGTGAAGAATGGAAGTGATGGAGACAGGTAGATGTATGGATGTGGCAATGAAGAATTAACTGATGGAGACAGGTAGATGTATGGATGTGGCAACGTGAAGAATGGAACTGATGGAGACAGGTAGATGTATGGGTGACGTCATGTGAAGAATGGAAGTGATGGAGGCAGGTAGATGTATGGATGTGGCCATGTGAAGAATTAACTGATGGAGACAGGTAGATGTATGGATGACTCCATGTGGAGAATGGAACTGATGGACACAGGTAGATGTATTGATGACACCATGTGAAGAATGGAACTGATGGAGACAGGTAGATGTATGGATGTGGCCATGTGAAGAATGGAACTGATGGAGACAGGTAGATGTATGGATGTGGCAACGTGAAGAATGGAACTGATGGAGACAGGTAGATGTATGGGTGACGTCATGTGAAGAATGGAAGTGATGGAGACAGGTAGATGTATGGATGTGACCACGTGAAGAAGGGAACTGATGGAGACAGATAGATGTATGGATGTGACCACGTGAAGAATGGAACTGATGGAGACAGGTAGATGTATGGGTGACGTCATGTGAACAATGGAACTGATGGAGACAGGTAGATGTATGGATGACGTCATGGAACCTTCGTGGACGATATACGGCTTGACATGGATCAGAAACACATTGACGCGACACATTATCATGTGAAATACCGTTCGCCTGCACAAAATAATACAATGCAGTTTTAACTATTTTATAGTCCAGAAACAGTCCAGTCTCCTGTATAACAATAGCTGTGAAACTGTTACGAATGGACACCAGGTGTTCGGAAAAAGGTTAAGTGTATCATGCCGTAACACCAGCACCCACCATTTACTACTTGACTTAAGAAGGTATTTAGAGCCTGACGCCACCACACAACTATCTTCCTGCCATGGGACTGCGGGCTACAGCCAGTCAGACAATCAAGTGATCGACGGACGCGAAACTCAAGTGTAGAAGTGCAGAGGTTCCGATGTTTCTCACATACGTATAGAAAAACGTTTATGAAATAGATTCATTTACAATACAGTCAGGATTAGTGTGTCTCGGACCAGACATGGTGTAGCTGACTGTATCTCGGGGACTGTCTCGGACCAGACATGGTGTAGCTGACTGTATCTCGGGGACTGTCTCGGACCAGACATGGTGTAGCTGACTGTATCTCGGGGACTGTCTCGGACCAGACATGGTGTAGCTGACTGTATCTCGGGGACAGTCTCGGACCAGACATGGTGTAGCTGACTGTATCTCGGGGACAGTCTCGGACCAAACATGGTGTAGCTGGCTCGTATCTCAGGGACTGTCTCGGACCAAACATGGTGTAGCTGACTGTATCTCGGGACTGTCTCGGACCAGACATGGTGTAGCTGACTGTATCTCGGGACTGTCTCGGACCAGACATGGTGTAGCTGACTGTATCTCGGGACTGTCTCGACCAGACATGGTGTAGCTGACTGTATCTCGGGACTGTCTCGACCAGACATGGTGTAGCTGGGTGTAGCTGACTGTATCTCGGGGACTGTCTCGGACCAGACATGGTGTAGCTGACTGTATCTCGGGACTGTGTGGGACCAGACATGGTGTAGCTGACTGTATCTCGGGGACTGTCTCGGACCAGACATGGTGTAGCTGACTGTATCTCGGGACTGTCTCGACCAGACATGGTGTAGCTGACTGTATCTCGGGACTGTCTCGACCAGACATGGTGTAGCTGACTGTATCTCGGGACAGTCTCGGACCAGACATGGTGTAGCTGACTGTATCTCGGGGACTGTCTCGGACCAGACATGGTGTAGCTGACTGTATCTCGGGGACTGTCTCGGACCAGACATGGTGTAGCTGACTGTATCTCGGGGACTGTCTCGGACCAGACATGGTGTAGCTGACTGTATCTCGGGGACTGTCTCGGACCAGACATGGTGTAGCTGACTGTATCTCGGGGACTGTCTCGGACCAGACATGGTGTAGCTGACTGTATCTCGGGGACTGTCTCGGACCAGACATGGTGTAGCTGACTGTATCTCGGGACAGTCTCGGACCAGACATGGTGTGCAGCTGGTCGGGGACAGTCCTGACCAGCATGGTGTAGCTTGTATCTCGGGGACTGTCTCGACCAGACATGGTGTAGCTGACTGTATCTCGGGGACTGTCTCGACCAGACATGGTGTAGCTGACTGTATCTCGGGGCTGTCTCGACCAGACATGGTGTAGCTGACTGTATCTCGGGGGCTGTCTGGGACCAAACATGGTGTAGCTGACTGTATCTCGGGGACTGTCTCGACCAGACATGGTGTAGCTGACTGTATCTCGGGACTGTCTCGGACCAGACATGGTGTAGCTGACTGTACTCGGGATCTCGGGGACATGGTCTGTATCCTCGGACCGTCTCGGACCAGACATGGTGTAGCTGACTGTATCTCGGGACTGTCTCGACCAGACATGGTGTAGCTGACTGTATCTCGGGGACATGGTGTAGCTCCTGACCAGACATGGTGTAGCTGACTGTATCTCGGGGACTGTCTCGGACCAGACATGGTGTAGCTGACTGTATCTCGGGGCTGTCTCGGACCAGACATGGTGTAGCTGACTGTATCTCGGGGACTGTCCTCGGACCAAACATGGTGTAGCTGACTGTATCTCGGGGACTGTCTCGACCAGACATGGTGTAGCTGACTGTATCTCGGGACTGTCTCGGACCAGACATGGTGTAGCTGACTGTATCTCGGGGACTGTCTCGGACCAGACATGGTGTAGCTGACTGTATCTCGGGGACCTGTCTCGGACCAGACATGGTGTAGCTGACTGTATCTCGGGACAGTCCGGACCAGATATGGTGTAGCTGACTGTATCTCGGGGACAGTCTCGGACCAGACATGGTGTAGCTGACTGTATCTCGGGGACTGTCTCGGACCAGACATGGTGTAGCTGACTGTATCTCGGGGACTGTCTCGGACCAGACATGGTGTAGCTGACTGTATCTCGGGGACTGTCTCGGACCAAACATGGTGTAGCTGACTGTATCTCGGGGACTGTCTCGGACCAGACATGGTGTAGCTGACTGTATCTCGGGGATTGTCTCGGACCAGACATGGTGTAGCTGACTGTATCTCGGGGACAGTCTCGGACCAGACATGGTGTAGCTGATTGTATCTCGGGGCCTGTCTCGGACCAGACATGGTGTAGCTGACTGTATCTCGGGGACTGTGTAGGACCAGACATGGTGTAGCTGACTGTATCTCGGGGGCTGTCTCGGACCAGACAGGGTGTAGCTGACTGTATCTCTGGGGCGGTAGTTGAAAGAAAAATATACAACTTCATCCCTGCAATACTATTCCCAGTCTTGACCATTCTTTTGGTGGTGTGTGGTCCTGTGCGGAGAGCTTAGGTCACAAATCAGTTGAAGTTAAGCAGCGTTGGGCGCGGAGAGTCCTTGGATGTTTGGCAGCTTGACTCCTGAGAGTTTCAAGGACTTCAGTCCTACCTCACAACGAAGCACATGTGATACATGTAGTCCCACCTTAGGCAAGTGAGTGTATTCTAAATTTGCCTCTCTTCACCCAGCAGAAAATGGGTACCCGGTGGGATAAGTCATGTGACTATAACCTTCAAGCGTCTCAAGGGCAGTTGGATTTTCGTTGAACAGCTTGAGTTCAATACCAGGCGCCATGGAAATCCAATGTAAATTATTCAGATTAATACCTTTTTGTGTAAAATGCAAAAAAAACGTGATCAGCTAACATGCTAACCGCCATCTCTGACCGCCCCTACGTTTGCCTCCATGTACAGTCATGCTGACAGGTCTACCAAACTGTCTTGTAGTAGGAAACATTTTCACTGTACATATATACATGTACATATTTCACACATGGTCGAGGGCGGTGGGGTAGCCCAGTGGTTAAAGCGTTGGCTCGTCACGCCGAAGACCCGGGTTCGAATCCCCACATCGGTACAATGTGTGAAGCCCATTTCTGGTGTCCCCCGCCGTGATGCTGGAATATTGCTAAAAGCGGCATAAAACCAAACTCAGTCAGTCAGTCAGTCACACATGGTCTTATAAGTATACTCTACTTACAGATGTGGTTTTCACCAGATTCATTCTTCGATATCTACAGGGTTTAAAAGTTGGGGATATAAATGTGTTCAGGAGATTACAAAGTGACGCCCTGTTTACCAAACGTTATCGGAGAAATCTCTGTGTGCATAGACAGCGTCACAATCTCAAGAACGGCAGTCGACGAGACCGGTACTGTGATGGGTTTGTCCTGAATGACTACACGGCACCTCTTGCTCATGGAGTCACAGCACCTGGAGATCACATGGCATCCCATTCTTCCGGAAGAATTTGGCGCCATTGCTGTAGATCCTGTGACTCGTTCTGTGGTTGTTGCTGTTGTAAATAAGTGTGTAACTCATCAATAGGTCCTCAGTTGGGATGAGGTCTGGTGACGTTGACGACCACGGCAGATGTTCAGGAAATCAGTACACACTCGTGCTTCATCATGATGAAATATGACAGGTTACGGAGAAACCCCGTCAGGAAAACGCTCTACAAGGAAGTTGACCTAACTTTGAACTTCGCGTATTAGGGTCGCCACATCATGACACGTCCTCTGTCGACTTCCTGTACACAACATCCATTACAAGACACTGTCTTTCACCGATACCCTTGGATCTCTTATTGGCGAGCGGAAACAGCAGTCGCCAGCGAGCCTCTGATAACATTGATCGTTCTGATCTCCAGTGGAGCCATGTTTCTCATCTCGAGACCAAAGCCGGGAAACTGCACTGGGGGCACGCTGAAATGCTCCACCCCTCATGAGTGATTCACCGGCTTTAACTTTACAACGTTAATTCTCGAAATAGTATCTGGCATTGGCGTGGTTTTCAAACTTCACTGAGTTAACTGAATGATTTGTGAAAACGATATGTTTGTGTTACGAACTTGCCTGAGACATTGCTTTTCAGTTTCAAACCATACCAACGATCACATTAACTCAAGGAAAGACAACACAAGTGGTTGTTACACTAGTTCTGTGTCAAATCACACCAACGATCACATTAACACTTGGACAGACAACACGAAGGATTTACTCTTGTTCTGTGTCGGCAAACAATGGAACATGTAGATTATGTTGTTATATAGCAGCATAACAAAACGAAAAACGCCACAGATAATATTAAGATTCCGCTTGGATGTTACTGGTGTAACATCCACAACCTATTTTTTCCGAAGTCTGCGGGAAGAGATAAACCAAGATATAGTTAAGGCTCAAACAGAGATTTACATACACAGGTTTTATTCAAATCTATATATAAATAACACTTTCCGAGGTAAAAGACCACTACTGAACTACCATATAGACCCCTCCCCTACAGAATTAACCAGGGATACGATGAACAGACTTCTGCAACAAGACCAGAAACAATCTTTCAGCTGGCACAAGGGGCCGATTTCAGACCTCCGCCTGTATCTACACAGTATGTGTTCAGACCTCCGCCTGTATCTACACAGCATGTGTTCAGACCTCCGCCTGTATCTACACAGTGCGTGTTCAGACATCCGCCTGTATCTACACGGTGTGGTTTCACACCTCCGCCTGTATCTACACAGTGCGTGTTCACACCTCCACCTGTATTTACACAGAATGTGTTTCAGATCTGCGCCTGTATCTGCACAGTACATGTTCACACCTCCGCCTGTATCTACAAAGTGCGTGTTCACACCTCCGCCTGTATCTACACAGTGCGTGTTCACACCTCCGCCTGTATCTACACAGTGCGTGTTCACACCTCCACCTGTATTTACACAGAATGTGTTCAGATCTGCGCCTGTATCTGCACAGTACATGTTCACACCTCCGCTTGTATCTACACAGTACATGTTCACACCTCCGCTTGTATCTACACAGTGCGTGTTCACACCTCCGCCTGTATCTACACAGTGCGTGTTCACACCTCCGCCTGTATCTACACTGTGTGTGTTCAGACCTCCGCCTGTATCTACACAGTATGTGTTCAGATCTGCGCCTGTATCTACACAGTATGGGTTCAGATCTGCGCCTGTATCTACACAGCATGTGTTCACACCTCCGCCTGTATCTACACAGTGCGTGTTCACACCTCCACCTGTATCTACACAGTATGTGTTCAGATCTGCGCCTGTATCTACACAGTGCGTGTTCACACCTCCGCCTGTATCTACACAGTGCGTGTTCACACCTCCGCCTGTATCTACACAGTATGTGTTCAGACCTCCGCCTGTATCTACACAGTGCGTGTTCACACCTCCGCCTGTATCTACACAGTGCGTGTTCACACCTCCGCCTGTATCTACACAGTATGTGTTCACACCTCCGCCTGTATCTACACAGTATGTGTTTAGACTTCCGCCTGTATCTACACAGTATGTGTTTAGACTTCCGCCTGTATCTACACAGTATGTGTTCAGACCTCCGCCTGTATCTACACAGTATGTGTTCACACCTCCGCCTGTATCTACACAGTATGTGTTCACACCTCCGCCTGTATCTACACAGGTATATGTTTCAGACCTCGGTTAAGAAGCTGTGTTCCATGTGACTATGTACGTGTTTTATGAATGTATTTGTTAGGATTAAACATTGATTATCCCGAAGACCAACTATTATGTATGTTGTTATTTTCTTAAACCCCATAACATTTACATCATCACATAAATCACAGCTGCGTTTTGCCTTTGATTTAAATTGTAAATATATGTTTCATTTTTTAATGGTGTTTCCTCTCGGTATTGTTTCTAATGCGGGTCTTAAATAATTCCAGTCATGCTTATACAGCTGCATTTAATGTCTTCTGTAAACCATTCAACACGTGTACAATGCTTCAATAGATGTACCACACAATTGGAATCAATGAAAAAATCAAACCTTTTACATATGAGTTTTCTCAGTAAA